>NC_080080.1:17615078-17927844 GCF_949987535.1 Balaenoptera acutorostrata | reverse complement strand
TGTGTGTGTGTGTGTGTGTGTGCATGTGTGCACATGTGTGTGTCTTTGGGGGCCTCTGGGGGTGTATATTGGGAATGGGCTGCTCTGTTCTTTTGTTTCATGTGACTCAGCAGAATTTTCCTTTGGAAACACAGTTCCTCAGAGGGCAGAGGGTATTTTGCAACAATCCATTGGTTTATTACCTACTCTCAAGACATAACAAGAAGAAATGCTCCTAAATGATGGCAGGAAGAATTTAGTTTAGACTTAAGGGATGGCTTTTCATAACTTGTAATATCAGATTCCCTCTTGACTACAGGGAGACATCAGTTTTCTTTTCAATTCTGAATTACATCACATATCCAAACAGCAAGAATTCCACATCTTAAGTTCCACTGGAATGATATTTAAAAAAAATATGTACCAATTTTCTTCAAACTTATGACTGACATAACTGAATATCCAGGTTGTCTGTATTTTGATTATTGATGCCTGTGTGTCCAGTTGCCTCCCCTCTCTCTTTGCCTGCAGGGTGCAGAGAGCAGAGGTGAAAGTCGTGTGCTCTGGGAAGTTCAGAAAGACTCAGCCACTGTCTACTGTACTTGATCTGGCCTGCAGCCACTTCTCTGACTTCTTTCTCCCTTTCTCCCCATTGCCCACTGAGCTCCTGATACACTGGTCTCCTGGCTGTTCCCGACACTCCTGCCTCAGCCTCTACACCAACTCTTCCTTCTGCCTGGAAGGCTTTTCTGCCAGGTGTGTGTGTTCATGGCTGGACCCCATCATCTCCTCAGTGAGGCCTTCTCTGAGCACCTGATCTAAAAGTTAGCCCCTGTCTCTCCCTATCCCTTTCATGGAAATGGTCGCTACACAAAGCATAGTAATCTTCAAGTTGTCTACTTGTCTGTTTGTTTCTCCAGTGAGCGTGCAAGTTTGACAAGGGCAAGAACTTTGTCCATCCTGCTTGTTGTATTTCCAACATCTGGGCCAGGATCTGGGAAACAGTGGGTGTTCAATAAAGCTCTGTGGAATCATGAGTACATGTGCAAGAAATATTTTACCTACCTCAGCCCTTCCTACTTTTCATTGTTTTTGGTAGAGATGTATTTCCCATATCTTTGTCATTCTTGTGCGTTATCCTGACCTGCTAACCACCTACCTGTGCTGGTACAAAGGAAGGCATGCAGGACATTGGTACCTCCTCCTCATCTTGTGTGTAGACTTGCCCTAGGGGGCACCCGGGCTGCTCTCTCTTCAGCATGGGCATGGCATGTCCTGTCTCAGTCAGTGACTACAGCTGGCTAAGTCTCTCTAATTCTGAGATTTGGTGCTTTGAGCTCACTCACCCATGGTTATAAGCCATTCTTTCCAATATTATGGTGTTGATAATGATGATATTTTAGTTCCCCATCTGTACACTCTATGATTCTATTTCTCATGGATTGAGGACTCAAGTACAGAAAAGATAGAGAAGATTCTGTGTTAATAACATTGTGAGTGAAGGGTTAATATCAGGCCTAGGCTGATCCAGAGGCTTATCTTGGAGAATGACCAGAACTTCATCTTTTCATAGCTCTGTGTCTTTGGAGTGTGTGCCCTTTCCTCCAAAGAATTTTCAGAAATACTTGTGAAGGAACTGAATTTCTTGCAGCCAGTAGGGGATGGGCTTGAGTAATTTTACTCCCATATTAAAGGACAGTCTTATCTAGAGGACCAGGGTACTTGGGTTTGTTTAGGTTGTAGTTGTTTCCCACTAAATTCTGCCCTAGACCACCAGAGACAAAGCTTGCTCTGTTCCCTGTTTTATCTTGGTGCCTAGCATGGTGACTTAGTGTTTAGGAGATGTTGAATAAATGTTTGCATTGCCTTTTAAAATTGTCTGTTTAAATAAACTTCTAATTCTGGAATACTTTTAGATTTACAGAAAAGTAGCAAAGATGGTCCAGAGAGTTTTCACATACTTCTCCCAGTTTTCCCTATTGTTAATATCTTATATTACCATGGTGCATTTGTCCAAACTAAGCAATTAACACTGGTACATTACTATAAACTAAACTCCAGATTTTATTCAGATTTTACCAGGTTTTCCACCAATGTCTTTTTCTCTTTCCTGGGATTTCATCTGGGATGCCACATTACATTTAGTCATCATGTCCCTTTAGTCTCCTCTGGTCTGTGACAGTTTCTCAGTCTTTCCTTATTTTCTATGACCTTGTAAGTTTTGAAGAATGCTGGTCAAGCATTTTGTAGAACGCCCCTCAATTTGGGTTTGTCTTTTTCTCAGGATGAGACTGGATCTCTGGGTTTCTGGGTCAATACATTGCCCATGGATTTAAGATTCTCCCCTGAGGAAGTTGCAAGTGGGAGGGTGTCCGCAGCTGGTGAGGTGACCTGGTGGGCAAAGTTCAGGTGAGGCTGAGGTCTGAAGTGCTTGCTTGCTGTCATGCTGACCTGCCATGCTTCAGCAACACACCTAAGCCAAGCCATCTCATGGTTAGGGTGAGAGGCTACTGACAGGACATCGCCAAGCCATCTGTGCTCCTGGGCACACCAGCCAACTCGTGAATGTCTGTAACAGCGCCCGGACCACAGCAGACCCTTGATTCTTGATAAGAGCCGCCTCCAGCCGGTTGCTCTTATCATGACACATCCAGGGGGCTATCTTCTTTTATAAAGAACAACTTTATGATTACCACTGTTAGAGAGCTTGGAACTACACAGCCAGTTAGCAGTGATTTCCTTGGCTAAGAGTGCTTCCTTTGTGAATACTTCTGAGGAGAAATCAAAGTCTTTGGAACAGGAGAGAGAGGGGAGAAATAAGTTAGAACCAGCTACATCTCCTTTGAAAATCTTTGAAGCTTATTGTCCCCAAAATCTTCCTATATTCCTCTCTTCTGCTGTCTCCTCTAACTGATATGACATTAAAGAGTATTTAGTTCTTAGCATCTTGACTTATTTCACCTTGAGGAGTTGACTTCCTTCTTGCTCAATTTGCTTTTCTAACCTACTGGAATGCTGCTGGTCTCAGTAGAGAGGCCCTGGGATATAGGAAAGGGATGTGAAATTTGGAGTTAGGGGATTCGAGTGCCATATCACCCACTGTGGTGTCCGCTTGGGTAAGTCCAGTATTCTCTTGGAGCCTCAAGTCTTCATCTATAAAATGGGATGAATAAAATTGACCCTACAGGAGTGTTGTAAGGACCAAAGGAGAAGTGAAATGCATGTGAAGAGTGTTTGGTAGATAATGAAGCTCAGTTGAAAGGCTTGTTCCTACTTCCAGAATTTCCTTCTTGGAATTCTAGGGCAGAACTGTTGAAATGATATGGAAGAAGAACAACTAAAACCAAGTGGTTCAGGTCTGAATACTGAAAACCAGATTTTGTAGATAGAAAAGCAAGGAGGAGGCAGGGAGGGGAATGGGTACCACATTCACATGTTTCTTCCACGTGGCCTGATGTAGTTTGTCCAGGTATCATTGAACTCCAGCTGACAACCCGGTTCCAGGCTGTCTCCAGGCCTCTGAGATCTTTGGGTATCAGGACTTGAGCTGAGAAAAGCACACACTGGATGGAAGGATGTTTGGTGAACACCTATCCTGAGATGCTCCAATTCTTGGGTGATGGGGTAGAGCTTATTGGAGCTTGGGTTTTGTTGCACATCCTGCCTTCCTCTTCCATGAATCGCAAACTACAAGTGGTGGTGGTGTTTTGAATTCTGGGCCTCCAAGCAACACACTTTCATGAAGACCGCATACCTTACCTTCTTAAATAGATGATGTTTTCCCCTCTTAAATCTCCTGAGTGCCCAGGCATCTCCCATTGAATTCTTAACTGTGTTGCAGGCCAGGTTTCTAGAAAACAGCAGGGCCTTTCAGACTGATTGTAGCAGAGTTAGGAGAGAAGTGAGGACAGGAAAAATGACAATTTTTAGGAAATTATGGTTTCTTAAAAATAGTTTCATCTTGGATGCATTTTGGAATATTATGTCCCAGGTGGCTCCTTGAAATCTCCTCCTTGCCATCCACTCTCCCCCTGCCACTGGAGTTATATGGACCTTGTATCTTGGAGTGCATGCTCTTCTTTGACTTCTCATCACACTTAATTTTACATACATTATCTCATTTAATCAACAAAACACCAACGTGGTAATATGAATGCCTTTCCTGTTGACACTTTCTATTCCACATTATAGTGACTAGTGCACTAAAGAGCCTTGTTTCCTCTTCAAGGCAGAATTTTTCATGAGGGCAGGGGTCATATCTTGCTCATCTTTGTATTTCCATAATTCCTTGTTCAGTGCATGACATATAATGTGTTCCCTAGATTTTTGTTGAATTAATAAATGGCTTCAATGATACTCTTCCATATTTTTGTTAATGGCAATATTTTGCTTTAAAAACAATGGATGTTTTCAGATGGTAAATAGATCCCACAAAACTGCCAAATATAAGCCTTGAATTCAAGAGCCACAGATGAAAGAAACTTGTTTTGCTCAAGCTGTTGTATTTATTGGCTTTTTCTGGGTTCATAAGCCCTTTGGAATTCTTCAGTCTTTTTGGATATAAGAAAAGAGAAATCAGAGTCAGCCATCAAAATTACTAAGAAAGCAAGAACAGAAAGAAGTATGGGAAGATGGAGAGATGGAGAGTGGCCCCGAGTTAATCTGTCAACAGAGATAAAGGGATGAAGTTGGAAGATGCCCTGTCCAAGACTAGAGTGTAAGCTCAGGCATATACCTTGAGAAAACTTAGTCCCTTTAAAGGACACTGGGATCTAGGACTTCTTGGTTCCTTCTCAAGGAAGTCTTACAGCTAAAGTAATGGAAGACTGTGTAATTTTCATAGATCTTGGGCTTTGATATTTCCAGACATGATTTGGAAACCAGATCCCAACGAGAGGCTGAGCCAACTATATTGACCCATATCCCCATTTTGCTTTGTGCACTTCTGACTTTTTGTTCCCCTGGGAACAAAAGTCCACTCTTTGTGCTGGACCTCTGTGTGTTTGCACTCTGAAATGGATAAGATGTGGGAGGGCATAGCTAGTTTCATGTTACTGTCATAGGTCACAGAGATGTTCCAGTGTTCCAACTTTTCTTGATAACCTATGTCAAACATGAATAGGTTTCAACTCTTCCTGAAATGACTTGATATTTTAGCCTGAACTATTTCTTTAGAGTTAACAAGTCTGTGATTTTTACTGCCTGCAGTATAAAAACTCTCCTTTATTTGTCCTAAATAAAGTAACTGGCTTAGAGGAAACAACCAGATTTGGATTCAGAAGACTTGAATTTTAATCTCAGTGTTGCCACTTATAAATTTGTGTTTCTATCATCAATTCTTTTTTGGGGATTCAGACATGCATATGTATACGCTGAAGTAGAATGGCTTAGGGGTTTTGCAGTTAGTTGATCTGATCAGTGTGAATATTGGAATCAGATGGCCTGGTTTACAAAATTCCTTCCATTACATACTGACTGTGTAATTTTGAGACATTTACATGGTTACTTAAAAGTCACTGTATAAAGAAGATAATAGCAATACCTAATTCAAAGAGTTGTTGCAAGGATTAAAAGGACAAGATAATGCATGAAACTGCTAAGTGCAGTAGCCAGCACATGGTGCAAACCTAAAGAAAGTTATTATTATTATTAATATTTAATATTCATGTATACTAGTTGTGCAACCTTGTGTGAGTCATTTAAAATCTTAGCTTTAGGTTTGTTCATTGTGAAGTGGAAGAAATAAAAACCCAAATTCACTGGTTATTGCTTTGTATATCAGAAATCACTATACAGTTTACTAGAAATTTCTTCCTTAAGGATTTAAGGAGGGTATATTTTAGTACTGTTATTTGGGATTTGCTGAACAAAATCTAGTTATTTTGTCCACATCTGTAATGGTTTAATAGATTTCAACCATATCCCTCTTCAGCCTGTGAGCTTTTTTTTTTTTTTTTTTTTGGACTCTGTGTCTTCATATGGCAGCTTGCCAAATCTTTTGGTCATTAATTTAATTTGTTTTTGGACCTTCTCCATCCATGTTGTGTCATTCTTGTACAGCAATGACCAGAGCTCTCCTGGAATATATACAGATGTCAAAACTAGACAAAGACAGCAGAGAATTAAAGTGTGTGTTGGTGATGCTCATTTTTATTTTTGTGACCGTGTCTTGTCCGTTCTGGGAACTAGACAAAAGACAGGTGTAATTAAACAAACTCCCCAAGTAGTGTTCAAACACGAAGAAGTTTTTCCCGGGTCTGAGCCAATGAGCTCACACTGGCCCAGCATTTTTTATGGATGTGCCGCTACCCAGTTTATGGACTAGTTCTTATTTATTACGCTGACATACATTTAACTATGGTTGTAAGACATAGAGGGAAGGATTTTTCTTTTATAATATATAAAAGACTCTTTCCCATGAGCTCTACTCCATTACTACCTAAGTTACTTGATAGAAAGGAAGAAATGACATGTAAAAAACCACCCACTCCTCTGAGTTGGCCCATTTCACCAGAGCGTCATTGATCCCTGGAGCTGCTGACAAATCACAACTAGAAAAAAATTATTCCTGACCATGAGAACTAGAATTAGATTGCTTATTTCCTGGCACATGGCAGAAACTGTCTTGATTGCTTTCCAAGGAGCCTACCCTCCAAACTTTTTTTGGGAGGGGGGCGGAACAAGGCCAATAAAATAACTTTAATAACATTTGTTGAAATTTTGACCTAACTAAAAGGTTTCTGGGTCTTTCATGTTGAAACAGTTTGCTTTTAAGGACATAGCTTTAGATGTGTTTAGCCTGAAGTGACAACATATCATTCATATCAATTCATATCATGAATAATTCAAATTTACTGAATTTGAAAGTTTAACTGCTTGATCAGTGACAGAAATCCTAGGCTGGAGTTTTTAAAGTAGTCATAGTGAAAGCAAATGTCAACTCCTTTTGTGTCTGTTGCTGGAATAGTTCATAGACCATAGATGCTCCGACCTGGGAACTTAAAGATCTCTGAGTTCAATCTTTCCACGGTTTAGAAGTGAAGTCATTATTTATAGACACGACTACATCTGCTGCATTTGATATCTGGTTGGCTAGTGCAGTCTGTCTGCCACACAGGGAGACCTAATACAGTGGTTTTCAAATCTGCTGGCTCATTAGAATCACCTGAAAAATTAAAGCAAAATGAAACAAAACAGAATTGATGTCTGATTCTCTACCAATCAAATCAGAATTTATGGGATATGGCCTGGACTGTAGTAATTTAAAACATCCCAGGTAATTCTGAGGCAGAGTGAGGGCTTTATTTTATACTTATAATGACATCCCCAGTACGTCTGCTAAGTGACCCCTCATTAGTCACTTCGCCCTCCTAAATTCAATTTTCTTTGGATGAAACTTTGTGGGGTGGTTACTAGACATATTTTCTCATGAACTGTTAAACCTGTGTTGAAATCTCTATAGTCAAGTAAAAATAATCACTCCTTATTCCCAAGTTCACAGCCTCAGTGTTGGTCCTAAGCATTTCTCACCTGGCCAACTGCAACCATTTGAATGTAAGATGCATTTTTGTCTGTTTTGTCCTTTGATGTAGCTCCAGTTATTAGAGCAGTGCCTGGCATACAGTACAAGCTCAATATGTATTAACTGAATGAATCAATGGCTATTGAAAAATCTCTGATACATTCGTCAGGTTTTGTGGCAATCTCAAAATCTCAGTGATTTAAATGACAGTCATTTATTTTCATGCTCACAGATCTACAGCATGACTGTGGTTCAGCAGATTTAGACTGTGTTTGGTGGGCCAGACTAGACTCCAAGCTCTTGTCAAGTCCAGGTCTGCTTCATGTCTTTTCATTCTGACTCTTCTCATGATGGATCACAAGAAACCAGGAGGGTGTGTGATTCCTCTGAAGGCCTTGGCTTGGAACTGGCATACTGTCACTTCTGCCTACATTTCATTGACTAAAGCAAGTCATGGGGCCAAACCCAACATTAACTGGATGGAAAAATATCTTTCCACTCTATTGGGACGTCTTGAGGCAAAAAACACTCATGTTTAATTCTAATACATGGAGGGAATAAGAATTGGGAGCAGTGATCCAATGTACCCCACCTACTATCCATTCTCCAGATCTGTAATCTCATCACCTTGCTTAGAGTCAAGAAAGACAACATCTCCTCATCCAATTCATGGCTCCAGTGCACTCATTCCTTCACCTACTCCTATACACACATACTCACCCAAACAAACTCTTTTTAACCTTTAGTTAAATTAAACTCATTAGCAAAGGATATTAGGAACTTGAGGATATAACCCCTGCCCAAGTTTATACCTCCATGTTTCACCAGACTCCTGTGTTAAACATGTACTTTCTCTCTTGTTTTCTTGTTGAATTTCTAGGTATATTCATGAGCTCAGCTAGTGACTTCCTCTGGCAAGGTTAATCACTATTGTGTTCCTAATGCACACTATATTCTATAATAATATCGAAGCATTTATTATACATGAACTAATTTAATCCTCACAAGAACCTGATTATACAGTGCAAGAACTGAAGCACAGTTCCCACCATTCTTTTCTCCCAGCACTTGGATTGTCAACACCGATGGGGTTAGGAAGAATGAATGGGAGTTAAGAAACTCTGCTCTACAATATGGCGCATTTGGGTTTTCAAGTTAAGTTCAGCAAATGCCCATTCATTACTCAAATGTTAATGAAAAAGGAATTCTTCTTATGTCTGCTTGTAATGAGATATTCTACCTCCTCTCCAATCAAGTCTTAGTTAAGAGAAATATTAATCTGTATAAAAAATTAGGCAATGATTTTCACTTAGTATTAGGGAATCTCAGGTTGAAAGAAACCTTAAAATTTGCCTGTCTACTCCGCCACCTTCAGCTTCTGTCCACTTGACAACATCAACCATTACTGTAGCTACACTTTATTGAGCACTTAACTTCAATATCTCCTAAATCCTCTCTTGAAGCTATGAAGTGAAGCTCACAGTATTTCCAATTTATTGAAGAGAAAATTGAGGCTTAATGAGTTTATTTTTTTCCTTTCTTTTTTATTGATGCATAGTTGATGTACAATATTATACAAGTTACATTCACGAGCTCAGTTAGTGACTTTCTCTGGGGTTCTCAGAGAGAACCCCACGTGCAAGGGCACTGCAGAGAGTACTGGGCTTGGCGAGTTCAAGGAACAAGCAGAAGGTCCACATGGGAATTCGGCAGGAAAGGGGCTGGGAGAGGGGGGCAGGGCCAGAATCTTGCAATAGCCTTGCCAATGAATGGGTTTTGATTTCATTGTAAATGAAATGAGGAATAATGGAGGGCGATAAGCTCTCTGCGATAACAAAACGAACTTCCAGAGTTAACACAGTTGCTTTTATGTATAAATACTAAAGACTGCAACATAATGCCAAGGTTAGTGAAAATAGCACAGCTATGGCAAAGGGATGCCTGAAGATCTGTGGTGATGCTGCTGGTGTACAGCGGCTAATCTACTGTATTTCTCTACAATATAGTGATACACAATTTTTTTTTTTATCCCGAACTCCCTAACTATCCCTCCCCTCCCCCCTCCCCCCTGGGTAACCATAAGTTTGTTCTCTGAGTCTGTGAGTCTGTTAATGAGTTTAGTAACGTGCCCAAGATTACACAGCTAGACGATGTTAGAGCCAGGGTTCAAATTCAGTTCTGATTTCCTCTATCATGGGAGTTCTAAACCAGGAGGGGCGTCCCTCTCCCCTCCAGGAGACATTTTTCAGTGTCTGGAGATAGTTTTGGTTGTCACACTGAGACACTCAGTGGATGGGGTTTGCCCAGGGCAGCTCCCACTACAATATGGATAAAACGTCAATAGTTCCAAGGTTGAAAAACTCTGTTCTAGAACATATACTCAAGCAGTTTGTTAAACTGTCTTCTATTCACAGATTTTCAGTGTTAGCTTGAGTATTTTTGTGGATGAGGAGCTCATTTGCTTTTGTTCATCCTCTTTTTAGACAGCTCTGACAATGAGAAAAGTCCTTTTTATTTTCAGTTAGAATCTGTTTCCCTGAAGTTTCTTTTCTGTTGGCATCATGAAAAGCAAGATAAGTCTTCAAAGTGACACTCCTCCCTCTGTGTCACTATTCACCATCAAAAATCCATTCAATATAGAACTGAATACCCACATTGCAATGATTATTTATAATACTTCTCTGCTTCCTACCAGAATTCAAGTTCTTGAGAGCAGGGGAAATATCTTATACACATCTCCAGCCCCAGGGTTTAGCTCAGTCTTTGGAACATAGTAGGCACAAAATAAATTGTTTGATAAATATGCTGGGAAATAACAACCATGGCAGTCTTGGTTGGCCCTCTTACTGGGTAAGCATCCCTCCTTCCCTCAACCATCGTATTGTATCACTTCCTGGTTGCTCTTTCCTGAACACATTCTGCATCCAATTTGGGAGGGAATTTCGAGAGAGCCTTGAGTATCTGGTCAAGAGCCCTGAATTCCCTCACAAAAAGTTTTTCAATTACCAGTTTGCTGTAGTACAATATACAGTGACTTGGCTTACCCATTATTGGTTTATAAACCATATTCGAGGACCACCTGTCTGGACCAAACACCCTTACAATTATTTTTGCTTGTGATAAGGATAACTAGGAGTGAATTTCTTTTTTTTTTTTTTTTTTAACATCTTTATTGAAGTTTAATTGCCTTACAATAGTGTGTTAGCTTCTGCTTTATAACAAAGTGAATCAGTTATACATATACAATATGTTCCCATTTCTCTCCCCTCTTGCATCTCCCTCTCTCCCACCCTCCCCATCCCACCCCTCTAGGTGGTCACAAAGCACCGAGCTGATCTCCCTGTGCTGTGCGGCTGCTTCCCACTAGTTATCTATTTTACATTTGGTAGTGTATATATGTCCATGACACTCTCTTACCCTGTCACATCTCACCCCACCCCCTAGGAGTGAATTTCTAATGGGGCAACTGATTATGCTATTTAGTTTTTATTCACATAAATTCACTAAAGTCAGCTTCCTGGCCAAAGAGTTGTTTTGCTGATAAATAACTCCTGCGGGCACGTGCTTTGAGTCATAGAATGAATGATATTTGTTCATAACCTCAATACCAAACCACCAGTTTTGAAAGGAGAAACTTTGATTTACTGATAGGTGCTAATACTGTATGGAGGGAGGAGCTTCCTCTGGACTTTTATTTCTCTCAGTTGTTGGGATAAGGATGTCTGTTTTAAGGGCATTATTGAGAAAAGTGAACTGGGGAGGAAACTCAAGATGGTGGATAAGAGAAACCAGGGATCCTCAGGGACAAATGAGGGGCAAAGGGATTTAGTGCTATCAGGAAACTGGGGTTATGGTCTCAGTTCTACTGTTAACTGGGTAGGTAATTCCAGAGTAGTCATTAAAAATCTGTGGTTTAGTCTCTTCACTTTTTTCAGGGGTATGATCCTATGGACGAATAGGATTTGGCTGAGTGAAAAATGGGTAGAAGGAGAGAAGAAAGCAACACTAGGTATAGAAAAGAGCATGCATGAAGATCAGGAGGCAGGAGAGAGCATATTTATTTTTGGATACACTAAATATATTTCTGAGAGCACTAAGATTTGTTATTTTTACTGAGCTCATATTGTGTGCTTGGCAGTGTGCTAGATACTATATAGATTTTCTATGGCTGCATAACAAATGACCACAAACTTAGTGACTCTAATCAACACCCATTTATTATCTCACAGTTCTGTAGGTCAGGGTCTGAGTGTGTCAGACCAACTGGGTCAGCTCAACTGGGTTCTCTTTTCGGGTTCTCACAAGTCTGGGATCAAGGTGTTGGCTGGGCTGCATTCTCATCCAGAGGCTTGACTAGGGAAGAAAATGTTTTCAAGTTCATTGTACTGATGGCAGAATTCAATTCTTTCTGGCTGTGGGATCCTCATCTTCTTGCTGGCTGTTGTCTGGGGACTCCCTTGGCTCCTAGAGGTCACCCTCAGGTCCTAGTCATGTGACCTGTTCCCCAACATATCATTTGCTTCTTCAGGGCCAACAGGAGGGTTTCTTTTTCTCTCTCTCTCTCACTTGGAATCTCTTTCTTAAGGAAGGGCCCAATACCTCAGTCAATGACTCATCTGATTAGGTCAGGTTCACCCAGGATAATCTTCATTTCGACTAACTCAAACTCAATTTATTAATAACTTAATCATAGGAGTAAAATCTTATTGTATTTACATGTCCTACCCATACTCAATATAGAGGAATATACAGGACATGTATACCAGGGGGCAAGAATCTCGGGGATGACTTTAGAATTCTGCCTGCCAGAGATGCTTTATGTAAGACATACAATTTAATCCTCACCACTCTTTGAGGTAGATAGTATTATTCTCATTTTTCAGGTAAGGTTGTTAAGGCTTAAGGTCACATATCTTGTAAGCTGAAGAGCCAGCTGCAAACTCAATGGTGGTTTATTCCAAGCTCACCCTCACTTTACTATACTGCACTGTCTCAGTAAGCTTTGTGAATGTCAGTGTGAGACCCATTTAATTCAGGGTTTAAATAGCATTGGTCTAAGGAAGGGGGCTGACAGCAATAGCAGTAACTTGGCTTTATTTAGCACTTTATATTTCCTGAAGTGCTGTCATGTGCGTCATTTCATTTGATCTTCACAACAACAAGAATTTAGCCTCAAAGAGGTTACATGATTTGTCCAAAATGTGCAGTTAATTGCAGATGAAGAACACATTTATTCTGCTCCCAATCAGTTCAGCATCCCTTTCACAACATCTAGCCAAGAAAGAACTGTAAAGACTCTGTAGTGTCTTCAGTGGGAAGGAGGCAAAGTGGTTGAAATATGTGTGTGAATGTGAGTGTGTGAGTGTGTGAGTGAGTGTGTGTGTGTGACTTAAATCTGGAAGGAATTGCCACAAGAGGAGGAGACATGGGTCCAAGGGGCATTCTGTGGCTGATGGGTGGTTGTTATGTTGAATAGCAAGATGTAGACAAAGCACAGCATGACGGAGAGTAAACCAACAGCAGGATCTCACCATGACACAGTCCCAGATGAAACTATGAGAGAGAAACTGCCTGAAGTGTTCTGTGGGAAAGTCAGGTCACAAAAATTTATGTAAGATTCGGGAAGGCCAGGTGTGCAATGGAAAAAGAGATGGTGGGTTTGAGTGCTAGGTTAACTACTCACTAGGATCCCCCTGTCTAAATCCCAATTTACTTTTCTGTAAAATGGGAATAGTAATGGGAACTACTTAATAAGATTGTTATGAGAACTAAATGACAAACAATAAATGCATGCATAGGTCATAAAAGTGTTCAACTTGTCATTACTATTGTTCTTATTTCTAAAACTTCTTAAAAGAGGTCAATGTTCTTATTTCTAAAACTTGTTAGAAGAGGTCAATGATGAAGGGCTTCTGATTTTCTGGAAATATAGGGGAAAATATTTTTCTTATTGTTCACAAATATTCCAACTGTGATTTTATGAAGAAGCCAAGTAGGACATGGCATATTATTTATCGTCTAACATTAACAAATGACCATATATATGTGTGTGTGTGTGTGTGTGTGTATATATATATATATATATATATATATATATAATACTAAAGAAAGTAAGAGTATAATCAACTCTCTAAAAATTTATCATTCTCTCTCCACTTAATTGATTTTTTCTCCTCCAATAGCCTTAGAATATTGAGAAGCAGTTTGGCATTAACTTGTGAAGTTGGACATTCTCACTCCCTATGACCCAATATCTTATTCCTGGGTATATACGCCCAAGAGAAGTCCATGTCCATGTACACCAGAGGTCACACACAAGAATGTTCAAAGCTGAACTGTTTATAATAGCAAAATTCTGGGCACATCCTAAATGCCCAAGACAAAAGATTGTCCAAATATTGTGCATGTGTACACAATGGATTATTATACATCTGTGAAAGTGGACAAACACTATGTTACACTAACATTTTATCCTAAGAAATGGAGAACAGTCTGATACCTTTTTTAGAAATGTCAAATATAAGAAAAACTATACAATTTGCATGTGAAAAA
Source organism: Balaenoptera acutorostrata (assembly GCF_949987535.1). Taxonomy (NCBI): domain Eukaryota; kingdom Metazoa; phylum Chordata; class Mammalia; order Artiodactyla; family Balaenopteridae; genus Balaenoptera; species Balaenoptera acutorostrata. The sequence goes on along the minus strand of NC_080080.1, from coordinate 17,913,791 downwards.
CTAAAAAAAAAAAAGCAAAAGAACGATAAATGCAATGAATACAATCTCAGGAGGAGGCAAAGGGATGGATGTAGGGAGAACCCATGGGAAGATGTAAATTAGAGGTAATGCTCTAGTTCTTAGATTGGGCAGTGAGATCAGGGTATTCATGATATTGTTTACAAATAAAATAGAATGAAAGAGTATTGTACATGAACCAATGATGATAGTGTGCCTTAAAGCAAAGATTACAGTTAACATAATTCTGTGCTTCTGGGGCTACAAAACAAAACAAAACAAAAACCCAAATAAACAACAAAAAAGGAAGGCTGAGGCAGAAGTGAAAGGTATAGCTCTGGAAACTTGTAAAAAGAAGCTGGACAGAGATATCAGCAAGGCATGGAAGGAAACAATCTGTTTGGGCAGCAAGATGGAAAAATATGCCCATAATCTATACAAATCTAAGCAAATGTGCCCATAATCTATGCCCAAATATATACAAAATGAGTAGTTTCTGCTTCTGCAGTTGCTGAGGCATGCAAAGTCACATGAAAAATACACATATTTTTAAGAGTGGAGGAGTGGAGAAACCAGGATCAAATGACATACTAGTTTTTGACCATTTTTGTCTTTTTATAAAGTCAAATTTTGAGGTATATTTATATAATTAGAATGACCCCATTGGAAGTCTAACATCTGATGAGTTTTGACAAATATGTACACCTGTGTAACCATTCCTACAGAAAAGACAGAACATTTCCATCTCCTTCAAATTCCCCAATGCCATGCCCCATTTCAAGTTGTTCCCCTCCTGTCACAGAAACCTCTGATCCGCTGTCACTATAGATTTGTTTTGGCTTTTATAGACCTTCCCATAAATGGAATCAGACAGAATGTACTCTTCCTCTTGGCTTTTTGCTCTCAGCATGCTGTTTTTGAGATGTGTCCACGTTTTGGTGTGTATCAATAGAGTGTTCATTTTAATTGCTGAGTATATTCAATCATAATGCTAAACTATACTTTGTTATTCATCCCCCCTTTGATGAACATTTGGGTTGTTTACAATTTTTCTGGTTATTATGAATAAAATTGTCTTATTGAGCATTTTCATGACCTACCTCTGAACTTGAATCTCTTTCTTGGAAAATTTTTGAAAACAAAAATCACTTTTATGACATCTTTAGTGCTCTTCCCGATTTATTCTTTGAATGCATGAGGTCCTTGATTCAGACAATTTAGGGAGGAAGCCCAATTTATGAAGCTATTCTGACGGTAGTGGTGAGGGAGCCTAAAATCTGCAACTTACCAACATTTTACTCAGGGTGTGTCCCCACTGTGTGTAACTTGAAATTCTATGGAATAGCTTGAAACTCAGTGGTGTAATGGAAAGACTATTAAGCTAGAAATTTGAGTCTCTGAGTTCAATGGAGACTTCAATATTAATACAGAAGAGGGCTTGGGCGTGGCAATTTGGAGGCTTTGGTTGTAGAGGTAGCACTCGACCTTGTTTGCTGGGGCTGCCATAATAAAATACCAAAGACCAGATGGCTTAAGCAACAGACATTTATTTCTCACAGTTCTGGATCCTGGAAGTCCAAGATCAAGGTGTTGACAGGGTTGGTTTCTCCTGAGGCCTCTCTTCTTGGCTTACAGACGGCTACCTCCTTGCCATGTCCTCACAGGCTCTTTCCTCTGTGTGTGCACATCCCTTGTGTCTCTTTTTGTGTCCAAATTTCCTTTTCTTATAAAAACACCAGTCAGATTGAGTGAGAGCCCACCCTAACGGGCTCATTTTAATTTAATCACCTCTTTTAATCCTTATCTCCAAATATAGTCACATTCTGAGCTAGGGGTTAATGCTTCGACCTATGAACTTTGGAGGAACACAATTCAGCCCACAACACTATTTATACTGAAGGTCGCTTGGGCAAAGGAGGGATTAAGGGTAGAGTTAAAATCAGCCCCAATTACTCCTTTGTACTTGGCTGTCTGAAATTTAAATTAAATTATTTCATTCATCAAATAGCAATCGGGTGCCTACCACATTCCAGGAACTCCAGGAACTTACAGTCTAGAAGAGGAGATGGATTTAGAAAGAAATAATTACCAGCAGAAAAATTAGGTAAATTCTACTTTGGTTGAAACTATGTATATAGCCTATGATCCAGCTACTTCACTTCTGGGCACATACCTTAGAGAAATCCTTGCACATGTGTACAGGGAAACATATTATGATATATAAAAAATTATATATATATATTTAAATGTACAAATTGTGGAGGGGGACAGACACAATGAAATACAAAACATGGAAGGAAATGTTGCACAGTAACTCTGAGGTAGTGGTTGACAGGGGAAGGGAGGAGGGGAATAGTCCTAGGGAAAGGATCAAATGATCTTTTACTGTATCACTAGCAACTCTGGGCTAGAGGGATGTTTGGTGCCTTATTTATTTCCTACCTCACTGAAAACAGAAAGTGCTGCAAAGTCAGTGAAAACCTAGGACTGAGGCTGTGTCCAGTTGGAGAATTTCAGAGTTGTTAAAGCTCCATGAGATTTAAGTCTTAATCTCCAATTTTCCCTGGAAGCTGCTCTTAATCAAGCAGGTGTCTTTTTGTGTAGGGCTCACAAACAGGTTTCGTCCTGAGGGTCATTGATGGTGTGTCCTAGTAGCTGCCTGGAGTGCTGGGCTGAGAGGTTTCATGTGGGCTCTTTGAGAAAGTGTGTCATGACTAATTAGTGATGTCTGCCACAGGTGAGGAAAGGGATAGTGACGGAGACTGTCATGGGTGCCTGCAGTGTTAGATCGAATGAATCATGAATCCACAGATGTAAGAATCCAGATAAGCCTCCTTCCCTCCCCTCTTCCCTTGTCTTTTGAGAGTTTGATAGTTATATTACTATGTTTAATTTTAAAATATTGGTTATTTTTTCAATTTTAAAGAATATACTCACTGATAAGCAGCTGACAATACTGAGGCCAGAGAGGCAAACGAGGTCATTTGTTGGAGGAGGGATGGACAGTCAGGGTGTCTGAGTCCAAGACCACTGCCCTTTTAAGCTGCCTCCTTGACAATCTTTGACTGGTTATCAATGGCATTCATTCATTCATTCATTCATTCATTCATTTGTTCTTCAAATATTGATTTGATGACCACTTTGTGCCAGGCACCATGCTTCTCACTGATTCCTTGAGGCAGGAGTGGACATTTAAGAGGTGGCTCTTTCACTGCAGAGGTGGCGTGGTATGGAGACAGTCACTGCTTCATGACCTTGGGACATTTGCTTCTCTCCAGACCTCTGTTTGTTCTTCTTCTAGAAAGTGAGGGTAAAGATAAAATTCAAACCTATCAAACTTATTGTAAGACACTTCGTGAATATTAGTGGTTAGCCCCTCTCCTAGTGTTGGGGAATGAGGATGTTTACATGGAACTTTCTGGATCACATGAAATCTCCTATTCAAAAGTGCTCTTGACGAGTTATAAATTTAGAAAACTGACTTTAGACCACTTTGTATGGGAGAGGGACGTTTTCCTGAAAGAGCCAATTTCTGTTTCACCTCATGGTCTTTGTGAAAACTGTTTTCTCACTCCCTTTGCCTTGGAAGAATTGCTTCTTATCCTTCTTCAGCGAGGTCTTCCCTGAGACCCACCACTTCAGCCACATCCTCGCAATGTAAACTAGGTCTCCCTGTAGAGTATTCTTATTATACCTTAGGACCTTATGGTCCTTCAACCATTGGTCACTATTTATATTCATTTGTGTGCTAGTTTGTTTAATGCCTGCTTCCCATTACTATGAACTCCATAGGATTAGGAGCTGTGCTGTTTTATTCATCCTTATGTTCCCAGCACCTGCACTGTGCCTGCACCTAGAGGGTGTTCAGGAAGTGGCAGTTGGTTGGATAAATGCACAGTGGCAAGCCTGACCCTGGCATCAGGTGGAACCTAGTAGCCCTCCCACTGATCTTGGTAAATTAATTTCTTAAACTCTTTAAGGCCTGGGTTCCTCATCTTTGAAAGTGGATGAAATTGCTTCCTTAAGACGTAAAAAGATCACTGGTTGCCAGAGATTCACGGGGGAGGGAGGGAGAGATGAATAGGAGGAGTACAGGGGATTTTTAGGGAAGTGAAACTATTCTGTATGAGACTGTAATGGTGGATGCATGTCATTTTACATTATTGTCAAAACTCATAGAATGTATAACCCAAAGAGTGAGCTCTAATGAAATCTATGAATTTCAGTTAAGAATAATGTATTAATATTGGTTCATCAATTGTAACAAATGTACCACACTAAGGGTACATTTGTACCAAGATAGGGGGAATGAGGGTAGGGGATGGGGGGAGGCAAATGGAAACTCTGGACCCTGTGCTCAATTTTTTTGTAAGCTCAAAACTGCTAAAAAACAGGTCAAGTCTATTAGTTTAAAAAAAGTGCTTCCTTAGAGGACAGCTGTGAATTTCAAATGCTTAGCACAGAATATATAAATTACACTGCAAATAAGATCTCCCTTCCTGTAAGAACAATCTTTGCAGCTTTTAGGTAATATACAGTTACTTGGTTTCTGTGGCAAACCCCAGAGTGTCAAAATTCTCTAAAGCCACACGTCTAACCAATTTGAGGAGCCTATTAAGGTATCTTCACTGGAAAACAAAAAAGACTTTTAGGTGTATTTCAAAATTAGCTGCAGAAAATTTGATCTCTATGGAAGCTCCCAGCAGAAATATTTATTTTGTGTTTGTTGTGCAGTAGCTCCCAGAGCTTCATGTGCAAAGAAACCTCTTAGAATCTGAATGACAGCCTGGCTCTGCATGCCAGTGCCAGGCAGACCACATGGGCCTTCAACTTGGCCGTGGAAGCCAAGCCAGCTCACAACAGGAGACAGGCCAGTGCAGTCCTGGGACTGTTTTGTGGGTGGTTCTGAAGTCTGGGCTCCTCTGAGAAGGTCTGTAATTGCCCTGCATGCCTTACTTGGAAGTGGGCCAGGAGCATGTGTTTTCTTAGATTCTCTGTCCATGCTACCCTATGACAGCTCTTTCTTGTCCCATTTTTCCACAAATCCACAGACCTCCCTCTGGGAGCATTTTTACTTTTTTATTAAAATTTTTTTTTCAAAGCTATAGGGAAGATAGCCCATAAGAAAGAAAAACCAGAAACCAAACAAAGAGACAATAAAGGGACTAAATTAAGCCTCGAGAGTCTGTTCGAGTTCCCCTGTGGTTCATGAGCTTTGATTTCTAATCTTCCTCAATCTGGTGTTAGGTTAAAATCATAGACTCTTGGAGCTGGAGAATCACCTTGTCCAACTCCCTCTATTTCCAGATCAAAGGTGTCAAAGCCCACAGAGTTGACACAGGTTGTATGAGGCCACTCAGAGCAGGAATAGAGGGCATGCTTCCTGCCTTTTGTATTTTGAACTACCTGTTTCACAGTTAATCTTTCTCTAAAGAGAGCCTTTTCCTCTAATACACCACTCCCTGCCACCCCATCCCCCCAATAGACCTTAGGGAGGAACAAGAAAAGATTATTTGCCAACAGACGATTAACCCCAGATGTATTCCTTTAGATTTATCCTTTCTGTTTTCTTCTGATTTATGGTAACAATTGCATTTTGTTATAGTAAAGGGGCCTCTCTTTGGTCTATTTTAAGTGCAGTTTCTGCTGGGGACATTGAAGAATTGTGTGAATAAACTGAAGGTGGGAAGTGAGGAGTGGGCTGGCAATATTATTGGCCTTTTACTTTAGTGACGAGAAGCAGTCTGAGAGACCTTGAACTTCAAGGTCATACGTATTGATTGTTTAGTGAGAGCCAAGGAGTCAGCCTGAGGACCCCTCAACTCAGCAAGAACTGAGATTAGGAGGCAAAAGATAGGTGCTGGGGGGGGCCTTTTAAGATGTTTGGGGAACAAAGTTACTATAATAAGGGTTGGACCATTAAGAGTGTCCACTGGACAGATTGGAAATTGAGGCTGGGCCACTCCTCATCTGGTTTTCTCTGGTCTCTGACACGTCCTAATTTGGATCTGGTTCCCTCAGAACCATATATTTTCCCTTCACTTATCTCAGCGACCTCCTCCTATGGGATTAGCCTTAACTCACAAACGTTCCATTGGACTGTGGAATCTATTCTTCTCTTAGGATAGCTGCTACTGGCTCTGCATGCCCTTGGTATCTATGTCTCCTTGGCCTCCATGGGAGCCCAGAGTGCAGGGAGTATGAGGGGAGAAGGGTTTGTTGGGGGCCATGCCAAGAAAGACAGGGGTTGCTAAGTGACAAAATCTCCCAAAGATCTCCAGTTCTCTGACCTCTGAAGTACCTGCACTTAGTAAATACTCAGTTGCCCTGCGTAGTCTCCTTCAGAGGAGGTGGGATGTCTGGATGGGGGTGAGACAAGGACAGGACGGGGATTGAGGAGGCTCCTGGGTGACCTTCAGCAGGTCTGTACATTTTGTGGGCGATGATTTTCTCATCTGTAATGAGGGGGGATGAGGAAATGCCCTCCTAGTTTCCTCATAGTTTAGTCATTCAGGTTGCTGTGTTCAGATCTTATTTACCAGGTCCCTCTTTTGTGCTTGTATAACTATTCCCCCCATCTGTTAAGTTCCTAAGAATGGGCTCAACCCCAGCACGACCAGCCCTTCCATCTACTTCATTTTTATAAAGTAACCAAGTCGAAGGATGTTTGCTGGTTGTTTTTCTTATAAAGATGTGACACTCTTCAGAGCCCTTGCCCACACAGCTGGCATGTGACTCTTTAGAAAGTTCAGACTTATCTTCATCAGGCGCCTTTTTAAACCCTTCCAAAGACCTTTCACTGTTTATAATCTAACATCCATGCTTCTTTACATGACATACATGGCCATCCCTGATAAAATGTCAGACTACTTCTCCTGCATCATCTACTCCATTCCAGCCTTGAAACTGATGCCTTATGTTGAACTTCCTCACTTTCTCACAGGTACTTTGAGGTTTCTCACCATTTGTCTTTGCTTATGCTGTGCTTCTATCTGAAATGCCCTGTCCTTCTCTGATCTCCTATTTCTTTCTCCAGGATAATGCCCATTCATCCTTATTTATTTATAAAACAGTGAATGTCTGTCTCATTCAAGCCAGACATTCACTGTTTGATAAATAAGTGAATGAATGGAACAAGCATCAGATGTGACATGGCATTACCGTGATGTTTCCTATAAACTGTTTAGACTCTATGAATTCTGAGTGAGAAGGAGACCCTGAGTGATGGTCCCATCCTAAAGTAACCCTGGTGGCACCTAGATACAGTCTTGACTTCACGAGGTGGTAACCTCTTGTCTGCTGCTTGTCTGGTAAACATCACTGAGATATTCAGCCAGATTTAGTTTCATCTTTCATTTAACAGGGATAACAAGACCTACAATAAAGGGTAGTTGTCAGGATCAAATTAGATCCTGGATGTGAAAATGCTATGCAAATGTTAATTGAAATCACTCTTTCGTAAGGTCAGCAAACTAAGGAAGTTTTGTACGGTCAGCAAACTAAGACAGGAATGCCTGTCTTTCCTGGTATGGTCCCCAACAAACCCTTCTCCCTTCACACTCCCTGTACTCCCTGCATTGTAATTATGTGGGTAGTTAATGAATATTATATACATAGTTAATAAATGAATGAATGAATGAAGAAAACAGGCCAGAACACTCTAGAAAGATTTGGGACAGTGTACCTCTCCACTCACACTACAACTGCATTGACTCCCACTATTAGCCAACATTTATCAAGTACTCTTTATGGGCCAGGGAGTGTGCTGGGCACACAAATACATCATTAATATCTAAAAGAACCAATTTTGTAGGTAGAATTATTCCTACTTTACAGATTAAGGAACCAAGACAGATTATTCAACAGAGATAGGTTACATTACCCTCCCCAATTCTTCACCTCACCTTCCTGTCACTTTGTCATGTGACTTTGCACTTCTTCCCACTAAAGGTACAGGAGTATTTTGAAGCCTCTTGATTTTGGATTTGGCTGTGCAACTGGCTTTGGCCAGTAGAATATGGCAGAAGTGATGGTGTGCTGGTGCAAGGCGTAGGCCTTGGAAGCCTCGTGTGTTTTTGCTTGCCCTCTGGTGCTTTTACCATTACCATGGAAACATACCCAGGTGCTGGGAAATATCTCTTCTGATTCAAGAGTAGAATAGGAGAGTCACACAACAAAGCCACCTCAGGAAAGCTTTCCCGGCCAACCTGCAGGTGTGTGAGCAACTGCAACAGGACTCAGAGAAGCCGCCTGGTCTGAGCCTGGTTTAGAGTAGCCAGCGCTTGGCTGACCCACAGACCTTCAGGCAAAATCAGTGCTACTGTTGCAGGCCACTGAGATTTTCTGGTCATTTCTCATGCAGCAAAAGCTAATGAATGCATTGTCCTAAGACGCAGAGTTAGGACTTGACTAAGTCAGGATTTGAACCCAGATTTGTCTGAAACCAAAGCTTCATCATTATGCCATGCTTGAAGCCCTGTCAGGGAGACCTGACCTGAGCTGTTCCTAGGAAAGAGTAAATAACCATCACTGGGCTTCCCTGGTGGCGCAGTGGTTGAGAATCTGCCTGCTAATGCAGGGGACACGGGTTCGAGCCCTGGTCTCGGAAGATCCCACATGCTGCGGAGCAGCTGGGCCCGTGAGCCACAACTACTGAGCCTGCGCGTCTGGAGCCTGTGCCCCGCAACGGGAGGGGCCGCGATGGTGAAAGGCCCGCGCACCGCGATGAAGAGCGGTCCCCGCACCGCGATGAAGAGTGGCCCCCACTTGCCGCAACTGGAGAAAGCCCTCGCACGAACCGAAGACCCAACACAGCCATAAATAAATAAAAAAAAAAAAAAAAAAAAATAACCATCACTGCTATTTATGGGACCCCAGTGATGTTATCTTTTGGAATCTTTGTAGCAAGCCGAAGCAGTATTGTCCGCATGTTATAGACAAGGCTTGGGGAGGTTATGTAATTTTCCCAATGTGCACGTAATATAAAGTGGCAGAGCCAGGATTTGTGTGCAATTTTCTCTGTCTCCAAAGTCAATGCACCCTCTGCTTCTCACTGCATTTGGGTAGGTTCCTTGGTGTGTGTACGTGTGCCTCTGTGTGTGTGTGTGTGTGTGTGTGAATGTATATTGCGAGGAACTCTGGCAGGGGGGTTTCTCCCTGCTCTGCTCTGTGTCTTTTCCTTGTCTGACCGATTTGGCCACAAGGTAAGGATCTAGTTACCAAGACAGAGTGTATACTCCATGGCCAAGAATATGGATGTGTTCTGAAATTTCTACCAAGGGAGAAAGGAGTGTTCCTTTTGTTTTGTTTTTACTACATTCATGCTTTCATCAATGGCTATCATTGTTCAAGTTTTCAAATGTCATCTCATGTTTCCTCTGACATTTTCTCCCTTTCCCAAACAAATCGGTAAGTGGGGAAAAAGCACATTGCATCTTTGAAAAACCTTTTTCAAGAAGCATCACCAACACTGCCCTCCCAGCAGGCCACTCCTGTTGAAACTATTGTCAAAATATGGCACTCCGCCATCGGTGAGAATAGAACTTGTCATTTACTCCAAGGGCTATTGTGGAAATTTGTCTTGTAGCCGGATCCCAAATCAGCAAGATTTATTTTCCTCTCTTTCCTACACAGTCACAGCTCTTACTGCTTTGAGTTGTTTAGATCGTGAAAACCAGCTTTTAGAGATTAAGATAATGTAGGCGCATGGCAATGAGAAGTGAAAGAGGATGGAAGAGTTCCATGGGAACCGGTCTCCAGTGGGATCTGAATAATCTAAAGGCATCTGTGGTCCAAGTGGAAACCAGCATGTGTGAAAATCAGTGTCCACAACGGGGGTCAGGAGAACAAGAGACTCTGGGGCATTGTGGGGTATAGTGGAAAGCACACAGACTTTGGAGCTAAATTGGAATAGAATTACAGTGCTGCCATTTAGTGACATGTGGACTTAATTCAAGTTAATTGATTTCTTGGCATCTCAGTTTCTTCATTTACAGTAAGAAGTGTTACTTGGGAATCTTTTAGCTTCAAGGGATAGATGGCAATATGAACTAGCTTAGGAAAAATGGAATCTATCAGCTCATAATACTGATGAATCTAGCTTTCATTCTGGCTGCTTGCTGGTTTGGCTAGCTTGGGGCATGGCTGCATTCAGGGGTTCAGATTGCATCATCACAGTTCTTTTTATCTCCATTGTTCAGCTTTGCCTACCTATGCTTGATGTCATTCTCAGATAGACTTTTCCTCTGTGGTGGCAGGATGGCCCCCAGATTTTCATTCTTCAGAGCTCATGAAAATCAGTGAAACAGCAAGTACCTTTCTCTGTGTGCCCAAGATCTATCTAAATATGGGAGTAATTGTGCTAGATGTCTTTTGTGTTTCCTTCTAGAGACACCTTTAAGAAGGAAGGACCCTTCTCCACCCTGCTGTCTGTCTTGGGAGGTGGTTCTGCATGAACCATATCAAGATCTTCCTTGCCTTCCAATTTCTAAATGGGTTGGCCCATGTGGAGCCCTGGCAGGATGTTTTTTTTAAATTAATTTTTAAAATTTATTTTTATTGGAATATAGTTGCTTTATAATGTTGTGTTAGTTTCTGCTGTACAGCAAAGTGAATCAGTTATACGTACACATATATCCCCTCTTTTTTAGATTTCCTTCCTTTTTGGTCACCACAGAGCATTGAGCAGAGCTCCCTGTGCTATACAGTAGGTTCTCATTAGTTATCTGTTTTATACATAGTAGTGTATATATGACAATCCCAATCTCCCAGTTCATCCCACCTCTCCCTTCCCCCCTTGGTATCCATACATTTGTTTTCTACATCTGTGTCTCTGTTTCTGCTTTGCAAATAAGTTCATCTGTACCATTTTTCTAGATTCCACATATGAGCGATATTATACAATATTTGTTTTTCTCTTTCTGACTTACTTCACTCTGTATGACAGTCTCTAGGTCTATCCATGTCTCTGCAAATTGCACTATTTCATTCCTTTTTATGGCTGAGTAATATTCCATTGTATATATGTACCACATCTTCTTTATCCATTCCTCTGTTGATGGACATTCAGGTTGCTTCCATGTCCTGGCTATTGTAAATAATGCTGCAATGAACATTGGGGTGCATGTATCTTCTTGAATTATGGTTTTCTCTGGGTATGTGCCTGGGAGTGGGATTTCTGGGTCATATTGTAGTTCTATTTTTAGTTTTTTAAGGAACCTCCATATTGTTCTCCATAGTGGCTGTATCAATTTATATTTCCACCAACAGTGCAGGAGGATTCCCTTTTCTCCACACCCTCTCCAGCATTTATTGTTTGTAGATTTTTTGATAATGATCATTCTGATGAGTGTGAGGTGGTATCTCATTGTAGTTTTGATTTGTATTTCTCTAATAATTAGTGATGTTCAGCATCTTTTCATGTGTTTGTTGGCCATCTGTGTGTCTTCTTTGAAGAAATGTCTATTTAGGTCTTCTGTTCATTTTTTAATTAGGTTGTTTGTTTTTTTGATATTGAGCTGCATGAGCTGCTTGTAAATTTTGGAGATTAATCCTTTGTCAGTTGCTTCGTTTGCAAATATTTTCTCCCATTATGAGGGTTGTCTTTTCGTCTTATTTATGGTTTCCTTTGTGTGCAAAAGCTTTTAAGTTTTATTAGGTCCCATTTGTTTATTTTTGTTTTTATTTTCCTTACTCTAGGAGGTGGGTCAAAAAAGTTCTTGCTGCGGTTTATGTCAAAGAGTGTTCTGCCTATGTTTTCCTCTAAGAGTTTTATAGTGTCTGGCCTTACATTTAGGTCTTTAATTCATTTTGAGTTTATTTTTGTGTATGGTGTTAAGGAGTGTTCTAATTTCATTCTTTTACATGTGCCTCCTTTGTCATAGATTAGGTGACCATAGGTGCATGGGTTTATCTCTGGGCTGGCAGGATATTGAAGGGAAGAAAGTGAGTTTAGGGTATTTATTCCCCCTGCTCTCTCCCTGAGATATTTCCATGGGTTGGCTGTGTCCCTCAATTGCAGGTTACACCTACTGCCTAGTAACTCTCTCTACATGGCCCCTCTGCCACTACATTTTACCCCTGTGCCCCTTCAGGACCAGGAGTGGTACCAGCCCGCACAGGTACTAGCTTTGGGGTACTGTTCCTTCTCATGTAGTTCCTCCACAAGCTTCATTTTGAAAATAGTCCTATTAAACTGTCCTCAAATTACTTAGAGTGTGCTCTCTGTTTTCTGTTGAAACTCTGATTGATACAGTAAGCAATCAAAGTGTGTAGACACCACTGTTGTGGGTGAGACATCTGTGTCCAGATGTTTCTCTCCTGAGCACTTTCCCCAGTTTTGTGGTTTCTCCGTCTCCCTCTCCTTCTCACTTATTTTCACAGCTTGCCTTTGTGTAAGGAGGTTAATACTTCCTTGGACAGCTTGCCTGTTTGTGTAAGGAGGTTAATGCTTTGGGCTGCATTGCCCACCTGGAGGCAGCAGCTGTGGTAATTGCCATCTTTTACCTTTGTACCTTTGTTTTGAGATTAAGGAAGCACCCTCACGTATAACCCTGGAAGAACTCCTTGGCATAGGTGTTATAATCCATATGTTAGATACACAAAAGGTACAGTTCAAATGGGTTAAGTGGATCACTCAGGTCACAGCTAGTAGTGGTCGAGCTGGACTCCAATCCTGGCTCTGTCTAATGTGCAGTGGATAGGGGGATGTAATTATTCCATGGATTTGTGTGTCTTGATTGGGAGGGGGTACTTGAGATAGATTAAAAAAAAGAAAACCTCATGATCCTCTTCTCCTACATGAGAACAAGGCCATACTTGGTGACAGAGTGTTGAGTGTGGAGAATCCTGGGTAAGGCTAAATGGCTTTTCCTATGAAAAGTGCACATTTTAGAAACCATGAGATGGGAAGGAGGCTGAAGGTTGTCTATGGGGGAGACGAGAGCTGGAGCTGGGGAAGGAGAGAGACATAGAGCTACACAGAGAAAGACAGAGGGATGAACAGAGATAGAGAGAGACAAAGGGACAGAAATCGAGATAAACAGAGTTAGAGAAAGAGACAGAGCCACAGAGAAAGACAGAATGAGACACAGAGAGACTCAGAGACAGAGGGAGAGAGATAACATGGTGGCAGGGTGTCGTAGGGGAGATTCTGAGAAAAGAGAAGTGCTTCACAGGGCTTTCTTCGAAGTGAATTACTGTGCTTTAAACTCTCTCTCCCCAGCAAGATCTTTAGTAAAACACCCATTTCTCACCCATGCCTCATGGAATGGGTTTTCTTTTAGGGACAAAGTAGAGTGCTGAGTTTGCTCAGTGGTTGCTATGGGTGAAAGAAGATGTCACCGTCGGGGGGACAGCTACCTCTGGGCTATACTTGCAAATACAAACAGGAATTATTGTCATTGCCCCTGGAGTCTGAGGTTTGCTTCCAACAGCAGAGCATCCCTGTGTGATGGGAGCGTGAAGAGCTGGCCATTCATGAATGAACAGCCTGGGTCAGAGCAGCCATCTGCTGTGAGAGTAAAGCCTTCCCTGGACGCTCAACCAGGAAGGTGTTCACAGCCCCTCTTGTGCCCGTAGCCACGACGAGGCCATCCGCACTGAAGAGGGTGCTGTCTTGTGGCCCCTGGTGCCCTTGCAAAGCTCTTTCCTACAGCACACTTGCAGCACCCAACACAGCCCTCCTTAAATTGATGGGGAATGACTATATTCTCTGAGGTACATGTGAAAACAGTTAGAGAACCCAGGGATTTTTAAAAAAAACTTTGCAACCTTTTTTCAATGGGGATATGACATTAAGTGGTAATCAAGGAAACCAATGAATATCAGCGATATCAGAACTGATGAATTGGAAATGGGGGGATTCTGAGCTACTTGTCTTGTAACCAGGGAGGGTAGGAGTCCCTTAGGAGTCTCTCAATGGAAACTCCTGGGATTCCAAAGCACAGCTCTTAAAATATACTACCTGCATTCTTAGTTTATGCCTCGTGAGGAGATTCATGGTGTAAATTAACATAATCACGATTTTGCTACTTTTTTCAGCTGAAAACATTAAAAAATTTGTTGAACTAGTGTGTCTCTGCTTTTACTTATTTGAGCACTGTTTTAGTTCAAACTGCTGTCACAGAATACCATAGACTGGGTGGCTTATAAATGACAGAACTTTATTTCTCACAGTTCTGTAGGCTGGGAAGTCCAAGATCAAGGTGCCGGCAGATGCAGTGTCTGGTGAGAGTCCTCTTCCTGGTTCATGGTCTTTGTGCTGTGCCCTCACCTGGTAGAAGACGTGCTTCCTTTATAAAGGCACTAATCCCATTCATGAGGGCTCCACCCTCATGACCTAATCACTCCAAGACCCCACCTCCAAATACCATCACTTTAAGGAATTAGGTTTCAACATATGAATTTTGGGTGGGGTAGGGGGAACATATATTGTCCATAGCAATTACAGAACAAATTGTCTATTCTCCCAGTGTGTTTATTAATATATCAAGAACAGTTTTCTGAGATAGACCAGTTTGGGAAATACTGGCCTAGATGATACAGAACTGCACTGTCCAATATGGTAGCCACCACCCACAAATGGCTGTTGATGATCTGAAATATGGTGAGTCTGAACTGAGATGTGCAGTAAGCATAAAACGCATACTGGATTTTGAAGACTTGGTATGAAAAATCATTTTTATATTGATTACATGTTGGAATAACATTTTTGATATGTTGGATTAAATAAAATATGTTATTCACATTATTTGTGCCTGTTCCTTTCTACTTTTAAGAATGTGGCTACTGGAAAACTGCAATCCCATATGCGGCTTGTATTTGTGTTTTCTCATTGCATTTCTATTGGAGGGCACCCACATAGAGTGTCCCTTGGACACCCTTTACCTACCCATGGCAGAGTCACATTCTCTGCTCCCTGCTGCCTCACAGATCTCATTCCTAGCACTCTCCCCCTTGCTTACTCCACTGCAGCCAAGGTGTTCCTTGGATAAGCCAAGAATGCACTTCCAAGGGCCTTTGTGTTGATCGTTCCTTCTGTAATGTTCTTCTCTGCCTTACCTCCATCACTGACTTCCTCCCTTCATTCATGCATCTGCTCATATGTTACCTTATTAGAAAGGCCCTTTATTGTCTTACGATGTAGTTTTATTTTTTTTTCAATTTTTTTTCTTTTTTAATGTCATCATAAAAGTGTTTTTCCATAATTATTTGGGACATTTACAATAAACTTTTTTTTTAAGCATATTTATTGGAGTATAATTGCTCTACAATGGTGTGTTAGTTTCTGCTTTATAACAAAGTGAATCAGCCATACATATAAATATATCCCCATATCTCCTCCCTATTGCATCTCCCTCCCACCCTCCCTATCCTATCCCTCTAGGTGGTCACAAAGCACTGAGCTGGTCTCCCTGTGCTGTGTGGCTGCTTCCCACTAGCTATCTATTTTACATTTAATAGTGTATATATGTCCATGCCACTCTCTCACTTCGTCCCAGCCTACCCTTCCCCCTCCCCATGTCCTCAAGTCCATTCTCTACATCTGTGTCTTTATTCCTGTCCTGTCCCTAGGTTCTTCAGAACCACTTTTTTTTTTTTTTTTTTTTTTTAGATTCCATAGATATGTGTTAGGTTACAGTATTTGTTTTTCTCTTTCTGACTTACTTCACTCTGTATGACAGACTCTAGGTCCATCCACCTCACTATAAATAACTCAATTTTGCTTCTTTTTATGGCTGAGTAATATTCCATTGTATATATGTGCCACATCTTCTTTATCCATTCATCTTTTGATGGACCCTTAGGTTGCTTCCATGTCCTGGCTATTGTAAAAAGTGCTGCAATGAACATTGTGGTACATGATTCTTTTTGAATTATGGTTTTCTCAGGGTATATGCCGAGTAGTGGGATTGCTGGGTCGTATGGTAGTTCTATTTTTAGTTTTTAAAGGAAACTCCATACTGTTTTCCATAGTGGCTGTATCAATTTACATTCCCACCAGCAGTGCAAGAGGGTTCCCTTTTCTCCACACCCTTTTCAGCATTTATTGTTTGTAGATTTTTTGATGATGGCCATTCTGACCAGTGTGAGGTGATACCTCATTGTAGTTTTGATTTGCATTTCTCTAATGATTAGTGATGTTGAGCATCCTTTCATGTGTTTGTTGGTGATCTGTATATCTTCTTTGGAGAAATGTCTATGTAGGTCTCCTGCCCATTTTTGGATTGGGTTGGCTTTTTTTTGATATTGAGCTGCATGAGCAGCTTGTAAATTTTGGAGATTAATCCTTTGTCCGTTGCTTCATTTGCAAATATTTTCTCCCATTTTGAGGGTTGTCTTTTTGTCTTGTTTCCTTTGCTGTGCAAAAGCTTTTAAGTTTCGTTAGGTGCCATTTGTTTATTTTTTTTATTTCCATTTCTCTAGGAGGTGGGTTAAAAAGGATCTTGCTGTGATTTATGTCATAGAGTGTTCTGCCTATGTTTTCCTCTAAGAGTTTTATAGTGTCTGGCCTTACATTTAGGTCTTCAGTCCACTTGAAGTTTATTTTTGTGTATGGTGTTATGGAGTGTTCTAATTTCATTCCTTTACATGTAGCTGTCCAGTTTTCCCAGCACCACTTATTGAAGAAGCTGTCTTTTCCCCATTGTATATTCTTGCCTCCTTTATCAAAAATGAGGTGACCATATGTGCGTGGGTTTATCTCTGGGCTTTCTATCCTGTTCCATTGATCTATATTTCTGTTTTTGTGCCAATACCATACTGTCTTGATTCCTGTAGCTTTGTAGTATAGTCTGAAGTCAGGGAGCCTGATTCCTCCAGCTCCATGTTTCTTTCTCAAGATTGCTTTGGCTATTTGGGGTCTTTTGTGTTTCCATACAAATTGTGAAATTTTTTGTTCTAGTTCTGCGAAAAATGCCATTGGTAGTTTGATAGGGATTGCAATCTGTAGATTGCTTTGGGTAGTATAGTCATTTTCACAATGTTGAATCTTCCAATCCAGGAACATAGTATATCTGTCCATCTCTTTGTATCATCTTTAATTTGTTTCATCAGTGTCTTATAGTTTTCTGCATACAGGTCTTTTGTCTCCTTAAGTAGGTTTATTCCTAGGTATTTTATTCTTTTTTTTCAATGGTAAATGGGAGTGTTTCCTTAATTTCTCTTTCAGATTTTTCATCATTAGTGTATAGGAACGCAAGAGATTTCTGTGCATTAATTTTGTATCCTGCTATTTTACCAAATTCATTGACTAGCTCTAGTAGTTTTCTGGTGGCATCTTTAGGATTCTCTATGTATAGTATCATGCCATCTGAAAACAGTGACACTTTCCTTCTTCTTTTCTGATTTGGTTTTCTTTTATTTCTTTTTCTTCTTTGATTGCTGTGGCTAAAACTTCCAAAACTATGTTGAATAATAGTGGTGAGAGTGGGCAACCTTGTCTTGTTCCTGATCTTAGTGGAAATGGTTTCAGTTTTTCAGCATTGGGAATGATATTGGCTGTGGGTTTGTCATATATGGCCTTTATTACGTTGAGGTAAGCTCCCTCTATGCCTACTTTCTGGAAGATTTTTATCATAAATGGGTGTTGAATTTTGTTGAAAGCTTTTTCTGCATCTATTGAGATGCTCATATGGTTTTTATCCTTCAATTTGTTAGTATGGTGTATCACATTGATTGATTTGCATATATTGAAGAATTCTTGCATTCCTGGGATAAACCCCACCTGATCGTGGTGTATGATCCTTTTAATGTGCTGTTGGATTCTGTTTACTAGTATTTTGTTGAGGATTTTTGCATCCATGTTCATCAGTGATATTGGCCTGTAGTTTTCTTTCTTTGTGACATCTTTGTCTGGTTTTGGTATACGATGTAGTTTTATTATTATTATTCTGGTATAGTGAAGCAACAGATCAGGAGACACTTGCCACTGAAAAGACAGCTTGTTACTAACAGTTCCCGAGAGGGAGGGGCTACCAGGCCATGCAGAAACACACTGGAAAGCACCAGGGTTAGTGAGAAGGCAGAGCGAGCAACAAGAACACGTGAGCAAGAGCCTTCACTGTGGTTTGTTTGGAAGGAATGGGAGAGGCATGGTAAGCAGCTTTAGGATTGGTTAGTTAGAATAACTTCAGTAGGCTATAGGAGCTGTTGTGACTTGTCTAGTACTTGGCCCTGGGGTGATTAGGGCAGGTGAATATTGGCCCTGAGCACTAGAGCCCCAACTAGGGAGGTGAGGGCATGTGTGGGCTCAGGATTGGTTGGTTTGCAGCTGAAAGGCATGTTCCCAGCCCAGTCCTTTATTATCTCCAGGAATTGGTCAGCCCTGGTGTGACAGTCTCTCCAAGGTCAGCAAGGCCCCAAGTTATCAAAGCATCAGAAATACAGAAGATAAAAACACATGAGTAATACACCTATCACTCTTCATTTTCTTTCTTAGTATTAATTTCTACATCAAAGATTATATATTTGTTTGTTTATTGTCCTCCTCCACTAGAGTGTAAACTCCTTGAGAAAGGATGTAGTGCTTGTGTGTGTTTTTACTGCTTTGTCCCCATCAAAGGAAGAATGAGCGAATGGATAATCCAGTTGAGGAACTTCTTCCTGCTGGACCCGGATGCTGCTTCAGCGTCCTCTTCAATGTGCACTTCAGGCAGCCATGACCAATCAGAATTGGCATTCTAGATGGGGCCTGTCCACCATGCTGCTGCGGAGAAATCCTGCTCTCTATTGCCTCTTCAGGGCATTTATCTTCTGAAAGGGAATCTTGACCACATCCACTGTAGTAGATTTTCTCTAAAGGTGACTGCCAATAGGCCCTCCTTTCTCTCTGTGCACGTGTTGCTCCTTCCACTTATAAATGGAATCTATTTCCCTTCTCCTTGAATCTGGGCTGGCTGGTGGATTTGCTTTAACCAGTGCAGTGTGGCAGAAGTGACATTGCCAGCTTTGAGACTAACCCTTAAGAGACCTGGGAGCTTCAGCCCTCATTTGCTCAGAATCAGCTACCATGCTGTCAGGAAGCCTAAGCTATCCTCTTGGAGAGAGAAGACATGTGGAGAGCCCCTGGGGGATAAAACACCATGCAGTAATGGTGACCACATGGAAAAGAGCTGAAGCAACCCAGCCAAAAGCCAGTACCCAGTCCCAGACCCTTGAGAGAGGCCTCTGAGAACTTCCAAACCATCCCAGCCAGCAGCTGGAGGCACCCACATGAGTGATGCCAGTGGGACATTGTGAGGAGCAGAAGAACCGCAAGGCAAAGTACAGATCATGAGATACAATAAATTGTGGTTGTTCTACCGCACTAATATTTTCTATTGATGTATAGTTAACTTACAGTGTTGTGTTAGTTTCTGGTGTAAGCAAAGTGATTCAGTTATACATATATATATATATATATCCCTTTTCAGATTCTTTTCCACTATAGGTTATTACAAGATACTGAATATATTCCCTGTGCTATACAGTAGGTCCTTATTTTTTATCTATTTTATGTATAGTAGTGTGTATCTGTTAATCCCAAGCTCCTAATTTTTCCCTCCCTCCCTTTCCTCTTTGGTAACCATAAGTTTGTTTTCTATGTCTGTGAGTCTGTTTTTGTTTTGTAAATAAGTTCATTTTTTTAGATTTCATATATGTGTTATCATATGGTATTCGTCTTTGTCTTTCTGACTTACTTCACTTAGTATGATAATCTCTAGGTCCATCCTTCTTGCTGCAAATGGTATTATTTAATTTTTTTTTATGGCTGAGTAATGTTCCATCGTATCTCTCTCTCTCTCTCTCTCAGAGAGAGAGAGAGAGATACGATGGAACATCTTCTTTATCCATTCATTCATCAGTGGACACTTAGGTTGTTTCCATGTCTTTGCTATTGTAAATAGTGCTTCTATGAACATTGGGGTGCATGTATCTTTTCAAATAAGAGCTTTTGCCTTTTCTGGATATATGCCCAGGAGTGGGATTGCTGGATCATATGATAACTTTATTTTTAGTTTTTTAAGGAACCTCCATCCTGTTCTCCATACCCCACTAAGTTTTGAAGTGGATTGTCATATAGCAAAAAATAACTGTTAAACTCATCTTACCCCACTTCCCCATCCTCTGCTGATGATTTCCTTGCCCATCTTGGCACAGGCAGCTGGCCTGCATTGCCATGATGCTATCATGATAATATCATCATCTTCCTCTCTCTGACACCAACTTGGTCGGCTGCTTGCCCACCTCAACCTGTGGAGGTCAGAGTTGAGAGTTTGTGTCCATAGAGCCTCACGTCTGGCCTTCTACACAGTTCTGAGAGAGGTGCTTGCAGGCAGAGACTGTATGATGAGGCCTTGAATTAGGCCAAACTGAGATCCCATCACTGTGCTTCTGCTTCCCAGCTTCGAGGGGCCACAGAGTTATTTACATCTCTGGACCTCAGTTTCCTCTTCTGTAAATGAGAACCAGTCACACAGTCACACTTACTTCACTGAGATCTTGTAAGGATTAGCAGTGATGTGTGTGTGTGTGTGTGTGTGTGTGTGTGAAGTGTCTGGCACAGAGATGAAAAACAATCAGCCAAAACAAAACTCACCCTCAACATTTCCCTACATAAGGCTTTGTCTCACTTTTAGAAGAGCTTGGCATTTCCAGTTAACCACAAGGGGGAAGGAAATGAGACCTCCATTCAGACTTGGGGGGATTTCAAACATTGACCCCCACCCCCTGGAAGTCCTTTCAGAGGCTTGTTGTAGCAACAACCAAACAACCAGCAGCCCACTCACAGGAAGTCTTGCTCTCTGGGCCCTGAAGCAGGGCTCCTTCCAGCATAATAGGGGCCTGTGTGTTGATTGCCATAACAACGACACATGGCTTTGCAAAGCACATCTCATTGCCTTGTGGAGACTCCTTTCCAAGGCTCTCCCAGGGCAGACTGTTTTATAATAAGACAATGAAATCCAAATTTACTAGGTACTTTATTTGGGGGGTAGGGAGGGAAATGAATGTTCTTCAATTAATTGTTCATCCTCGGCCACTTTCTTGCCTCTAAACATTGCCTTTCCCTTCATAAAACCAGTACTACAAGGAAGTGGCCGAGTGGATGCTGACAAGCTAAAAGTGAGTGCTGGCTGGAGTTCATGGCTAAGAAATAGGAGCTGTCAAGTTGGCTTTCCTGTGGGGAGGCTGATCCAGCCCAGGAGCCAAGGATGGGCTGGTGTAGACAGGCCTGACTTCAGGAAACAGACACGGGGATTAGAAGGTACTCAGAGTCTGTAGGTTCAAGGATGAGATCAAATGCTATCTTTTCAGCTCTCCTAGGGGGTGGGGAGATATCCAGTGGATCTGCACTGGAAGGGCACACCAGGCAGTGTCTGTTCTAACTGGGCAGGATGTCACTCGGATTGGTCATGTTCTGAATGCAACCTTTACTAAGGGAACCTCTGAGTAGATATTAAGACTGAATCAAATTCCTTCTACTTGGCTTTAGGGTGGCAATCTGGATATACTGTTCAGTTGTACCCATCTACTAGTTTCCTTGAAACTTTCCTTGGAGGGAAGTAGCAGAAGCGGTTAGAGGAATGAGAGTTTTTCCTGGGAACCATCATAAGAGTATTTTCATTTGGTAGATCTGTGATTTCCAAGTTCGAATAGGAAAAGTAATTTATTGAGGATGACACAGACTATTGTTCTCCTAATACCTAGTTTATCCTTTTTTTTTCCCCAATAAATAACTTCTAAATTTTATCTTGGCTCTTGACTACTTCAGAATAAAGACTCCCTTGCTGCTGGGTGGGATCAGCCAGGGTGCCAGCAAGAAATACATGACACACTCAGACTGGATAATTGACCAGAATTTAATAAAGTGACTATGTAAAGAGGGTGCGTGCAGGAGTTTTAGAAACCCAGAGGAGCATATGCAGAGAGCTGTTTTCATCCCTAGGTCTGAGGGGCAAGGGGAAGAAGTGGTTAACAAACTTGGAGAGAGTCACTGGGTGGAGATGGATGACTGACAGGGGCTGTGTGACCCTTGGGAGAGGCAGTAGCTCTTGGTGGGGAGAGGAAAAGGTGGGAGGGATCTCTCCCTGGCAGGAGGAGTGTTTATCCCTGACATTGTTTAGAACCGTCTGTGCATGGTGATAATAAAAAGTTGACTTTTAGTTGGTCTTATTAGACACTCCCACTCCCACACTAGATACAGAGATAGAGCCAGCCCCTAGCAACTTGGCTGGGAGCAAGCTGGGGAAATGGATACCCCGAACTTACCCACCTCCACCTTCTCATCTCCTGAGTGTACCTCCCACTGGCTGCACTCAGCAGAAGCCAGAGGGCAAGGGAGCCCACTGATGGCATCGGTTCAGGTAAACCCTTCAAAGCACAAAACAGTGTGGAAAAGTCTATATGGTGGAGGAACTAACAGAAAATATCCAGCATTGGATTGAAGCTTTGAGTGGATTTGCAACTTTATGAAATGCCCTTATAGGCAGGAGGTGTGCCTTCTCCATTCTTTTCCTTTTTCCTGCTGGTTTAAATTCAGATGTGATAGCTGGAACTGGAGCAGAAATCTTAGAGCTCCAGGTGGCTGATAGCTGAACAATGAGACAGAAGGCGCTTGGAAGGGCCTGATGATCACGGAGGGTCCGCATAAGCCTTCATTCACGTGAGAAGGAAATACACTTTTGTTTAATCCACTGTCTTTTGTCTTGCCATTTGCTGCCAAGCCTAATCCTACCTATTTGGATGAGTTCTTTCTATGTGAAGGAAGATATTTTTTTTGTCCACCAAATAGTTATTTAACAACTTCTATATGCTGAGTCTCGATAAAAATAGCATGAAGCCATTGCTGACCCCTGATTTTGGTCTTTGATGTTAATATTTGCAGAACATAATGGTCTGATAAAGGATTTGAAGCCACTAACCTTTGAATCAGAAAGCCAGAGTCTTGCCTGGGAGGGACTTTAATACATTACTGTTTGACAACATTATTTGCCTTTTAAATTTTTAAAGGTATTAGGATCCAAGGAAGGGGTAGCTGTCATAGGATCATTTAAATGATAGTATAGTTTATAAAAATACATTTCATAAATTTATGTAAAACATAAACCCATAAAAGGTACTGAAAAATACTACATGGTAAATTTCTTTAATATGTTGCATATGTCACATAGAGGCAGGTGCATCTGTAATCAATGGATTAAGTTCTTCTTCCTGAGCTCTGATGCCAGCATGGTGATTTTCCCATTTCCAGAATAACTTTGTGTTTGGCTCAGTGGTATGGTTTGATAGAGTGTGGTAGAGAGGCAGGGGAACCATGGGGAGAATAATCAAAGTATAAGCCATGGTTAATCACACAGTGCATGAAGGATTTAGGGGAATTATTTCCTTCTCATCTGAGCATCTTTAAAGCTCCACTTCATAGATAAGTAAAATGAGGCAAACACGTAATCTGAGTTTAATAATGTTGCCTAGAACCAGAAACACCAACTGCCCATCTGTGTATTTCCCACTAGACCAATCAGACTCCTGCACATTCTGGAGAAAGTCAGATGTGTATGTACCATATGAGTATAGCCTAAAAAAAAAACCACAACAAATTATTAACAGAGAAATTATAGATCTTTGAGGTGACTTTTCAAACTACAGCTTTCATTGCGTGCCCCAATTGTACTTTTTGGTGTCTCTATCAGATAGAATAAAGACCTGAAATTGGTCAATTATTTCTGTACCTCTTATATTTAAGAAACATAAGAAATGTACTACTAGAAAAACCACTATCGGAAAACACAGAGCCAATTTCCTCAAGGTGAGATCTGTGTAACATTAGAGTTATCTTATATTTTTGTGCTTGGAGTCATTGTACTTGGTTATAAGGATGGGACAGACCAGAATAAAAGCAGGCCAACTAAACAGATTTGGGAGGTATCTGGAAAATATCCCTTAAGACATTTTGTGTCTATAATAGATTTACATCTTGAAGGAAGAGTAGGCAATCTATCTGATTAAGCTTTATTCTCATCCATGGTTTTGATGATCAAACTAAGAAGAAACAGAGGGAAAACCTAATTATAGGCCTTTGGGGTTTGCTGACCAAGACTGGAAAACACCCAAACCTCCCCCAATTCTTTAATTTAAATTGCATATTCTCCTTATGTTACAAAGTTTAATGTAAAGCTTTCCAAAGTAAGGGAGGAGCCCAAATGAGGCTTAGATGAAGTTCATATATGTTTTAACCCTCTACTGATGTAACTGTCAGATCCCCACTGATGAGATCTGAGGTTTGTCCCACATTTAAAAGGGGAGCTAGAGATGAATGCTGTCCATATTCTCACCCCCTAGAAAAATGGGGAGTAGTGGCTGGTTTGTGATGGCTTTTCCCCCATTTTTGAACTGGTTGAATATAGGTTGGTTTCAGCTGAATCTAAGCCTTGCTTTCGTTTTTGAAAGCTTCAACAGAATTCTAAAGCACATGGACAGTTTTTGAAACAGTGGAATTCTATAAGAAATTAGTTGATAGATTGGTTCACCATTCATTCTCTCATTAATTCATTAATTCATGGCACCAGGATGCAGTGATTAAAAGTATAAATTTTGTTTAGCATCATCCATTCAAATTTCATACCCAAACTTTGCTAAATATGGGTCCTTTAGATTTAACATAACTCGCCGTCTTTGTTACCTTAGTGGTAAAATGGAGATAATTATAACTACTTTATAGTTTGTTCAGTAGATGGAGTAAGTTACAAGCATAAAATAAGTGCTTTATAAGCAATAACTTAAAAAGTTCACCCATCTACACACTCAGCCATCCTTCTATCCAGCCACCTACACACCCATCCATCCACCCACATATCCATCCATCCATCCATCCATCCACCCACGTATCCATCCATCCATCCCTCCTCATATCTGTCAATTCTTTCCCGAAAACTTACTATGAGCCTGGCCCTGATCTAGGTACCAGGGGCTCAAGATGCCTTGATGTCCAGGTCTTAGAATCTAGGTTTGTAGATAAGCAGTCACAATACATCGTGGTAAGTGCTGTGACAAGCATGAAGTAGAGAGAAAGTTATTCTAATTCATTTGGGGAGTATAGTGGGGACCTCATTCCTCCTCCTGGAGAAACAATCTATTAGCTATGCTCACAGCAGTATATAGAATTAGGGATAGAGACTTATTTTGGCTTAATACGTGGGAGGTCTTTCTGGCAGAGTTGCTGGAACATAGAATAAGAAGTCATAGGACACACTGATTCCTGTCATAAGAAGAGGCATCAAGCAGAAGCTGGGAGATCAATTTGCAGAGTTATTTAGGAGGGGCCTCAAGCACTGAATAAGTGATTGTGTGAATGACTTTTAATAGCCTTTAGAACTCTTAGGATCTGTGATTCTTAAGGGAGCTGGAAGTGCTGAGATGGTCTTCTCTGAGGTTGCTAAATCAGAATGAGACATGGCCAGTCTGGGCTATTTAGCTGTCTTAGTAATTAATAATGACCAGGATGGTGATATTTTCATGCATTGATATAATTACTTTTAATTTATTTTTATTTTCCAAAATAAAAATTATTGTGGGCACTCAATATATGCTTAGAGATTTCTCACTGAGGCCTGTATGGGTTGGGTACATTAGCATGTGGTCTTTGGTTGGGCAATGAAAAATAATGCATTTCCCTTTTTTTTTCCCCAGTCTCTTTTCCCCAAATATAAGCTGTTATCAAATTTAGAGAAAAACATTATGGTCAAGTGTAGTAATCAGCTAATGTCAAGCTCTTGGAAACCTCTACTCCCATTGTTTCCTTTGCTTAATTCCTATTCTGTGTTTTTGCCTAATTGTCAGATTTTGTAGTGTGTTCACTTTTACAAGTTTCTTCAAAAATTTCATAAGTATAGTATACTTTTAAAATATATAAATTAAAAGATGGGTATTCCCTGACAGTTTGTTTATATTATTATTTATTTTTTATCTCAGCTCATTTCACTAAGGTGTCACTTACTAGGAGAACAAATAATGGCAAAAATATAAAATAGAAATTGAAAAGTAACCCGACCACCACCACAGTGTCAAGGGCATGGCAATACCACAAATATGTTTACTTCAAGGGATATTATAATTGAAATAATTGAAATTCAAACCTAGTTCTGAGCTTTCTGCAGCTAAGGTTAAAAAGAGAAACAAGATTATTTTCATGACATTTATTGTCTTCTCCGAGTGACCTCTCCCTTCTTTAAATGCCGGTTCTTACTGGCAAAACCATGCTAATGCCAATAAGCACATAATCTCAGCTTGTTTCCTGCTTATTAGCCACATACCCTCAACCAGAGTGAAAGTTTTCAAGGATAAGGACCTGCCTTACACTTTTGAATCACCCAGAGTGAGTGATTAGCAAATCCACATTGAAAGATTAGTACCAAAAGGACCAAATTCAGCAATCTTCTGGAAGTCGAGAATCAGAGCCTGGCCTGAAACTATAATTTAAATAGGAGATGAGTGAGGTTGGGGAGGATGGGGAGGAGGGGAGAACAGTATGCTGGACCTGAAACCCAGGTGTGTGACCCCAAAACATGTATTTGTAACCGCTTCCTGAGCTGTGTCATGTCTGTGTCATGTCAGTCAAGCAGGATGGAGAAGGTTCCAGAGCTTGGTTGTAGACTATGGCATTGTTTCCTTAATTGCAGTGCCCATCTTTGCTTTAGGACTTGATGCCAAAAGAGTGAAATAAATCAAGCCATCATCCATGGTCACTGTCTGTGAGGTTTATCTGACCACCTCAGTGTTTACTCCTTAGTTTCTAAAGTTGAGCCACTTGATAAGGCACAGACTTTTCCTTTGGTTGTCTTTCTTTTCTCTAAGCCTTCTTCTTGAAAGTGCCCATGTGGGTTCAATCAGCTTTTCTCCCTTGCACCTTAGGTTTAATAGGCTTCAGGCATTTGGGTGTGCCTGAAACATTGAAGTTTTTTTTTTCTTTTACATTAAAAAGCATGTATATAAAATGAAATAAAGACAGAATTAATATCCTGGTTTTGAGACGCAGTGACTAATTAGTGTGACACAGACTTGCGGGGGGGCTTCAGGTGGCTAATCTTTAGCCAGTGTGTTTGCTACCAGAGGACAACATCTTTCTCAGAAAGAGTCAGAAAAGCTCCAGAACGTCAGGAAAATAGATGTGATGCAGCTATCACCCGATGGAGAAATGCTACACTTTCACTGTCCAAGATAGAAACCACTAGCGACATGTAGCTAGTGACATCTAAATGATGAAAATAACATAAAATAAAAAATTCAGTTCCTTGGACCCCCTGGCCACATTTCAAGCACTCAATAGTCACATATGGCCTATTGGACGGCATGGCTATGGGACATTTCTGTCACTTGGAAAGCTCTGTTGGGCAGCTCGGACCAGATTGAAATAGGTACGAACGTTGGGAGGATGAGACAGAACTAAGTGGGAATCCTAGCTCTGCTGCTGTTTAGCTGGGTGGCCACGACAAATGACGTAATCTCCCTCTCTCTCAATACATTCTTCTATACAATGAAGAAAATACTGCTTTGTGCATGGGGTTTCAGTGAGCCACCTGCATGCTGCACTTAGCACGATGTTTCCCTCTTCTGAGAGACCTCCCCCAGCCACCCTACCGAATGTGGCCGCCCCTTCTGTGACTCTTGTTTGTACCGTGAGGACAGCAGAACATGCCACCCCAACATAGGCCACTATGTTGATTATTTTGCGTTGTAGGCACTTGGAAAACAGCAAATGCAGGGAGAGGCTTTCTCTGTGCTCTTCGAATCTGCCTAAAGATGGTTCCTCCCCAAAGGAAGTCAGTTGTCACAGATCTCTTCCCCAGGAGGGTCGTCAGCCAGGGAAGATTGACTCATCATATAGGAGAGGAGGCTACAAGTAGACACCTCAGCAGGCAAACTTTGTCACAAACTGTCACAACTCTCATCTATTCTTCTAAGTTCCTGTTCATCTTTCCTGAAAGTCATTTACTCTCCCCTAAGGGGCCGGCGTCTTCCCTCCCCTTTCCCTACTGAGATGGTATTTAAGTCTGAATTCTAAGTCACCTCTGGGAGGTACTCGTTTTCCCTGGGGATCTCCCAGGCATACATGAGGAACACATATCTGTCTTTTATTTCAGGGGTTTCCATTAAGAACTCAAAAGGTTAGAAGGAAAATTATTCTTTCTCCCCTACACCATCCTATCATTTTCTTCACAGCATTTATCATTACCTGAAATCATGGAGCCCTATCTCTCTTTTTTTTCCTCTCTCTCATCTATCCATCCATCTCCTATTTTTTGTCTTTTCTCACCATCCCCCAATATGAAAATACACTGTATGGTTTTCTCCAAACACCAACCGCTTCTCTGATTTCTTTGATGCCTGGATGTCCAACAGTTTAATTCAGTTCTGACATTAACTACCTGGAGTAGGGGCAGACCCCACAAGTTAAGGGCTCAGTCCCATGAAACTGCTCCCTTTTCAGATGCCAGCTGCAAATGGGGTGCCCGGGCTACCCACACTTCTGCCCAGCCAACTACAAATTTTGGAGTCCCCATGACCCCCTCCTCAGGTTTGATAACTCACTAGAATGACTCATAGAACTCAGGAATGTGCTTTACTCACCACTGCTAGCTTATTCTAAAGGATACGACTCAAGAACAGCCAAATGGAAGAGATGCACAGGGCATGCCAGCATCTCGATGTGTTCACCAAAACGGAAGCTCCCTTAGCCTCATTGTTCCAGAGTTTTTATCAAAGCTTAATTACGTACGCACAATTGATTGTATTATTGGCCTTTCTTGATTGAACTCAATTTCCAGTCCCTTGCCCCTCCCCGGAGATTGGGGGGTTGGGGGTGACAGTTCTAACCCTCTAATCATGTGGTTGTTTTTTCTGGGGACCAGACCCCATCCTGAAGCTATCCAGGCCCCCCTCCATGAGTTACCTCCTTAGCATAAACTCACATATGGTCAAAAGGGGCTCATTATGAATAAGAAAAGATGCTTCTGTCACTCTGGAAATTCCAAGAGTTTTAGAAACTCTGTGCCAGGCACCAGGGACAAAGACCAAATATATATTTTTTATTATAACACACTCACACACACATACACACACACATACACACACACTCACACACACACCAAAATGTAAGTGTCATAAGCAGGGAGACCTTCTCGGTCCGCACTATGTATACAGTCCCTAGGACAGAACCTAGCACATAGAAGGTGATAAATAAGTATTTGCTAAATTAGTGAATAGCCAGCTGTCAATTATTTGATTGAGGGGAAATGTAATATAGTCATTAATGATCATGATACTAATGTAAATAATAATAATGATAGCAATAGCAGCTACCATTTATTGAGGATTTTCTATGTGCCAGGCACTTATTAAATACATTATCACATTTAACCCTCATAGCAATCCTATGAAACAAGTCATACTTGAAATTGAGTCATACTTGATGTCTAAAAACTTGCATAAGTAGTAGAGCCATGATTCAAATTGATACCTAGACTTCTGATAATTTTAGCCCATTGATACATATTAGAAGAAAATGTTTTTCTCAGGTCAGAGAATTTTTTTTTTTTCTTATGGAGTAGAACTTACAGCAGAGTTCAGAAAATATTCTCCACCTTGGGCTCAGTTCCCTCTAACCTCCTAATTGTTAGAACTTCTTGTTTTAACCTGCAGTTAGGCTCGTGGAATTAAAACTAGGCTTTTGTTTATATGTCTTGTTTTTGCCTAAACAGGTCAGTGGATCAGGACATAATCCACATATAAATTATTTATATGACTCCCCACACTGTCTCTAGCTCTGGGCTGTGAAAATCTGCCAAATTTCTTTGGTTTGTAAAATGAAGCTGGAGAGTCATGTAAGCTGCAAAGGATGAATCCTCATGAGCAAGGGCGGTGGGCATGCCAGCATGCCAGTGATACAGGCAGTGTCCCAGGAGATGCTAAAGAACCAGACCAGAGTGTGGGAGACATCCGGGCCCTTGTGGTGCTGATGGGCTGGGCTGAGTTCCCTTTAAACCCCTCTTGGAAGCCATCCCCCTGTCCCCACAAAGAACCCTGGACAAAATTGAAGATCATATGTTGTGGCATCAGAGTTGGCCCAGAAGACTCTTGGAGCAGCACAGAATGAGGGGTTGGGACTCAGAATTAGCAGGCTGGCAAAGGCTGCTGCTAATTTCCTGTAGTTCTGGCCTCAGAGTACAGTTGGGGCCAGAGCAGGTTTGAGGACTTCTGGAAGACAGGTTTTGCCAGAGACAGCTTGTTCTTCCCCAAACTCCTTGGGCTGTGCAGTCTCCGCTTGGAGAAGTACTGGGGTCTGGTGGGAAGGACTTTCACGACACATTTCCTTGGATGGGTGGATTAGGGAGCTAGAGAGGAGATAAGCATCTATAGTGATGAGGAAAACCTTTTCATGATGGAGTCAAGGGTATTCAAACCAGTGTTGGTTGCCTTTTGTTCAAAAGCAAAGATAAAAATTACTTTTTTTCCAAAGAAAATTTTTCTGGTTTAATTTTTTTCCTTATAAATAATATAATAAAACATCTTAGTTAGGGATTGCTATGTGCCAGGTACCGTTCAAAATGCTTTAAATATATTAATTAAATCTTAACAGCACTATGAAGTAGTTACTCTTATTCCCATTTCACAGATGGAAGAACAGGCACAGAGAAATTAAGTAACAATTCCTGTCACTTTTAATGATTAGTCACCTTTCAACATAACATTTGCATTTATTTTCTAATTTGTTCATAAGTCACCAGGGCAGGTAACAGTTTCTCTTGTTTTTCCTTTCTTTATTATGACTTGACTCTCAAATCAATCTGATTGATTTCTTCATAGAGGTGATATTGGCATTTTGGGCTGGACTATTTTTCACTTCTTAGGATGGTCCAATGAAGGGTGCCAGAATATGCCACCTCTTTGGTGTATGAATTGTTTTGAGCTAAAGGCCATTGAGAATAAGCAGATGTAGGAAAAGCTGTTTATCTCCCCCTAACTGCCTAAATATAGAGTATAAATTTCCTCTTTTGTAAAGAAAATTTACATTCATAAAGAAAATTTCGAATTGTAAGTTATCTCCACATTAGGAAGAGAGCTGTGCCCTGAAGACAGCTCATCACCTGAGAGACTCTTACCTGCATAGCGTGGCCAACAAAAGATGCTTAACATCACTAATCATTAGAGAAATGCAAATCAAAACTACAATGAGGTATCACCTCATACCAGTCAGAATGGCCATCATCAAAAAATCTACAAACAATAAACGCTGGAGAGGGTGTGGAGAAAAGCGAACCCTCCTGCACTGTTGGTGGGAATGTAAATTGGTACAGCCACTATGGAGAACAGTGTGGAGGTTCCTTAAAAAACTAAAAATAGAACTACCATATGACCCAGCAATCCCACTACTCGGCACATACCCAGAGAAAACCATAATGCAAGAAGATACATGTACCCCAATGTTCATTGCAGCATTATTTACAATAGCCAGGACATGGAAGCAACCTAAATGCCCATCGACAGACGAATAGATAAAGAAGATGTGGTTCATATATACGATGGAATATTATTCAGCCATCAGACAACCCTTGTTTACCATACATTTCCTCCCCTCATCTTTCCACAACTTGCTTCGTGCTCCCAGAAACCCCAAACCCCTTTTCCTTTCTTTAGCCTAAGATGGTAAAAAGCCTCAATCATCTGGCTGCCTCCTTGAGCCCCATTTTTCTTTGTGAACTCTTGTATATATCGATACATAGGTAATTAAACATTTTTCTCATTAGCCTGTCTTTTTTCAGCTTGATTTGTGGGCCCCAGCCATTGAACCTAAGAGGGTAGAAGGGAAAAAAGATTTTTTTCTCCTGTACACCACACCTGTAGGACATTTAGAGTTCTTGGCTTGCACCCCCCTGCATGCCAATAGTACATTTCTCCTGGTTATTAATGACAACTGATCCCCCCTCCTACAGATCTAAAAGCCCCCCAGCGGGGTGATTCCACCCCTGGTTGAGAAGCACTGAGGCATTTTCTGTGCACTTACTTTCTAGACATGCCCTTTAGTTATTTTTAAGTATTGTAAATTGTCAGGGTTTTTTGTTTTTTTGTTTGTGTGTTTTGTTAAACAAATTTTTCTTGCCTTTTATTTTCACTGTGAACTTTTTATCATGGCAAATTTCAACCACATAAAAAGTAGACAAAACAGCATAATGAATCCTTATGTGCCTACCATCCAGGTTTAACAATTATTAACTTATGGCCAATCTTGGTTCTCCTCTACCCCAATCACTTTCCCCATGACTGTATTATTCTGAAGCAAATCTCTGATGTCATATGACTCCATCCATCAATATTTCAGTAAATATCTCTAAAAGATAAGTCCGTCTTTTAAAAACTATAACTAAAATGCCATTAGCATACTGAAGAAATAGCACTGATTCCTAAAGTTCCTATATCTAAATTCAAATGAGATATCCTCAGTTTTCACATTTATGGTTTTTATGTAAATATCATACATTTTAAAGTTTGTTTGAATTAGTATCCAAATAAGGCTCACATACTGTACTTGATTAGAGTAAATATTCTGTGTCTTTTTTAAACTATAGGTTCCTGATC
Organism: Balaenoptera acutorostrata; assembly: GCF_949987535.1. Classification (NCBI taxonomy): domain Eukaryota; kingdom Metazoa; phylum Chordata; class Mammalia; order Artiodactyla; family Balaenopteridae; genus Balaenoptera; species Balaenoptera acutorostrata. Next base: position 17,881,187 of record NC_080080.1, on the reverse strand, counting down.
CATCTGTGTCTCTATCTCTCAGAATTCATTTGTTGAAGGAACTGGGTCATTTCTTCTGTGGACTTTCCTATTGGCTGACTTTTGCTGATTACATCCACGTGGTGCAATTTAACATGCTTCTACGTTCCCTGTTCTTCCTATAAACTGGTATTTGGATCTAGAGGCTCGGTCAGAATCAAGTTTCATTTCTTTACGTTTTTTACAGAAATATTTCATAGGGGGTATTGTTCTTTCTAAACATGCGCAATGCATGGTTTTCTCTCCTGTTTTTTTGGACATCAGGTACCTTTGAATCTCATTATCCTCAATTCATTAGGAGTTGCAACGTGACGATATTCCAGTGCTCCATAACTTCTTCTACATTAGTTATTTTTAAGTACTGTAAACTGTAATTGTTAGGGTGGGACTTCTTGCAGCGCCCTCTTTGGCAGGCGTAGTTTATACTCATCATTGTGTCACATCTGAAAAATCCTTTCTCCTTGAATCTAGATCCTAGAGCCTCTGTTGTCAGCCTCAGCCTCAGGGACTAGGTTCCATGGAGAACTGAAAAATCTTTACAGCTAGGGTCAGTTTACTACTGTTCAAAGATAAACTGAGGTATATTACAATTTCTGAGTTTATTTGAGCAATAATCAATTAGAATCGCTCAGTGCCAAACTCAAAGTGGTTAGGAGCCCTTCACTGATAGGAACTACGGGAAAGACTTGTAGAAAGAAGGTGGAAGCAAAGCAAGAAGCTTATTTGATTGGTTATATCTTAAGCAATTGCATTATTTTGGAAAAGCCTAGTTGGCTGTTTGCAATTGTTTGTCCTTAGATTTTGATTTCTTAACCTTGAGGAATTTACAGGCTTAGATTTTGGTTTGCTTTTGAGGGTTTCTAAGGCATTAGAACCATTTCAGTCTAATGGCCTCCTTGTTTAATTAATTTAACACCACCATTACGCACAAGGCTCACAAATATGTCAACTTTTTGTGAAATCAGAAGAAAAAATGGACATAATCCAACTGGGGTTATATTTGTCTTTATAACAATGCAGTCAGAAAATATAATTTTAAATATTTTTTTTATGGAGGAAGGAATCATGAGTGGAGGAACTAAACCTTGGCCTTGTGAGTCACTGGACTGTTGGCCACATAATCACTAGACAGGTCATGGTGTCAAGAATAGAATGGAAATATTCAGTTTGGTTGGCTTTTGGCAAGACAGTCCAAATTCAATGTGTTGGTTTGGAATTCAATGCATGATGAGTTTCTTATAGTTTTTAAAAGTACCATGCTATTTAATGAAATTGTTATACGTACTGGGAAAAAATATCTTTATGACCCCATTTGGAGGTCCTTAAGCCAAGTCCATCCTTACAAAGAACACATTTCAGCTAGTCATTAAAACAAGGTGCAAAAGCCAGATGGTGTCTGAGATCATTTTTCATGTCAGGGCCTCAACACCCTTCTTACCCTTTCTCCTCTGACCATTTATGCTCAGAACTACTAAATCTCCTCTTTTGTTCCAAATTTTGACTCCATACTTACTTTCAGTTTCTACTTCTGTTCTTTAATAGAATTTTCACTATTCCTGATTATGTTTAATATTTGGACTTTGCAGTCCATGTTTGATTTCTGGCTTAGCTCATTTCTCTGCTCTTGCAACCATCATGTCACAAATGAGTGCTTCCCACTCTAAGACGCTGGTTCTGGACATCACCCTGACCTTGCCCTTTGAATTGGGGTCTCCTCTTTTTAGACTATAGATCCCTAAAGGAGCCCCTTGGATGCTCCAAGCCTTTATCTAAATTGAGCCAGTACAGACTTTCGGTGCTCTTGAGTGCAGCCTGATTCATTGCCTTTGTTAAAGAAGAGAGAGCCTGTGGCTCACAAAAGCATCGCACTAGGAATTTTTTTTTCGACAAGCACTTTGACCACAGTTTTATAAATTGTAGAAAAAATCATATTATGATGATACATTTGCACATTGGTTTCCTGAGAATAGATTGTTTTGACTTTATCATCCTTCTAGAAAATGTGTGTTTACATTGACATTTATGGTTACAGTCTTGAGACACAGCCAAACCACAAGTCTAGATTTGGAGTAATGAGCAATGGGGCTGCAAAGATGGGTCATCCTAATGGGAGAGTAAATCAAACACTGATGCGGTGGCTGGTTAACTTGCACTAAATGAATGAGAAGAGTAACAAGGTGTAGGTTGTTTTTCCTAAGGTTGATATAAACCTTTTCTTTTCCCCTTAAATTTGATTCTTTTGGATACCAGCCCAGCTTAAACTGTTGTTAGAGACTCTCCGAGCCAGTGATTCTTAGCTCTGCACTTCATTCTTCATCTTCAGGACATACTTATGCTTAAAGTCACAGGATTAGAGAATCGTAAACGTGACCTGCAGAGTAACTGGAGATTGTTCATAAGCGGGTAAGCAGGGCTCTCATCTAAGTTTCATAGATTTTTTTGGGGAGACCATAGATTATCTTTGGAGAGTCTACAGAACTCTTAATATTCTATGTAAAACTAATATAAATGTGTACTTTTGTTCTGGAGAGAAAGCACAGTTATGTGCTTTTTCGTCAGATTCTCAGAGTGGCCCATAGTGCCCCAAATCTTTGGAACAATTAGGATAAGATACAGAGACAGGTAGTGCCAGCTCAGGGATTGAAGCCATAGGCTGAAGCCACGTGGCCTCTCTGCCAGGCATCAGGTCTGCAGGTTCCTACTCAACAGGGGCTTTCTTACTTACTTTTGTTACCCTCTACTTTCTAGTGCAGTGGCTAGCCCCAGGACATTGTCACTGTAGGATACATCAGCAAATTAATAGACATCTTTGCAGAAGGAAAAAAATGTATACACTGTATATATTTAATGTAAGGTCACTTCAATTTAAAAAATATTGAAATGTGAAAAAATGTTGGCCTCAGAATTGAGAAAATATATAGCATAAGCTTAATCCTTGTCGAATGGATGAATGAATCCATGGTAATCAGTATGAATAATCATAATTACAGCTGCCATTTATTAAATATTTATTACGTGCCAGGCGCTTCACCAAGCTCCCTAAATGCATTATCTCATTATGTGGGATTTCAACACAGTGCAGCAAGTATTAGTATATCAGTTTGACAAATGAGGAAATGGAGCCTTAGGAGAATAAAGAAATTTTAAAAGACCTTAGTAAGAGGCAGAACAGAATTTGAACTTGGGGTTGTTCGAACATAAGTCTCATTCTTTACAGCTTGGGAGGTAAAGCCATATTACAACTAATCTGTAAATGGATCTCCATGTTTCTCCCTGCCCCCAGTCAAAAACAGAATTTTTGATATTGGTCTTGGTGATGCCTTGGTTTCTTTCATACACTTCCCACTACCCCGCATTGGGTCAATCACGGCACTGATTAGAACTTTTAGCTGTAAAAATGGAGACAGGTCTGATAAATACCAATCAAAGAGAAGTGTAGCTAAAGGTGTTTTCTAAGGAGAAGGGTAGTGGTTGCCTTGTAAAAAGATAAGAGAAAACCTCTATGAGGAATATGAATTAGCTTCTATCACAAATTGTTATATGTGTCACTGTACGTGTGTAAGCACATCTATTTACTTCACAATATGCAAATGGGCACATTGGCAGTAGGAATAGATTGTCCTTCCAAATATCTTGGATCCAGAAAAAGAAAAAGCCTGGCACACAATTGCTAATACTTTTCTTTTTTTTTTTTTTTTTGATGGCTGAAAGCAGAGTGATTGTCTTGTAATTTGAGGAAGAAACTGGGACATGAACTTTTATCGCTATAGGCAAAAATTATTCCAGAAATAGCAGAAGCATTTTAGGATATAATCTGAGAGTGTGGAAGAAATCAAAGAACAATCACCATCCAAATATATGGCCATTCAACATTCTCTGGTATTTTCTGTAAGAGAGTAGGAGATAGGTTCATAGGTTCATAACCATTTGAGGTCACTCCAGTTTTAGTAAATTTCAACCCAACTCTTGATAAATATAAGCACTTTTAGTGTCAGGACTCTGAAATCTTAAATCTTGCTTTGCACTTACAGGAATCTCTAAATCTCAGTTATGATGACAATGTACAGTAGAATTCCTTGGTGGATCTATAGATTTTTCCAAGTAATTCAGATTCTATTTTCTTAGGTTATTATACTCACTCCATTCAGACTGACACATCACTTGAATCTAATGTTCAGTATAGTTTTGGACCTAATGTTACTTCTTCCTGGGGAGTTGGCAAGAGGTCTGGTGAACATTAATTTTTAAATCCTGCAAAGAGATATTTAGTTTAATTGAAACCCCTTTGGAGCTCTCTCAAGTTGGAGTCATAGTTCTTAGGAACAATAGTGGTAGCCTGTCAAAATATTTTAAAAAAGACAGTGATTTTTCTTGGTTTACTTCAGAGGTTACCAAAAACTGCTGCTGCTATTTTAAACATATAATAGTTTAGAAAACATCTTTGGCTGTCCAAGGTAAAATAGATTCTTTTTGATATTCTGGTTTTAATATGTATGTTGTGCTTTTGTTATAAAAGTAGGAGACAGTTTTGCTTTTTCTTTGGAATTGGCACTTGATAGTTTATTATAAAATAATGTCTGTACTGGGTATAGTACCTAGATTTTTTGTATTTATTAAAAAATTTTGTTGTGATGTCTTTGTTTATTCTTGGCTCTTTTACACTGAGAGATTATAGTTTGGAGGCAAAAATATTAGATTTGGAGGAAGAAAACTTAGGTTCTTGGATAAGCCATCTAACATCTAAATCTCCATCTCCCCATCTGTAGAATGGGAATAAGAATTGTTCCACTTCCAATTTTATATAACCTTTCTCAAGATGAAGTAAAAAATGTATGTCATAATTGCCTTGTAAACAAAACAAAACTAAAGTATATGTATGTATGTATTCTTTTCATCTGTCAAATGGAAATAGTAATAACACTTCACGGAGTTTGTTATGAGGATTAAAGAACTCATATATGTAAAATACTTAGAATTGCACTGGCACATGACAGATATTCCACAAGTGTAGATAATATTATTATTCTGATAATTAGTTGTATTAAGCTTGTAGCCCAGCGGTTCAGTCTTGCATATTATGCAAGACAAAATAATCCATTTGAACAAAGGTGTGGCATCATGAAACCAGAACAAAACCTGGCTAAGAACTAGAAACAGAAACAAAAACAGTCACAGAAATTTTTAAAAAATCAACAAAGATAAATTTCTAGTGTGCTATATACTGTTTATGTCTCCTCAAAATTCATATGTTGACATTCTAACCCCCAAGGTGATGGTATAAGGAGATGGGGCTTTTGAGAGGTGATTAGGTCATGAGGGTAGAGCCCTCAAGAATGAGATTAGTGAAAGGGGCCCAAGAGAGATGCCTCACTCCTTCCACCACATGAGGACACAGTGAGAAGGTGCTGTCTATGAACCAAAGAGCTTGTTCTTACCAGACACTGAATTTGCTGGCACTGTGATCTCTGACTTCTCAGCCTCCAGAATTGTAAGAAATAAATATCTGTTTGTTTAGAAGTCACCTAGTCTATGGTATTTAAAAAATTTTTTTATTGGAGTATAGTTGATTTACAATGTTGTGTTATTAATACTTTCTGTGTACAGCAAAATGAATCAGTTATACATATATCCACTCTTTTTTGATTCTTTTCCCGTATAGGTCATTACAGAGCATTGAGTAGAGTTCCCTGTGCTATACAGTAGGTCCTTATTAATTACCTATTTCATATATAGTAGTGTGCGTATGTCAATCCCAATCTCCCAATTTATCCCTTCCCCCTTCCCACTCCCCCCCGGTAGACATAAGATTGTTTTCTACATCTGTAATTCTATTTCTATTCTGTAAATCATATGAGATGGGTTATATGTGGAATCTAAAAGAATGGTACAAATGAACTTATTTAGTCTATGGTATTTTGCTTTAGCAGCCCAGACAAAGACATAATACTTTTTGGGAATCATTTCAGGACCAAAAAATGTGTCTGGGCTTAAAATACCTATCAGGTGCCTTTTTTGGGCAACTGCAGTTTTACTGGCTCCAACAGGTGACTCCACTTGGATATCCTGGTGCGACATCCAAAGCTGTCAAGTTTAATTTTCAAAAACTTAGAAAGATGACTCTTTTGCAAATGTAAAATGAACATGTATCAAATATTTTATGAAACTCATTAATTAATGAGGGAACCAATAAGGTGGTGAAGCTGGTTCAAAAGAAAATTGGAGGAATGGAGATTTATATAGACCGACATTCAAAGACACACTGAAGTAAACTTGCTAATATGTATACACTGGTTAATATCCTAAAGGGCAATGCAACTATAACTTTAGGGTTCTCTTTTCTATTAGCAAGAAATCTCCAAGTTCACATGGAACTTCACAGAATCTGGACTCTAATCAAAAAGTAAATAGCAAAGACAAATGAAGGTGTCTTCTCCTTGGTAATTAAACAATTCCTAGGTAAATCTGTCAAACAATGCCTTATATTGAAAGAGCATCCTGTTGTGTTATTTCCAAGTTTTGGATAATTTTTTTTTTAGTAATAGAAAGACACCAAAGGGTTTTAAAGAGGGGAGTGACATATGATTTATGTTTTAAGAGCATCTCTAGGAGAACCTTTGCTTTGGGGAAATAAACATTAGGATACCAATAGCGGAAGCAGGGAGACCTTCGAGGAGGCAAATACTTTAGTCCAAATGAGAGATTATGTTGACGTGGGTTACAGGAGTAGTGGCTGAGCTTAAAAGAAGTGGCCATATTTGAAATATATTTTTAAGGTAGAGCCAACAGGATTTGCTGATGGATTGGATGTATAGTATATGAGAGAAAGTGAGGAGTTGGGTTGAATGCTAGGTTTTTGGCTGAGTCCTGGGTATGCAGTGGTGAGGAACACAAATTCCCAGCCCTCATGGAGCTTACAGTCAACTGGGAGATTTTTTTGTTTGTTTTAGAAAGCAAATTCTATTTTAATCACAAATTCTAAATTGTGTGCAATACATAAAGTGTTATGAAAAATACAAAGTGTTGAGGTAGTGACCAAAGGGAAGCAGCCTTTTAACAGCTACTGAAGGAAAGCCTCATGAGAAGACAGGGAGATGAAAGATGAGAAGCAACTAGTTACCTAGAGTCCAGGGAAGAACATTCCAGAAGGAGGACATAGCTACATAAGGGATCTCGGAGCGAACAACTCAACTTTTAGGAACTAAGAGAAGACCTGCATGGCTGGAATACGTTGAAGGAGGACTGGATGAGGTCAGAAAATTAAGCATTATAGAGCATTGCATGGAAAGTAAAAACATTTTGGTCTTATCCTTGGTACAACAGGAAACAGTAGTCTGGGTGAGAATGATGGCTGCTTGGACTAGGGAGGTGGCAGTGGAAATGAGATAAATGAATAGATATAGGAAATAGTTTGGAGTAGAGTCCTTCATTCAGATTACGTTAATCATGGGGAGATCCCAGAGTGGGGGAATAAAACCTCTCTTGAGTCCTGGCTCTCCCACTAATTATGGGTATCACCTGTGAATAAAAGATTTAACTGTCTCTGGTTTTCGGGTTTCCACACTATGAGACTAACACTGCAAGTAACCAGGATGTTAGTGAGAGAAGTGCAATAAAGGGGAATTAATTGCCTCATGGATTCCAAGAAAATGTTAAAAAACATAACTTGCAAGTTCAGAGACCTCATCAGAGCCTCGGAAACAATTAGGTTCAGGTGCTTAATGATGCAAGCTAAGATTCACTGACTTTCGTCTGTTTCTCTCTGGGTACCAGCTTTATATTCTCTCAGGGAAGCTCCCGAATTGTACACCTTAAAACTTCTGTCAACAGGCAAAGACTGCTTTGTGGTCCCAAGTTCAAAATCCTAGGAAAAAGCTCTGATAAAGTCAAGCTTGGGCTAGATGCTTATGGTGGGATAAATCAACTGTGGGTAGAAGCAGGAGGTCACGTAGGAACATGATAGCTTCCATGAAATAGCTGGAAAAAGAAGGAGGACTGAAACCTACAAGTGGTTGTGAAGGGCTAATGGTGTTAGAATTGTCATACTTAATCTGAGGGTATTCAGAAAATAATTACTGAGCATCTACTATGTGGTCATGGACTAAGTGCTTACGATATACGATGTCTGCTTGAAATCTTTGCCAACAATGATGTTCTGCAATTCTGTGAGATTTTACAACAAAACGATAAAACAGCCAGTTGCTTTGGTATCTGTGAATTTCAAATAATCATCTTCAGGTTTACCGTTCTTTCTCAGTAGTGGAAATAAATGGTTTAAACTCTCCAGACAAAACAAAGCTTTACGTTTCTAATTTATTATACCTTCTTTTTTGGAGGCGATCCATTTCCTACTGTGTTTTGGGTTTACTCAAAACTAACATTAACACTGTATGAAGACTTCCAGTCTTGAGTATTTGAGAACACACACAAACATAAGTGCCTTGGCTTTCACTTTCCCCTCTGTCTGGAAAGTTCTTCTTACCAAATTTCCACAAGGTTTGCTTCCTTACCTCTTTTAGGTTTTTGCTTAAATGCACGGTGGTACTTAGAATAAGGGCCCTCAAAGATGCTCAAATCCTATCCCTGGAACCTGGGAATATGTTAAGGTACATGGCAAAGGGTAAGTAAAGTTGCAGGTAGAATTAAGGTTGTAATCAGCTGATTTGAGTAGAGCAGGATTAGCCTGGATTACCCAGGTGTGTTCAATGTAATCCCAGACTCTTAAAAGGGGGAAGAGGGAGGCAGAAAACGCTGAGTCAGAAGGAGGCGTGAGCACACGGTAGTGCTCGGAGAGATGGAACGTTCCTGGTTTTAAGGACGGAGAAAGGAGGCTCTGAGTTAAGGAATGTGGGTGGCACGTAGAAGCTGGAGAAGACAAAGAAATGGATTCTCCTTCAGAACTGTAAGTTAACGCATTTGTATTGTATTTATATTGTTTAAGTCTCGAAGTTTGTGGTAAAGGGGGGTCCCGGGTTAGGTATCCAGGGTTCTTTGGTTTGCTCTTTATTGGCAAATTAAAACAGAGCAGGAATTAAAGCTCGGGAAATTTTGATAAGCAGGGTCACTCAAAAAGGTCAGTTACGTAGGTTACCCAAGGCTTTCTAAAAAGGGGAACTTCATGGAGGGGGTAGCTTGGATTTTTATGTAGTTGTGTAGCTGGCACTGTGTTTATTGGAGATGGATGTCTTTGAAGTGGATGTTTTGGCAATGAAAAGCTTAATGTCAGGAACTTACAATACAATAAGAAAAGCCAATTGTTAGATGCTTTACAAGACACCTTTCTACCCATCAATGTGTGATGTTGAGGGGATTGCTGGTGTGTAAGCAAATGCTTGTCTGGCAATTACATACAAGGCTAAGTATGAAGCTGTTTGAGACCATAGGAAGTGGCTGCACAAAGGGTTCAGAGAAGGCCTTGGGTAAAGTCTGAGGTCAATAATAGCAGATTAGGACATTTACATGAAAGAAATTGCACTTTATGTTTAGAGCTTCATACTTGTTATTAAACTTTCTCTGCCTTCTCTAAGAATTATAAACTTTAGGAGGTCATGGACCATATCTGTACTGAAACAGTCTGAGAAAATCATGCAGTGAATTCAAGGTTAACTCAATATACTAATCCCTTAAACTTCTAGTGCCCTTCAGAATGTATAAAATATTTTCACATCTCATTTAAGCATCATTAAGACTCTGAAAGGAATGTGGACCAGGTGTTTTTTATCTTAATTTTATAAACACTGAAATCATAAAGGCTAAATGATAAGAGTAGTGTCATTATTGGTAGCATTCTTCAGTATTCTGTGCTTTCACATATACCGTCTTACTTCATCCTACCCACAATTTTGGGTGGGTAGGTAGGTAGGTAAGGTCTTCTTGCCCTGAATTTGCTGATGAAGAAATTAAGCCTGAGAGAGTTTTAAATGACTAGCTATGGAGAAGCGAAACTAGGATTCAAACTCGGGCCATCCTATGTCACCTCCAGTTCAGTGAGTTTATTTTCAATCTGTTGATTGTGAAGAGCTCTGGGTCATTCCTGAGGAGCTATTAGAGACATAATAGAAAAGAGCTCAGGCTTTGGGGTAGAATCCAACAGTCTTTGGTTCTTCCACTTTCTGTAAATCTCTGGGTCAGTCACTTAAACTATTTAACTCTTTAAGCGTTAGTTTCCTAGTATGCAAAATGAGAGTAACATAGGATTGTTGCAAAGGTTACATAAAACAATTATATATAAAATCCCTAATGCAGTGCTTCATTCCCCAGTAGATGTTCAATGAAGAATTCTTATGACGATAAAGATTAAATTCGAGTATGCAATTGGGTTTACAGGTATACGGTTCGGGGGAGAAATTGGGCCTGGATTTGGGCGCCATGGGCATACATATTAAAGTCTAATATTTCTACTGAAGGAAATTTTAATGAACAACCTGTTTGATTAAGACCAGAAGCGTTGAAACCTGTGGCCTTTATATTGTCTCTCGGCTCCTTTGTTTTAATCAGTCGTTTTGTTGGCCAAGAGGCTAATGCTGCCACCTGATATTATCCTTAAGAGAGTAGTAAAGAAAAGGGAAAATCTGGCATCCACAAGAAAAGGGAACATTTTTATTGTGTTTTGTGTACAGGATTGTCTGAAGGAACCTAAAAGCAGAACACAGGCCTCTGGAATGAAAAGTCCACTTTTTCCACCTCTATTCTCTGCTTCTTTCTCTGTGTCTGCTGAGTTACTCTCTCCCTCTGAAGACCATATTTCTCTTCTCCATTCCATGTGCTAGTTCCTAGGTCAACATCTTATTGCTCCAGGCCACCCATGGAAACTGGCTCAACACTCTTGGTTGAGATTCTAAATTGCTGGGAGACATAAACTCCTTACCCCGGCCTGGGTCAAGTATCCTCCCCTGAGTGAGTTCACTAAGCTACAGTCAGGAGGGAAGAACTCTATGGAATAGATGTGACTGCAGCAGGCCACTCCTGTGAATGGGATGGGTCCTGGAGGTGGGGCAGATACCCCAAAGATGTTCACAAAATTCTTCCACACTGTCTTTGTTTTTTTTTAACATCTTTATTGGAGTATAATTGCTTTACAATGGTGTGTTAGTTTCTGCTTTATAGCAAAGTGAATCAGCTATACATATATCCCCATATCTCCTCCCTCTTGCATCTCCCTCCCACCCTCCCTATCCCACCCCTCTAGGTGGTCACAAAGCATCGAGCTGATCAACCTGTGCTATGTGGCTGCTTCCCGCTAGCTATCTATTTTACGTTTGGTAGTGTACATATGTCTATGCCACTCTCTCACTTTGTCCCAGCTTACCCTTCCCCCTCCCCATGTCCTCAAGTCCATTCTCTACGTCTGTGTCTTAATTCCTCTCCTGCCCCTAGGTTCTTCAGAACCATTTTTTTTTTTTTAGATTCCATACATACGTGTTAGCATATGGTATTTGTTTCTCTCTTTCTGACTTACTTCACTCTGTATGACAGACTCTAGGTCCATCCACCTCACTACAAATAACTCAGTTTCGTTTCTTTTTATGGCTGAGTAATATTCCATTGTATATATGTGCCACGTTTTCTTTATCCATTCATCTGTCGATGGACACTTAGGTTGCTTCCATGTCCTGGCTATTGTAAATAGAGCTGCAGTGAACATTGTGGTACATGACTCTTTTTGAATTATGGTTTTCTCAGGGAATGTGCCCAGTAGTGGGATTGCTGGGTTGTATGGTAGTTCTATTTTTAGTTTTTTAAGGAACCTCCATACTGTTCTCCATAGTGGCTGTATCAAGTTACATTCCCACCAACAGTGCAGGAGGATCCCCTTTTCTCCACACCCTCTCCAGCATTTATTGTTTACAGATTTTTTGATGATGGCCATTCTGACCAGTGTGAGGTGATACCTCATTGTAGTTTTGATTTGCATTTCTCTAATGATTAGTGATGTTGAGCATCCTTTCATGTGTTTGTTGGCAAACTGTATAACTTCTTTGCAGAGATGTCTATGTAGGTCTTCTGCCCATTTTTGGATTGAGTTGTTTGTTTTTTTGATATTGAGCTGCATGAGCTGCTTCTAAATTTTGGAGATTAATCCTTTGTCTGATGATTCATTTGCAAATATTTTCTCCCATTCTGAGGGTTGTCTTTTTGTCTTGTTTATGGTTTCCTTTGCTGTGCAAAAGCTTTTAAGTTTCATTAGGTGCCATTTGTTTATTTTTGTTTTTCTATTTCTCTAGGAGGTGGGTCAAAAAGGATCTTGCTGTGATTTATGTCAAAGAGTGTTCTGCCTACGTTTTCCTCTTAGAGTTTTATAGTGTCTGGCCTTACATTTAGGTCTTTAATCCATTTTGAGTTTATTTTTGTGTATAATATTAGGGTGTGTTCTAATTTCATTCCTTTACATGTAGCTGTCCAGTTTTCCCAGCACCACTTATTGAAGAGGCTGTTTTTTCTCCATTGTATATTCTTGCCTCCTTTTTCAGAAATAAGGTGACCATATGTGCATGGGTTTATCTCTGGGCTTTCTCTCCTGTTCCATTGATCTATATTTCTGTTTTTGTGCCAGTACCATACTGTCTTGATTCCTGTAGCTTTGTAGTATAGTCTGAAGTCTGGGAGCCTGATTCCTCCAGCTCCATTTTTCTTTCTCAAGATTGCTTTGGCTATTCAGGGTCTTTTATGTTTCCATACGAATTGTGAAGTTTTTTGTTCTAGTTCTGTGAAAAATGCCATTGGTAGTTTGATAAGGATGGCATTGAATCTGTAAATTGCTTTGGGTAGTATAGTCATTTTCACAATGTTGATTCTTCCAATCCAAGAACATGGTATATCTGTCCATCTGTTTGTATCTTCTTTAATTTCTTTCATCAGTGTCTTATAGTTTTCTACATACAGGTCTTTTGTCTCCTTAGGTAGGTTTATTCCTAGGTATTTTATTCTTTTTGTTGCAATGGTAAATGGGAGTGTTTCCTTAATTTCTCTTTCAGATTTTTCATCATTAGTGTATAGGAATGCAAGAGATTTCTGTGCATTAATTTTGTATCCTGCTACTTTACCAAATTCATTGATTAGCTCTAGTAGTTTTCTGGTAGAGGCTTTAGGATTCTCTAAGTATAGTATCATGTCATCTGAAAACAGTGACAGCTTCCTTCTCCTTTTCTGATTTGGATTCCTTTTATTTCTTTTTCTTCTTTGACTGCTGTGGCTAGAACTTCCAAAACTATGTTGAATAATAGTGGTGAGAGTGGGCAACCTTGTCTTGTTCCTGATCTTAGTGGAAATGGTTTCAGTTTTTCAGCATTGGGAACGATGTTGGCTGTGGGTTTTTCATATATGGCCTTTATTATGTTGGGGTAAGTTCCCTCTATGCCTCCTTTCTGGAGGGTTTTTATCATAAATGGGTGTTGAATTTTGTCAAGCTTTTTCTGCATGTATTGAGATGATCATATGGTTTTTCTCCTTCAGTTTGTTAATATAGTTTATCACATTGATTTCTGTATATTGAATCCTTGCATTCCTGGGATAAACCCCACTTGATCATCACACTGTCTCTTGATTCTTAAGGTTCTAATTTGACCTCTTACAATGAAATATATCATCATGATATTCTCAGTCTCAAGAGCACTGACTTTTTCCTATTCATTTCTGGATCTTGAGTGCATGGCATATGGCAATAGCTATTTATTAAATGTTCTCAGGCCAGTGTGATGCATTCAGTACATTATCTTATTTATTCCTCATATAGCAGACCAAAGGGTGGGTGTTATTTTCCATTTTCTACATGAGGCATTAAAGCATGGAAGTGTTATATACTTTGACTAAAGTCCACAGCTGATAAGTCACAGATCTGGTATTCAAACCAAGTTCTGACTGGACTCTCAAATGCCACATTACCCCTTACCCTTTGCTTTTAAGTGGGTACATTCTTGTCAGCGGGATGCTGTCGCCCTAAAATTTCAGTCAACTCTAAGAACCGCCCACATTGTTGCTTTTGGAAAGAAATTTGTTTACCTAAATATTATTCAAAAGGAAAGAATCGCTGACTGCCTTTTGAAATATCTTTTGTGGTGTCAAGAGGATATTTGAAATGTTGGAATGGTGCAGTGTAGACAAAAGGTTGACGGGTAGAATCTATTCATTTAACTGTGAACCTTCACCCACTCCACCACGTAATTCTTTAACATCCAGCCTTAAACACATAGACACTCACAAGCCTATACATTTAGGGCAGACCTCTGAGGTGTTAGTTCCTTTTGTTCTGTCTGGGTTGATTAGAGGGAGCAGCCCTGGGGTCTCAGCACTTGGTGGGTGTAACGCTCTGACCTGGTGTTGGAAAGCTTAGCAGACTTTTCCCTCTGTGAGGTAAGATTACACCATGTGAAACCCATCTGCAGATCTGTATTTACTTAGTTTCTGGGTACAGCTGTCAGGAGAAGACTCTGTAATGTGCTGCAGCTTCTACTGTGATAGCCTAGGTGCAGAGGAGGCAGGCGGCACTGTTTTATTATGATGTGGACTAAAATCAGCTCATCTATTAATGTAACAAGCCAACAGGAGTGTAATCAGAGAACTTGGGTCTTATTGAGACATCATTTTTGCCCAGAGAGTATGGATTTCTTTCTTTTCTTTTTTCTTTTTCTTTTTGGTGAGGTTGGATGAATCGTATACTTAGCCATCCTAACCTGCGTCTGTCTTCTCTTCTGAATGTGTTACTTTGCTCCTTTCTTTTCTTCCTGAGTCAAACTTAGTGCTTTCTTTGATCTTTCTGATCCTGCCAGTTAATGGAAAAGCTATTTTTTCCAAATCACAGCTGAGTATGAAATAGATACTGCATTCCTCCCTTAGTAATGGTCTGTATTTACAGGGACATGTCATTTCCCAAGGCAGGCACTAGTTTCACCACATTCTTAGCCATCTTTGTTTAGTACAAATTTCCATTTATTGATCAGTATCTAGATGTGTGAGATATGGCCTATAGAGGGAGACAGAGGCTGTGTCAATGATTCAGGACAGTGGAAAGATTCCCAAAACTGTTTTGGCCACTATTTTTTGGTCAAGACAGTTACTTTCCATAGTCAATATATCTGACAGCAAGTTCCACAGAGGCCGGCCACTCGTGATCACACAACCATGCAAGCATATCATAATTCATGATTTGGTGGAAAAATTAAAATCGTTTCACAGGACCTTTTGGCCTTTCATTCTGAGAGTAGACACAACCAAAGAAAGCTGAGTAGCATAACAATCTTTGGACCACAACTGTTTTTCCTCCAGAAGGACCGATCCTCGGTGGAATATAAAATTGTAGTTCATTTTGAGGATGGAGTTAGTCCAGTTCTACCATGTTCTGTGTATGCTCACCTCCCTTGTCCATGACTTTGGATTTCACCCTCAGGTCTGAGAATGGTAACTTTAAAGGACTCAGCATCTCAGAGATGGGAGAACCTGAAAGAGGATATAATGTAAAACCATTCTGATAATTCATAGCCAGGTCTCTGAGTTCTAGTCTTTAATTTAAAAAAGTCAGCAACTCTAAGGGTTTGGGTCATAGGATTTTCAAAGAAGGAAGCTCTACCTGGTGTGAGAGTGATGAGTTCTTTTATCAGAACCAAAACAGTGGTTTGATTCTTCTCTCCCCAACCTTGGATGCATAGAGAGTATACTGGGGACTCTTTGGATGCTCTTTGTATTCTAGGACAAATCAAGTGGAGGTCTTCGAGGGAAGGGATGACCCTTCATCCAACAGAATGAGGATACGAGAAATAGTGATGATTTAGTTTTCTATTAGGCTTTTTGTGCCCTAACAGTGAGTAGAGTTGCTGAGAGAAGGACTGGTGCTACTGCAAGAAGAGATACTGAATGCATCTCCGTGTATTTAGGAACCACTGGACAGTAGAAATAGGGTATTAGAAATGTGAAGGTATTGCTGAGGGATTCGTGATTAGACAGTTCTAATATCTCAAGACCTCAGAAGTGCTGTGGTTGTCCTGGATAGACAGGAGGGCACCTAAGCTTGAAGAAGATACCCGGGCAAGCAGGAGGTAGCTGCTTACACCAGCAGAGCCTAGACCTACTGGAATTTCATACCTGTGGTGTGTTGGTAAATGTTTAACAACTGTCTCGCTCTAAAATGGGAGTTTTTTGTGTTTGCCCATTTTGATAGTGTAAGTATTCCCAATATTTATTCTGTGGCTGGTTTCAAGCTATCAGTGAGACATCGCTGATGGCAGAGTTGGAAAGAAACGGGTACACTCAACTTTTGTGAGCTGGTGTCAGTAGGCTCCAGCACAGCCCTGCCCCTCACCCTCCTGCACCATGCTCCATGCTTATGTACCCAGGGTCTGCCAGCACCACGTACCTTGAACCTGGATATTCACTCCGATTTCTGGACAAAGAGTGCCTGACATGAATTTTGTATCCTTCACTACTTTTGTGAACTGGATTGGAAGAATTTAGAAACCTTCAATTCCCTTCCCTGGGACAAACGGTAGTATATTAGAGGCTGACAACAATATTTCTTTATAATGAGGAATCATTTTCTTCTTGGGCCCAATCTGGAAGATATTATTTCTATCCAAATACCAGAGGCTATAAATTTGTTTCCCATCATAGCAGAGACACAAACATGGCTTATTAGTTATTGAAGCAGGAGAGACAGGGTTGAATTTTAGTAGTGAATTAATCCAGCAGCCAATTCTGGAATTATTCATGACAGGTGCTAGAATTTTTGTAGAGCAAATTGGCAGAAATCAAAGCCTCATAAAAATACATTTGAGAACCACTGTACAGTTAATAAAGTATGAACTTTGAGCAATTGCAGTCTGAGAGACAGATCGTTCTCTACAAGTAATATTGAATGCTCGGATATCAAAGTGTAACCATCGCAGTGTAGACTAGAAAGATGAAAACAAAGGAATACTAATAGGGTGGAGTCAGAGATGATTCTTCTAGGGCCTAGGAGATTATGCTCCTAGTGCATTCGTTCTTTAGTATGCATTAGATATCAGAGAGGGAATTTATTTAAAATATCGGTTCACAGGTGTGGCAGATGCCATCACTGCACTGGCACATGTTCCCTGGGCAGCTCCTGTTCCTGTTTATCCTAGAGACTCCATACTGTAAACACCCACAACTCTCTGACTATAGGACTATACTCAACCTGCTTGCGTGGCAGGCTGGAAGTTCCAGGGAGTTAGTGCACCCTCAAACAATCATGAATGGAACTTGGAACATGAACACCCCAGTTCTTTATTCCACAGCCACAACTTTGAGGTATGTTCTGGACTAGTGGTTCTCAAAGTGTGTTCAGGGGACCTCTGGGCAACCCCCAAATTCTTTTAGGAGGTCTCTGAGATCAAAACTATTTTTGAACTAACTCCAAGATTTTTTTTTTTTTTGCCTCTTTCACTCTGATTTTCTCACAGGGGTACAGTGGAGTGTCCTATAGGTGATAATGTTATTCCCATCACAGCTAAGCGAATGTATACTTGTGAATTCTTGTTTAGGAAAATAGTTTTAACATCTAACATGGTATGTATAGTGGATATAACTCAAACAAAAACTCTTTGAGGTCCTCAATAATTTTTAAGAGTATAAAGGGGGTGGTTCTGAGAGCAAAGTGTTTGAGAACCATGGCTCTACACCATCTCCCAGACCCACAGAGATATTTAGCCCCAAATCTAAATTTAGTCACTTGTCCAAAGCAGTGACCTACTCACTAACACGTTTACTGTTGGTTCCTTCCCATCTCTACCTCAGTTTTCCTTACGATTCTGGTCTCAGCGTCTGCCTTGGGGGAATCCAAGCTATGGCACCAAAGATTCTGGATGGAGCCTGGAAATCTGCATCTTAATAAGCAACTTGGATGATCTGATGGCTCAAGGACCTCACCTAGCTAAGATTTTCACAAATTCCATGCAAAGAGTGAGAGTAGGCTGTGCAGGATATTGGAAGTTTGCACTTGAACCACCATAATGTATGGTACACATAAGTGCACAGACTTTCACACTCACACATGATCACTTTAAGTGTTTAACTCTTAGTGCCTGTAGGTTCAGGTTTAATTGTTTCATCTCCCAGCTCCCCAGGGTTTTCTTAATCTCTGTATCAATCTCTATGTTTGCCTTTTTCTTATAAATTCTTTAATTTATGGAATAGTACAGTCAAATACCTAAATACTATGTATTTGCTGTAGTTCTAGTTCTGTCATGAGGGTTGAGTCAATTTGAAACGTATTGTCTTAATTGCTGGCATTATGAAATTCTTAGTTAAAAGACAGTCTCATTATTGTATTGTATTTGAATCAGGTAGCCAGTGTGCAGACTGGCAGTCTAGGCAATCAGTGTATGGTAGGGAAAGTTATCAGCATTTATACTAATTTGTCTGCATTGAAATGTTTATTTCTTTATATCAAGATTTAACATTCATCCAATGAAGCTGCATGAGTGGCAGCATAATGCAGTGAGACCTGCGTTTGAGTCTCTGAATAGCTGTGTGATTGTCACTGGGCTATTATGGAAATTACAAAAGAGAACAGTTGTAAAACACAGGCTAGCGAATTTCACAAAGTAAACATTCCATAAATGTTAGCTCTTATTACTATTACTACCAAGTTTTTAAAAGCCATGATTTTAATCAAGTACAGGTACTTATAGTATTATTGGAGAGTAGCAGCAAAGAAATCCAGGTTTGAAACCAACATAAGAGAGTACGCAGTTAGGTGCTAAAGACAAGACCCAGGCTTGGGGACTTGTAAAAGCTCAGAGAAGAAGGGAATCAGAGGAACTTGTGGTGATTGAGAAATTCTACCCTGGCTGTGTGACTTGAAGCATTTGTCTTTGGAAACTAATTGCTGTCCTCCGTTTCCAGACAAGACTATATCAGCTCATACTTCACACAGCAGATTGAACGTGCAGTGTGTAAGACTGCCAAAGTTTGGGCTGCTTCCCAAGTCAGAATTAGGATACTACGTATCAGTTCACCCAGGACACTCTGGAAGGACTCTAAGGGCTTTTTGCCTCCCATGACACAGTGATGATTTGGGTTAGAGAACATCTTTTCTTTCAAAGGTATTTCGTCACATATACTTAAAAATTTTCCTGGGGAGATTATAGTCACTATTCCTGTTCCTAGTTAGTGGTTGGTAAAATTGAGATACCAAGTTTATCCATCCAATATGTCATTCCTTTGGAACTTCCAAGGGGGCATCTTTATAGAAGAGCTTTTCTCTCCATTCTTCACTTGCAAAACCCCTAAAATGAATTCTATTATATATGTATGTGTATGTATATATATTACATATAGAAATATGTATTAAGATTTTGTTTTCCCCTCTTATAATAAATGGCTCCTTTGGATATACATTGTATAATTTACCATCCAGCACATCTTATGATTATTATTAGTGACTATCATTACTTTTCTAATACTTCACTTTATTGATCATAAGATACAATTGATTTTTTTTATGATGCCTTTAAAAAAATTGAAGTATAGTTGATTTACTATGTTTCAGGTGTACAGCAAAGTGATTGTTACACATGTATGTATATCTGTTCTTTTTCAGACTCATTTCCACTATAGGTTATTACAAGATATTGAATTTAGTTCCCTGTGCTATAAGTAGGCCCTTGTTTACATATTTTACATGTAATAGTGTGTATCTGTTAATCCCAAATCCCTAGTTTATCCCTCTCCCCCGCTTTCCCCTTTGGTAACCATAGTTTGTTTTCTATGTCGGTGAGTCTATTTCTGTTTTGTAAATAAGTTC
Source organism: Balaenoptera acutorostrata (assembly GCF_949987535.1). Lineage (NCBI taxonomy): Eukaryota > Metazoa > Chordata > Mammalia > Artiodactyla > Balaenopteridae > Balaenoptera > Balaenoptera acutorostrata. Next base: position 17,861,416 of record NC_080080.1, on the reverse strand, counting down.
ATTTAAGATACTATTGATTTTTTTTTTTTAAGACATACTATTCGTGTACCACCAAGAAGGAAGAGACAATGCCGCTGATTAAACTGTGATGTAGTGCCTCCCTAGCACTTTGAATTTTGATTCGTACTTGTTAAAAGAGCGTTTTATGACTCATTTAAATGTGAATTTGTATCATATATCAATTTTTTGTACACATAAGGAAACCATAAAGCTATCATTAAGGTGTTCTTAAAATGTCTTCACATTCCACATCCGCATCCTTTGAATCATGTAAAAAGTCATAATTGTTTTGTTTTGCCATTAGCATCCTCTGTACTAGCCACGCTGCTCACACTTTTTCTTCAGTTTCGATGTTGACATTTTCCTATTTGATTGTTTTCTCCTCAGTTGAATTGCATGCTGCCAGCCAGAAGTTTAGCAGTTTCTGATCAAAGTCAATGTAAAGTTTTGACAAATTGATACTTGGCAATATAATAGAAGTTCTGAGTGAAGTATAACTTGGTCACAGCAATACTTCATTGGTTTGAAATTTCTTTAAACTGTTCTGTGGAATTTGGCAACTTTTCCTGTCTTCAATTGCATTGTTTGGTCTGTGGATAGGAAATCCTTTAGCATGTGTTTCAGTAGTCGAACGTAACACAGCTTCATCTACTTGTGGGTATGCGATGCCAGAAAATGTGGAATTGTGGTTGTACCAGTCAGAGTGGGCTAGATGATGCCCAAATCTCCTTGGCTTGAAATCACGAGGTTTATTTCTTGCTCATGCTACGTGTTCTTCTGGGTTGGCTAGGAGCTTTCCCTCACATCATCCTTTCTCCAGGATTCATACTGATGAAATAGCCATTGTTGGGAACATTGCTGGTCGTTGTGGCTGAAGGGGAAAAAACAGAGGTGATAATTGTTCACTGCTCTTAAGGTTACCCATACCACTGGTGCTCATATTTCTCTGGCCAAAGCATGTCATCTGGTCACATCCATCTACAGGGATTTGGAGAAGTACAACCATACCAAATGCCTGGAAGAAGTGGGGATATTTGGTAGACACCAAAAATGGCCACTACCGTTTACCCTTCTGGGCACAAAATAATCTGTTTTCTCTCTTTGCTACATGCAGGACATACTCATTCCATTTTAAAAAGAATCACAGGTTTAATTCATTCCCTGCAGCCACTTGAAAGGCAGGCTATCTGGGTGATGTAAGGTGGTTTCATCATTGGGGGAAGGTGTGCAGTGACTTCTATGTCAGGTTTTGAATGTAGTTTCTCTAGACACAGAGACTTATGAACTAAAAAGACAACTTGCTCTGCTCCCCCTATCACCTGACTCATATGATTAATGTAAAGAGTAGAACAGGAACACTATACCTATGAACACTTCTGTTCATAGAGGGGAAGAATGAGAGAGATGCAATAGTCACTCTTCCTAAGAAATTTTGAAATCCCACTGGGCAGACATTGCAAAGGGCTCCTGGTTTGGTGGTGGGGAATGTTCCTTGATTAACCCTGGGGATGGGGTAATCTTCCAACTCGGCTGTTCTCTGTTAAATTTAGACCCACACTCTGGGAGTTTTTTCTTTTCCATTGTTTTTGGCCACAGCTGAAGAAGGCATTGGCAGATATGCCTTCTTAGGGGCTGAATGCTTTTTTAGTCCATTATCTGTATTTAGACAATTGGGAAATGCAAAGTTCTCTCAGAAACAGAGCTTCTTATTTAACCTCAGTCAGCTTCATGTGCCAATAGAGACTATAGTTATCTTACAGACATATTTCTTAGATTGCTTTATTTTTTCTCTCCACTAAATTGTGGAGATGTCTATTTTCCCTAAGACATTTTGTTTACTTTAAACGATCTATCAGGTACTACTCTCTTAATCTGAAACAGTTTAAATGCTGGTATGTTGGTAAACATTTTAACAGTTGGCTCTTTGGGGGAAATACCTTGATTTGTAGCATGTCTTAGTTCAGAATGCTATAACAAATTACCCTAAGTTGGGTGGTATAAATAAATAATAATTTTTCATAGGTCTGGAGGCAGAAAGTCCAAGATCAGAGTGGCAGCGTGGTCAGGTTTTTGGTGAATGCTCTTTCCTGGTTTATAGATGGCTGTCTTATGTATTCTCACGTGTGAGAAGGAGTTAGCTGTCTGGCCTCTTCTTATAAGGGCACTAATCCCATTCGTGAGGGTTGCATCCTCATTACCTCCTAAAGGCCTCACCTCTAAATACCATCACATTGGGATTAGGGTTTCAGCATATGGATTTGGGGAGACATAAACATTCAGTCCAAAACATAGCATTTGCTGATTTCCAGGGTACAAATACTTCCACCATGGCCCATTTCAAGCTACCAATGTGACTGGTGGAATCACTGATTATACAGTATGTACACAACAGAGATATAGCAATAACTTCAAGAGCGTAGATAATAGTAAAATATTATAAAAATAATTAGAAAGTGGTGAGTTTTGAGTATTATCTCTGTTTTGACATAGTTTATGTAATTTTAAAATAATGGCTGTATTTAACAACCATCTTAGAAATCTTTAAACATTTAACCATTGAGCTAGGATAAGCCAGTTCAGCACACCATTGCCTTAATCCATTCAGATGTGATAACTGAGTGTGATGGCCACACAATTTTAGTCTTCCTTTGAGACTGAGCTTTAACTTTCCATTATTGCTTCACCTACTTATCAGTTTTGGGACTGAAAAGCAGTTGCCTCAACAAGTCCTGGAATGCCCACCTGAGAGCAGAAGAACCTACCAGTTTATGAACAACAAATTTCGGAGAGGTTTGTTACACAGCAGTATCTAACCAGTACACTCAGAGAAGACCTTGTATATAGTTTACACTGGCCAAAACCAAATGCAGACTTACATAGGCTAAAATGAAGAATGTATAAGCTCATAGAATCAAAGTAGCATTCAACAACCAGACTGTAGGAGGAACAGGGCTTTGGGAAGAGCTGGGCTTTGGGAACGATAGAAACTGAAGACTTCACTATTGAAACTCTCTCTCATCTCTGCTTTCTGTGTGTCAGTATTTTCTCTCACTAATTTCCTCTGCTTCATGAGTTTTAAGTTTTTCATCTTGGAGCTACCACCACGGTGGTAGTTTAACACCAGTGAAAATCCCAAGAAAGAACTGTGGCTGTTATTGGTGCCCATTCATTGACCAATAAACTATGATTGAGGGAGTGGTGGTAGGGAGACAGGTAATTATGATTGACCCCCAGCAGAGTTAAGTATCTACCTTTTGACTACAGAAGCTCATATTTTACAATATAGATAGTGGAGTAAAGGCTATGTAGTTATCCTGACAAGGCAAAGCCGTGCATTATGGTATGCCCTGCTCATGTTTGCATGTTATCCTATGATAGAAGGAATTGTACATAGGTACCTGAGGTACATATTGCCTTTACCAATAGCTTATTAATTTTATCATCTATCCATCCAAATGAATTTGACTCTCTGGATGCTTTGATTTAAACAAAGAGAGGAAGAAAGAATTCAGAATGGGAAAGTTAAAGACTTCACAGCACAGGTGTCTTTAAGCTGAACTTCGAAAAATTTAAAAATAACCTGTCCATTCAGACAAGCTGGCTCTGTTAGGCTGTTAATCAACGTTAAGGTTATAGATTGTTTGTATTTCAGTTTTCACATGAAGTCCCACAAGTGCACATTTTAAAACTCTAGAGTAAAATTTAAGTTAATTCACTGTCTGTTGCAATTAAACCATCTAAATGTGTAGGCTAGAAGTCAGGAAGAAAGCAGAGGAGGAGGTAAATGGTAAGATAAATTCCTATCATAGAATTGAGGGCAAATGAATTGGTAAAAAATCTTTCTGCCTAAAGATTAGTGGTTAGGTATCAGTGAACTCTGACAGCAAACATCTTTCAGGGAACTGGAAAGTTCAGTCCATTGCAAGGTGTCTCTCTCTCAGCTTAAAGATTCAATAATTATGCCCAATTTCTCTCCTTTGGACAGAGCTCTGGTGAAAAGCATGCCTGAGAGTAATGTGGAGGCTGGGCTGGTGTGGAGATAGGATGTGTCTTATCCTGCACGTGTAGAGACTAGAAGCTGGTTTGTGAAGAGGTGCTAAGGTCAACATAAAAAATTCAAAACCAGGTTACCTACCCAATAATTGAGGGAAGGGGGTGACAAAGCAGGGCCAAAGTGGAAGAGGCTGTTACGGACTGATCATTTACATCCCCCGAAGTTCATATGTTGAAATCCTAGTCCCCACTGTGATAGTATTTGGAGATGAGACCTTTGGGAGGTAATTAGGTCATGACAGTGGAGCCCTCATGATGGGATTAGTGCCATTATAAGAGACCTGAGAGAGCTAGCTGGCGTGCTCCCTCTCTCTCTACCATGTGCGTATACAGCAGGAAGGAGGCCCTCTACAAGCCAAGGAGAGAGTTCTCACCAAGAACCAAATCTGCTAGTACCTTGATCTTGGATTGCCCAGCCTCCAGAACTGTGAGAAATAAATATTTGTTGTCTAAAGCCACACAAGTTATGGTATGCTGTTATGGCAGCCTGAAGTGACAGAGGTTATTGTATCAGGAAAACTGAGTGAGCAGCGACAAAGCAGACCAACAGACGTAACCTGCAGGAATTCCACAGACAAGAGTCAGAACCATCAGTGGCTAGGTCATGTGGTGCAGGGCCATATAGGTTGGGAGAGTGTGGCTTGTTACACGGACTGTACAGGGTGGGCAGAATCCATCATAGTTGAGGCTAAACATATACTTATTTGGCAACGAAGAAAAATTGGTTATATTTTTAATCTGTTATTTATACACGTAGTATTAGAACTGGAGTGGTACAGAAATGGGCAGCAAACGGTGAGGGTGTAGAGGTGGTAGGTGGCCTAACTTGTTGGAATGGGTGAAAGAATGGAGAGGAGGTTTGTTCCTGGGCAAACCCACCCATATTTAATTTACTGGTGTAATGGCTGGGACTGCCTCCAGACACCCCTCCCTTCTCTCACCAAGCCCATCACCTGGCTTCCCATGGCTGTTTGGTTAGGGCAAGTGGGAGAGGAAAGAGTTATGATTATAGGGATAGGATTTAATTTGGGAGTAGAAACTATTCTATATTGTTTACCTATTTCCCAGGAGTGTTCTGAGGATTTTTACTGATGGGATAGTTGAGGATGTTATCCCCAAAGTCCAAATATACATCATTTAAAATACTGCCTAGACTTTCATTGCCTTTAGGAAGGCACAGATATTTAATCATGCTTGTTTTTATATTTAAAATATAGATACGATTTTAATTCTAATGGCAGGTGATTCTAATTACAATTATTTCCTCATGCTATGTAAGTATGCATCTTATACCTTTTAAGATGAATATTACTGGACCTCTTAAGAAACATTCCTAAATTATGTGCTGTGCATTAATTATTTTTTAAAGTCAATATGTGTTGAAAGTGCTAGTATATTCACTTGCTCTGAATTTCTTCCAAACACATTAAATGAGCCTGTAGCGGGATTAACCACAGTAGATTTGCTGTTTCTTTTTTTTAAAATAACATATCATATTTGATTTAACTTGCCACTTTTTTTTTCTTAATTCCCTCTGCCCAATTCTTTTAATAAGAAACAAGATTCCTGGAGAAAACACTTCTTGGCACAGATACCGTTCTCCCCATTGGTAGATGGTAATGCTGCTATGATTGGATCTCCCAGTGGGACGAGGTATCTGAAGTCAGGTTGTTTTCAAAAGGTTGATATTGGGGCCCTGGCTATGATACTACAGTCCCATTCAGTCTTTTATTATTCTTGCTCTGTAACCTGACATTGTTTCAGGAAGAGGAAATCCTTGGGTTTAATGAAGACAATCAGCCTGAGGTCAGGAGGGTAATGATAAACAGACTGAAAGTAAAGGTAGCATGGAAATAAGAAGGTAAGGCTAGAGTGGATTCAAAGATTAGACTCAAAGATGGAAACCAAATGCACCTGGAAGGCAAAATATACTTGAACCATAAAATATACAGAACCCTGGGGAGATATAAAAATAAATCAAGCTTATTTAGCTTGCCTTTCCACTTCCCTGGTGGCTTGTCCAGCTGTTACCCCAGTTTGGGCAGGTGGTTTGTGGGCCTGATTTTTAGGTGTTTATCATGGGGTGCCTGCTAGAGCAGCTGCTGAGAAAAGGGACCCTCAATGCCTTCATTATACATCAGCTCCCAAACTTCACAGTTCCTGATATTAAACTGCTTTGGCGATTATAGCATTTCATTTAAATTTTAAGTGACACATTGCAATGTACTTTTAGGTAATCTGTAATGTGCCTTTGGGCATAGCACTATTTTTTTTTAATAAATTTATTTATTTTTGGCTGTGTTGGGTCTTCGTTGCTGTGTGTGGGCTTTCTCTAGTTGTGGTGAGCGGGGGCTACTCTTCAATGCGGTGCGCGGGCTCATTGCGGTGGCTTCTCTTGTTGCAGAGCACAGGCTCTAGGCACGCGGGCTCTAGAGCGCAGGCTCAGTAGTTGTGGCGCACGGGCTTAGTTGCTCCGCGGCATGTGGGATCTTCCTGGTCCAGGGCTCGAACCTGTGTCCCCTGCATTGGCAGCCAGATTCTTAACCACTGCGCCACCAGGGAAGCCTTATTTTTTTTTTTTTTTAATGTGGGTATCTAAATTGCACAAGAGAGTGGGAATGCTTTAGATTAAAATGAGTAAGCAGCCCCTTCTTTCTGTTAGCTGCATCACCCCTTGCAGACCTGGATATGGTTAATAAAGTATCATATGAAAGTTCCTGATTATTCAAAATGGATTCTTCTTTACAAAAGCCGTTGAGAGTTGGCCATAAGTTTTCCCTGAAAGGTAGTTGTTATTAATAACATTTTACAGATGAAATCAAAGGTTGTTTAAATGAGACTCATAAATTCTTATAGACTAGCATTGTGGTCAGAAAGCTGGACTGTGGGGAAAAATGCTTGGATTTGAATCTTGGCTCCTTCACTTATCATCTATGTTGCTCTGAGCAAGTTATTTATCCTTTTCATATTTTCACATCTGAAAATAGAAATAACACTAGTTTCTGCCTCATAGGGTTATTATGAGGAATGATGAGTTCATATGTTTAAAGCTTTTAGAATAATGCCTGGTACATGATAAGTGTGATAAGTGTTCATATAGACCCACAGACTCTTATCTGAAACCCTGAGGGACAGATACATTTTGGAATTCAGAATTTTTCAGATTTTTAACGAAGGCGCTATGAGGCAAAATTTATTTTACTTAAATAAATTTTAAGTACACACTACGATCAACTGGATAGTTATGCAGCCAAACTGGTGGGCAGTCATGCTAAGTGGGAAAACATGTATAAACAGGCTTATATTAGCTTAGGCCAGGTTTAGGTACTAAGTCAGTTACAAAATCCTTTTGGTTTTCAGAGCCTTTATATATTTTTAAGTTATGGATGAGGGATTGTGGATCTGAAATAACATGAAATGGTAGATAAATTATTGAAATCGATACATTTCCAAGGTCCAGGCTAGAATTCTGAGCCAATGTTCTTTCTCTTATGGTTTTGCAAAATGAAAAAAGAACTTCAGTGGTTTGGTCAAGGTCGTACAACTACTCACATCAAATATGGGACGAGATTCTTGGTTTCCTGATGTTGAGCCTAATGGTCTGCATGAAATACAGATGTTTCAGAAGCATACTCCCCCAAACACTAATTACATGGAATATAATGCTTAATCCAGTCAAGAAGGAATTCTGGGATTCTTGTTTTGGATTTTTTCAGAGCCTTCATTGTTCTGATGAGCCTTGGGAATCTACAAAAGGGAGAAATGTTACACACCTTTCCTAAACTTATTTTCCCATACATTCCTTACTTTGAGAACATTTTATGGAGCATATTTGGGACACTTTGTTTTACGTTATTCTAAACAAGACCTTTAGGGATCCTTGCACTGAGTGGATACAGGCAAGGTCGTGATACCCATCATTATAAGGAATGATACCAATTTCTTTTCAGGGCACCATTCAGGAGGAGCTGCTTGTATACTGAACTCTCTGCTTCTGGATGTGGTTAGCTTGATTGAAAAGGCACGGCAATACCCATGGTTAAGGGATCCAGGAATCCCAATGTAGCAACTTCCAAGAATGTGAAGTCTTGAGTATTTATAGAAGACGTTGTTAGAAATCATGGATTTTTTGCAAAGAATGTGGTTCATAGATAAACAAAAAGAAGTGAACCCATAAAAACTGACTTTATCCTGTCTCCCATCTCACAAATCCACTAGAGGAGCACAATTTCCTTATCCTTTGGCTATTGAAGAATTTCGGTTTCATCATTTCCACCACAAGGCAGTGGGGGGTTGATGCTTACAACATCTGTGGGTAAATCCTTGGGCTTGGATTGAAATGAACCTTCTGGTATGTATGCCCATGAGTCTTCTAAAGAAAACATGGTTTCTTTTAATGTTGATATTCCAGAAACATTGCACAGACCCTTGGAGATGAGTTTTTCTTCTTGAAATAATAACAGTTCTTTTGGACATCCAATGAGGGGGGTACATTATGTGCTTGAAGCATTTTGTTCTACTAAGGTGCCATTGGGGAAACTTTTGGTTAGAAATTGGCTGTTAATATTAAGAATTTAATGTGCTGTATTCCTGTGAAATCCTTTGTTCTCTAAATATTTGCTATTTATCTTTCTCTTACAATCAACTGGCTTTTCTTCCAAGTTTATGCTCCTCTTTATTTTTAAAATGTTGACTACTTTGGGAGCAAGGCTTTACTTGTGGACTTCACTTATGCTACAAGCAGCCTAGTAAGTTTCATTAAAGGGACCCTTGAAAGGAGTGATGCTTACTTGGGTAAACATGAATCATTCAGGATATTTCAAAGTGCCTGATGTCCAGGCTCACCTGGGCAATTGTATCAGAACCTCTAGGGTTGGAATCCCAGCATCAGTATTGATGCTGAAAACTCGGCCTCTGTGCACCAGTGCCAAATCGAATCTTAGAGACAGAGTTTTGGGTGAAGTAGAGAAGAATAGCTTTATTGATTTGCCAGGCAAAGGGGGACACAGTGGGCTCATGCCTCAAACTGTGTGTCGCATCCCGGTGAATTTGGTGAGGAGGAGTTTTATAGGGTTCAAGGGCAGGCTTGCTGATAAGGATCAGGGTGTGTGAAGGGTCTGTAGCCTTTTAATCTGGTTTCAGGTGGTCTCCTGATGAGTTTCTGTGGTTTCTTTGATTTGGCCTCAGGTAGTCTCCTGATGAGCTTCTGGAGTTTATCAAACTGTGACCTTCTCTGGAATGAAGGATGCTAACATCTTTCATTTGTTGGGGGTTTTAGTTCTGTAGAAGAGCTCAAAGATATTATGTGTATCCCTCCAGGTGGAACCGGGACCCTGCCCCAAGGCTGCACTATTGTTTTTTGACTGCTCCTCCCTTGTCTCTGAATCCCCTCCCTTCCCTGATTAGCAACTGTTCAAATCTGCCCTTTGGAACTCAGGGAAGGTCATGGAGGCTGGTGTCTATTCCCTACAAATAAGAAATGGGAGACATAGAAAGGCTCCTGTGCCCAGGAGCCCCACAGGGTCCTGCTAGGTTTCACTATTTTTTCTTTTTTTAAGTCTCCAGATGATTATGTGTGGCCAAGATTGAGAAATACTATCTTACTCAAAGTTGTTGGTTTATCCCACCTGATGCAGGTATCTTTCATTAACCATACCTCAGGGGTTATAGTCTAGTAGCCTATGAACTGAATCCAGCCCAAAGATCTGTTTTGTTTGGCCAGCACAGAACAATGTTAAATATGCCTGAATTAGAAAGCCCCCAGGAAAGGTCTGTGCTCTCTACTGGCCCCAGTCTCAACAATCTCTGTTGCATTATCCCCAGCCACTTCTCAGGCTATGACATCTGCTTGGCAACCATGGGTATTTGAATTTGTGACCCCTGAAATACCTAGAGGGGTTCTTTAGTTCAAGACTATATTAAAACATTAAGATTATCTGAGAATGACTAAACATACACTAAAGGCTGAAAATATTTTCTGTTTAACGGAAGCCTAGATTCCCACTTGTCCCTTTTCTAGGAGAGTTCCCTTCGGGCAAAGATGTGTTCCCTGGGGTGCTAGGCAAACTGAAGGCCCAGATGATGTCTCTCACATGTGATCAACAGCAGCGGAACCAGAGCGAAACTGACTCCTTCCTTGTGAGGACTGAGTGAAACTCACACTTCTGAGGCAAAGAGGAGAATAAGAGGAGGAGAAATAGTGTTAGCAGCTGAGAGGCTTGAAAGCAAGATCAAGTCCAGATTGAGGATGGGTTCAGGAGAGGTGTTCTGAATCAGGGCGATGAGTGGGGGAAATCTTTTGGTTTCTTTCACTGGGAGGGCCCAGCGAGTGTGGCAGAGTTGATATGGTTTAAACTGGCCTGATGCGGGGTCTCCCCTTTGTCTGTTTCGGGTTCAGGTATTGAACATCAATACACACCACACAAGGACCAGTGACTGTAATTCAAAAGTTTATTATTTAGGCATAGACAAAGCAAGGGGGGGGGGGTCCCTGGGAGAAGGGGCCTTCCAGCGAGGTGGCTCTCTGACGTCTGGGGAGAGAGAGTCTAATTGTGGAGACAAATATAGGACAGGAGACTTCCTGTCCTATATTTTGACAAGGCCCGGGGCAGGATTTACATTGGCTTGCCCTCCTGTGGGGGGTAGATGAATGGGGGAGATAGGTTGCCTTGCGTGTGACTTATGAGGGTAGCAGAAGTGAGTCTGCACCATCGGTGTACAGAGAAAAAAGAATTAGAGATCTTTCATTTTATTAACTCAAAATTTTATTAAGCAGCTACTATGTACAGACTGTGATCCAAACAGTTATAATCTCTGGATGGAGAGAAACAATAAACACACAAATATACATCATATCAAGTGATAAGGATGTGATTAGGGTGTGATATCATTTTACGTAGAGTAGCCAGGGAAGACCTTTCTTTTCTTTTCTTTTCTTTAAGGGACTTCTTTTTTTTTTTCCTTTTTTCCCCTCCAAGCATGGGAAGGGAAGCCACTGGAAGGTTTTTTGTTTGTTTTTGCTTTTTTTTTTCTTTTAAAGCTGCTTTATTTTTTTAAACATTTATTTATATTTATTTATTTAGGCTGTGCCAGGCCTTAGATGCAGCCAGCGGGATATTTAGTTGTGGCATGCAGGCTTCTTAGTTGTGGCACGCAAACTCTTAGTTGTGGCACGCAAACTCTTAGTTGTGGCACGCATGTGGGATCTAGTTCCCCGACCAGGGATCCAACCTGGGCCCCCTGCATTGGGAGCGCGGAGTCTTACCCACTGGACCACCAGGGAAGTCCCACTGGAAGGTTTTGAGCAGTGGATAAGAACAATCTGATTGACCACATATAAAGGAGTGATCATTTGTGGTATACACACACTTATTGCAAAAGGAGTTGAGGAAAGGAGTCAGGAATGTGGGTCAGAACCATGAGAACAAGGGAGTAAGAGGAAGGAAGATAAATTTATCCTGCAAAACCCTAGTAAGGAAAGTTTGGAAAATTTGCAAGAGTTAATTTGCCAAACATGGAGTTTGTTGCCGAAAAGTAAAGGAAAACACCCTTGAGCCTTTCACATAAAACGTTTACTAGGGAAAAAGAGAGATGGACAAATTTGAAGTGCTTCCAGAACAGACACAGCCATTTTGCTAGAATGATTGCCCTTGGCAGTTGTAATCAATTGGGTAAATCTGGTTTGGATCAGTCTGAAGTGCATATACTCTAAAATCTCGGATCTACTTTCAAAAGGCTGTGCATGTGTCTTATTGTAACCCTCGAATGAAAGATAGCTATGGTGCTGCCGCTCTATTTCCTGGGGCTTGTGAGAGCACTTGGCGTTCGCTGAGTGGCTCAGCTGGGAGCACTGATCTTAGATCTGGTCTGGGTCCTCTTCCTGTGCATCCCTGTGGTTCCTGTGTCTGAATCCCTGTGTCTGATGTTGTCCCCTGCTTGTCCATGATGAGATTCACGCAGGCTGGACACTTTTTTTTTTTTTTTTTTGAAGCTGATGATACACTAATTGTAGAGAGTGTTTCTCTTCATCTGTGATTAAAGTTCAGTCCTTCCCAGTTTTCTGCCTCAGCTAAGTTCAGCCACACGTTTCTACTCTTCTACTGATGTACACTTGCTGTTGTACACACTCATACAGGGCAAGTGCCCTGGGAGTAATACTCTGAGCTTCAGGGGTCTTGGTGAAATACCCTCTCTCCGTGAATGCCTTCTACAGTTTCTGCTACTTCCATAGGAGGCTTTTTAAAAAAATCATCTTTCAAGATGGAGAATAGAATTCATTTTAAGCAGGGAACAGCCTCAAATATGCTCATTCCTGGTTCAAAATGCTTTCATCTTTAATTAAAAAAAAATCTCTCCCAATCAATGTTCCTTCTGCCTAGCTTCCAAGTTGGCAGCAGAGTTTCCTCTTTGTGGTTTTGCAGATTTACTATTTGATACTTACACCGTGGGAGGTATGCTCATCTGTGAGCTTTGATGAGCTCTTAGCTGGGGTTCACTGGAACTATGACTATCCCATAATATCATAGTTCTGACTTCATTCCTTCCCCTCATCCTACCAGCTCAGCCTGGGGTCACCCGAGAGAATTCTCTCTGGAGGAAATTCATGCTCTGGTGAGATTCCTTTTTTGAACTTGTAATATGTCATTTATCTAACACATTGTTTGTCTTGCATAGAGTACACATTCTCTCAACGTGTTTCAGTTCTTAAATTCCTTCTGCGCCGCTCCCCTCCTCCTGTAGCCGCCTCTGCTTATTATGTCTCATCAGGATTGATGCATCAACCCCCTAACTGATTTTCTGCTTCCAGTCTTCTGTGGGTCTGATCTCACCACCACGTTGTAAGTTCTTAGAAGACAGAGACTCTATCTTATTTCTATTTTTCCGTTGCCTAACCAGTGCCACTCGTGTAGTGGGTTCTGAATGAATGTTTTTAAAAGAAGAAATGGTGCTCACTCTGTAGAGTTAGTCTAAATCAGAATTTCCCAAAGTGGAGTTGTGTGGAAGGGTCTCTCTCCAATATTGTCTGCTTAAGACAAAGAAGTTCTATGGTCAAATAATTATGGGCATCACAAGAAACTTCATATCTACTGTAGGTAATCAGAGTGCACATTAGATTACCAGAAGCCACAGAAAAGACCCACAACAGCCTACTTTAACTCTATTTCTGAAACATATTTGGCTATAGATTTTATTTTAAAATGCAGCACATATCATTATCTTATGGAACTAGTGTTCTGTGGATCACAAGCTGGGAAATACTGTTCTGAATTTTCTATTCCCAAAATAAATGTCGAATGAATATTGTCACTGATAGTCAATTCAGGCTTCTCTGTAGTTCTCACCCTCCGGGTTCTAACTAATAAAATATGCACATAAGGGACGTAAGCAAATAGTGGCCAAAGTATTCTTTTTATTAATGGCCAGGCAGTTCTCAAAACTCTACAGAGTTAAGACTTGCGGTAAACTGTGTTGAAGGACATGGCTTAGACTGGATGATAATGTGGTACCTCCTGGTCTTTCTCCCTACTGAACTGGGGAAAGTCAGCTCCAGGGTGTGTCACAGGTGTAGATACAGGTGTAGATAAGGAATAAAGGCTGTCTCTTTTCAACATTCTCCAGCAATTTGTACTTTTAACCACTTGGGCTGAGTAGCTAAGTTTATGGTTAACCTTTCTCTCAGGGGGAAGGGCCTGCACTGAATCACTGCAGTGGTAGAGTCTCATCTTCACTGGGGCTCTTTGCCCGCCCCCCCCCATATGCCCCTGGTCTTCCATGGCCATTGGAAATTTTAGCTTTTGCCCCCAGAAGGTTTTAAAATGCATTGTAAAGAATATTAAATAAGCTTCAAGTGTGCTTCAAGTGCACATTGTCACTTATAGAAAAAGTAAATCCCCTATTTCCCACTTCAAATTATGTTTTGACACAACTTGAAGATATAATACTGTCTTTTTGTACAAGGGCAAAAAGACAGTATAAAAATACCCTAAAATAATTCAGTTTTTTTTTTTTTTAGTTTTAATTAATTAATTAATTTCTGGCTGTGTTGGGTCTTCATTTCTGTGCGACGGCTTTCTCTAGTTGCGGTGAGCCGGGGCCACTCTTCATCGAGGTGCGCGGGCCTCTCACAATCGCGGCCTCTCTTGTTGCGGAGCACAGGCTCCAGACGCGCAGGCTCAGTAGTTGTGGCTCACGGGCCTAGTTGCTCCGTGGCATGTGGGATCTTCCCAGACCAGGGCTCGAACCCGTGTCCCCTGCATTGGCAGGCAGATTCTCAACCACTGTGCCACCAGGGAATAATTCAGTTTTAACAGTATAAAAATGTCCCAGTGAGCAAGATGAATGATGCTCTAATTATTATATTAGATAGAAATAAAAATGAAATCTCCCTAAAACTAACACCCAGAAAAAGACCAAAATTCTGTTCTCCCCAATTACATGTTCTACTCAATCTACATTCAGAGGAATGAGGAGTCTCAAAACTGGTTGGACTTCAGGATATTTACCAAACATTTACTAGTGATTAGGCTCACTTGCCCTCAATATTCCCTGATATCTTGTTTTCATTCTTTCTTTGACTAAGAGGATAGGAGTTATTTCAGATGACTGTACGCTGCAGCCATCCAGGAGGTTGACAGTCCATCCATCTGAAGACAGTCTCTATCTTCAGCAGGAATCTGGAGGGTTCACCTTGACTTGATCAGGAGGACCTGCTCAATAGATTTTTCAGCTCCTCCCGTTAGGACTGGAGTCTAGATCCCTCAATGGTGGATGGAATGTTGGTCTCATGAGAATTAGGGACACTGGTAGGACATTCATTTCTTCCTTGCTTCATTCCATAAATGTACATTGGGTTTCTGTCATGAGTTAACTGTGTGATAAAGAGTAGAGATTTGACACCTGCCCTTGTGGTGCTTAGAGCTTAACAGTGGATTTGCAGAATAGACAGACAATGATTGTCTGCAGCTCTGAGTGATACATTTTCAAAGGCATTGAGAAATTGGAGTGCAAAAGAGGAGCAAGCATAGTGATAATGACTCTGGAAACCATATCCAATATGAGGGGTATTTGGACTGCTGGTTAAGCAAGTATGTGTCCTTCAATGTGAAGGTAATATAAGCTCATTCTGAGTGGTCCTAGGGTGCAAAACTAGAAGCATGGGGGGAAGTAATGGGGAGGTAGCTTCTGTAGGGAGAAGCTAAGTTGCCTGTAGCCTGAACTGTTCCACTGAATGTGGAACTTCCTATCTTCAGAAGTGCTCAGGCAGTATCTGCATAAATTTTTGTTAGTGCTGCACAAAAGATGCTGAAATGCCGAGGATGTTGAGCTAGATGATGTGAAGGTTCTTCAAGCTCTTAAGATTTCTTTTCTTCTATAGATGTTAAGGGCTTTAACAGTGCATAATAGATCTTAACATTTCTTATGATCCGTGTCAGTTCAGATGCTCTAGGAAGCACACGCTAAGATAGAACTAGAAACACCTGTGAAGGATAATGGGGAGAAGTAGCAGAAGTAGCTGGAGAGAGGCTCAGATCGTGAGGCAGGTCTGACCCCTGTGAAGAGGGAGAGGAAAGAAAGGGAGACTGAGTAGGAAGCGTCTCAGACTGTGGGGCAGCTCTGAGAAAATCTCAGCCCGTATGTCAGGGAGCAAAGATCACTTGCTAGAGGAGTCCCACACTGGGCAGGAATGGCCTGGCTGTAGTGCCCCTGCTGTGCTCAGTCGCTGGCCAGGGCAGCCCAGGGGGATCATGCCCTCAGTGTGAACACGACAGTGGATCAGACACTGTCCACTCATTTCAGTCCTCATGTCAGGCTCTCCCCTGAAAGGAGATCTGAGCAGTTCACTCCCATGACTGCCACATGATCTCATACCCAGAGCAGCGTGTTACTGCTGCTTAGTAAGCACATGAGGTCATTTCAATATTTGCATTTTAATAGCCTTCAATGTCTTAGCTAAAGGGCTGCTCCTTAGGGAATTTTAGGGCTTGTGTAAGGATAATATCACTATCCCGAATAGTTCCACTATTCTCAGCTGAGTTTATAGGGCTCGGTCAGTGCCAGACATGGTGGACCCAAGGAAGCCTGGCGCTGTATACTCCACGTGGGGTCTTGGACGGGGTGAGGGCTAGGAGGAGCTTCTCGCAGCTTAACTGTCTGATCTACCTTGAATTTCACATATATCCAGAGCCAGGATCAAGAAGGAATAAGCTGTATGAAAACATGGCAACCCTGTTCGGGGCTGTATCGTTCTGGATATTTTGCCTTCACTCCCAGTTGTGTTCTTCTCTGCCATTCCACTTCTGGATATATCTGCTTGCTCCTCTTTTTTTTTGAAGGGTTGAAAACATTGTTTAATGGGTACAGAGTTTCAGTTTTACAAGACGAGAAGAGTTCCGAAGATGGATGTTGGTGATGGTTGTACAACAACATGAATATACTTAATACTACGGAACTCTACGCTTAAAAATGCTTAAGATGGTAAATTTTCTGTTATGTGAATTTTAGCACAATTAAAAAAAAATTGGAAAAAAAAGAAAAGAAACCTCTGCATAGGAACACAGTATGAATGGAACATTCCTGTCATTATGCAAACAGTGCATAACTCTGAACAGACATTACGAACAGCCTTCATCTCAAAGATTCCAGTGCTTATGTTGTAGTATAAGAACTGAGAAGGTGGGGAACAGCTATGAACAAAGACTTTCAGCCAGAGAGTGATCTCTTTGCTCCTCTTTTTTAAAAATTATTTTGTCTCATTTCTTTGGACCTTGATGACTGATTCATTGTCTTTAGTTTTGCCTGAGGGGGTTCTTCTCTCTCTCTCTCTGGTGGCATCCTCTGTTTGCAGCTCCAACTAACCGTCTTCCTGATCAAGTCTGAAACCTTTTCAGGGTAGACCCACTTGGCTGGGGCCCAGCCATTTTTGACGAGAAAATAGATGTATGCCTACTTTTTCCCCAGTTAGAAATGATTTAATGGATGTTCAGTTATTACTGAACTGGTATTTTCATGAGCTACAAATCAGTTTCTAACAGCATCAGGCTTTGGTGGACTTTGTTACTTACCCTGAATCTATTCTCCTTTATCTTCCATAATAAAATGCTGGTTTGCCTTCAGCACTCATGCCTTAGGGGAAGCTAACCCTTGCACAACTTTGGAGGCGAGTCTGAGTAATTTCAGGATAATCTCATCTCCCTATTCTAATGATTGGTTCATAAATCCAGGCTTAAACCAATCCTCACATGATATTCCTTAAGACAAAGGTATTCATTTAAAATGGACATGTGATCTCATTCAAGGCAGTGAGACTTGTGAGGAAGCTAGCTGGGACATGTAAGTTTATTTGCTCTTGAAGGAGGAACCACAGGAAGAAATGGCCTTTCTTTACTTGGACATTGTCAGGATGAGAGGTCTGGAACTGCTGAGAACATTTTATCATCAGCAAGACGATAAAGCCTACACATGGAAATTGGTGGAAACTCATTGTTAAGTTCACAGAACATAATTTCAGAGTCTGAGGGGTTGGAATGGTATTAGACAGTATTCATTGTATTGAACTGGGGATAGCACATTACCTGGCATTTAATAGGTGCTCAATAAATGCTCCTTGGATGGATTTGAAAAAGCAGGTGTCATAGATGGCAAATAGTCCCTGGGAGCCCCTCAGAATCTGGGCTCTGTATTAGTACTGCTTCGCCCAGGATACTGAGGGTAGCGGAGGTCTGGGATTCAGAATACCTTGTTCTTTTCCCCCTTCTTAGTACAAGAGACTTATGTGAGTGTTGAAGGCGGGGGCTCTGGAATCGGATTGTCTTGATTTGAATCTTGGCATCCCATGATGTTTGGCAAACTACTTAACTTGATGAGCCTCAGTTTCCTAATCTTAAAACGAGGCAATAATGTTCATCCCAGAGGAGAGGTAAAGATTTTGTTTAGTGCCTGGTGAATACCAATCCTCAGTAAGTGCCAACTACTGTTATTATTACTATCCATAAACTATTATTAGTAGTAATAGTGTTAATATTTCTTCATGGAGTTCTTGCCTGATTAAAAAAAAAAGTCAGATTCTGGAGGACAGGTCTGATTTTGCCAATGAAAGTGAGCATTAACTCTTTTCCTACTCTTTAATATTTCTATAACACTCAGAAGTTCACAGTTCCTTTTAGTTAATGAGAATACAGTCTAATTCTTTGAGTTGCAAACCAGATGCTTGTTGCCAGGGTAACCCATTGTCCTGATGTTTTCCTTAATTTTTCATCTTCTTGTCTAGAATTAAACACCATGTGTGTTTACCTTCATGTTTATCTTGTTCAATGCTTTATCCTCAGCACCTAAAACAGTAACTGGCACTACTATACTCAATCAGTTGCATCAATGAATGAATTCCATCTGTTTTATTTAATCAACTCTTCAATTTAATATCCAGCTGGACCTAGATCAATGGGTCTACAATAACCTTAAAACTTAACAAGTATAAAGACAACTTTATGTTAAAGAGAAAACTAAGAAAATCCATGCATTATAGTTAATGGAAAGGAAAAAAGAGGCCCTTATAGTATCAGAGCCCCAGAGACATTCATGAAATAATAAACACACTAACTAAATGGTTTTTTTTTTTTTTTCTGTTGTGGATATAGTCATCTTTTAATGGTATGTGGATAAGTTACTGAGGACAGTTTAAAAAATTTACTTGTTTGTCTTCAATGTTCTTCTAATGACTGTTCTTGATCTCTTGCACCCTGGGGATTGGGACAATCGGAGGACTAATGATGAGTTTTTATTTGTTCAGATAACAAACACATTTTGTTAATAGTAGGTGCCCAGTACTTGATATGTGCCAGCCACTGTGCTTTGCTCAATTATGTCCTTCAATTAATTAAGCACACTTAAATGTGTTTAGTGCAATTAAATCAATCTTTGAGGCAGGAACTATTATTCTCTTTTTTAATGAGACAAGGGAGTTTTAGAGAAGTCAGTCTGTTGCTTGACATCACAGATATTAAGAAGAGAAGCCAAAATATGAATCCAAGTATAAGTGGAAAAATCTAAGGGACATTTATTTCCTATTTCTTGCTTTTTGAATTTGCCAGGGTTTAACTTTGAATCTTTGTGTTGGATAAATTCTTTTTTGAGGCGGGGAGAGTGATAATTCTTATTCTGACTACACTCTCTGTGTTTAGAACACATTAATAAAAAGATACAGGAGTCATACAGATCAAAGTAAAAATGATTAGCTTCGTAATTTTGGTATAGCTGAATTGCAGTGTGTTCCCTAAATGCATCAAGACAACAGGGCCTTCTAATATCGCTACCTCCTCAATTCTAGACATTGGGTAAATCCAGCAAATGGAGTTTGGTTCTACAGAGAAGACAAACAGATTTACTACCTTACGTTAGTCCAGAAGTTCCAGTAGAGTAGTCACAGAAAGAAAAGTCTCTATAAGATGAGCCCTAACCCCATGGGTTATTACTTTCTGGGGTAAAAGACCAGAACCAAAGTGCATTGCTTCCGTGAACCAGGTAGATTCCGTGAACAGCTAGAGGGAAAATGCTGCTGAGCTAAATGTTCAGATTTATCTGCCAGACTCATCAATCTTATTTCCTTGGAGAAGAGAGAGTGAGGTATATAGATGGACAAGGGCGTTTCCCATTACTTTTTAAAAAAATATCTTTATTGGAGTATAACTGCTGTACAATGTTGTGTTAGTTTCTGTTGTACAACAAAGTGAATCAGCTATACGTATACACATATCCCCATATCCCCTCCTCTTGAGCCTCCCTCCCACCCTCCCTATCCCACCCCTCTAGGTGGTCACAAAGCATCAAGCTGATCTCCCTGTGCTATGCAGCAGCTTCCCACTAGCCATCCATTTTGCATTTGGTAGTGTTTATATGTCAATGCTATTCTCTCACTTCATCCCAGCGTCCCCTTTCCCCCCTGTGTCCTCAAGTCCATTCTTTACGTCTGTGTCTTTATTCCTGCCCTTCCCCTAGGTTCATCAGTACCATTTTTTTAGATTCCATATATGTGCATTAGCATACGGTATTTGTTTTTCTCTTTCTTATTTACTTCACTCTGTATGACAGACTCTAGGTACGTCCACCTTATTACAAATAACTCAATTTTGTTCCCTTTTATGGCTGAGTAATATTCCATTGTATATATGTGCCACACACATCTTCTTTATCCATTCATCTGTCGATGGACACTTGGGTTGCTTCCATGTCCTGGCTATTGTAAATAGTGTTGCATTGAACATTGTGGTACATGTCTCTTTTTGAATTATCCCATTACTTTTTGAGGGGATGGAAGCTCCTATTTTAGGGGACCCAGACAGAATTCTGTAATTTATGTTGATGATTGGAAGGTAACTGTACTTTAATCTGTGTTAGTCTCTGAGATGTTGGGCAAGAATTTCTGGAAAGACATGGTAATTGTCTCTTTTTTTGGAAAAGAATAATCTGATTTTTGGTCAAAAGGATTGACCAGATTACCTAAGAACATGACTCTCATGCAACTCAAAGAATTATACAACAGAGAAATTCTAGAGATATGAGTAGTTAATTCCAGAACACTCCATTGCCATGTGAAAATCTTTACCCTTTTGAGGTACTGAAATTTGTGTATGTGTGATGATTATCCTGGATATGATCAATGAGCTCAGACTTAGCCATAAGTGGCCTGTTTGGATTCCTCTGTTATTTGTGAATTTCCTTCTTGGTGTACCAAACTTGGTTTGACTTATTTTTCCTAAGAGTGGGACAGATGATTCAACAAAGTGTCTCTGTGTTGCTATTGTGGTTCTGAGCTATGTTTTAATCTTGAGTAAAATCCTGTCAATTTTATGCTATGCCTCATGGGAACATCTTTTTTTCTTTCAAGTCTCTTTGGGCAAGTGGAGCCCCTTTTGTGCTTCCTAATCAAATGTGTTACCTATCGTTTCTTACTCTTTGTCAGAGTGTTTGCTCCCTCTTAAAGTTATTGTTTCTCAGTCTTGGCCTTGGAGAACCAAGGGCAAGAATTGGTTACGCAAAGCAAATTGCAGTTAAAAACTGTGATGTCTATCCAAATCTATCTAAAGTTCATGTGTGTAGTTTTATTTTTTGAACAGATGCTCATAATCATGTACATGGGTACATGTGGTTATGATTTTCAACACTGATTATTGCTGGTCTGTCTCCCATTCTTTTGGGTTACACTCATACAGTCATGAGCAGAAGTAACAACCATTCTCTCTGCCTGGAATGTCTTTCCTTCCTTCCCATCTCTGAATGTCTAAAATGTATTTATCTTTCGAAGTCTATCTCAAATTACTCTACTGCAGGAAAATACTTAAATTGGCTTTTTTTTTTTTTTTTTTGTTCACTGGACTTGGCTTATATCACAGCTCAGCCACCCACAGGTTTTGTAAGTTTAGTTTAGGGAAATTACTTCTTTTAGACTCAATTTCCTTATATATAAACTGGGAACAATAATACCTACCTTACAGAACATGTATGAGAATCAAATTATATAATGTATAAACAGTGCTTGGCACTACATCTGCTTCAATGTAAGCACTCAAATGTAAATCATTAATAAAAATTATTATGCGGTTCTCAGGCCAATCTACAGTTCTTTATTGATAAGTTGTCATTAATTCCTAGCGACTGTTATTTTTCTTCATCTTCATATGGGACGTGGTGACTACTTCTCAACCTAGATGACACTGAATGTGTGTCTTTATGTTATCACTTGTAAAATGCCATAGATGACTGTAAATGATTGTGAGATACTTCAAAAGTCAGCTGTCTGCCCCACCTCTGTTTTCCATCATGTATAAGGTTTGACTGAAATCTGAGATTTACAGGCATTATCTAGGTGTAACTTGGATAAATAGGTTTGGTTTCTCACCTTTCATTTGACAAATATTTATTGACAATCTACTATTTGTTCACAACATGTGAGGTGAGAGCTGCTGCCTTTTGTTCTAACATCAGAATAACTGAAACTCGGATTCAAATAAGTTTCAGCTGTACATTTAGAAACAAATCCAATGATTAAAAACGTCTTTTTTTCAACCTTTTGATTTCCTTATGTTAATACTAGCACTATGCTGTAGGAGACAAAACATCTTTATAAAGTGCTACATGTATAAACTATTTTCAAGAACAATACTTTCTACCCTGTTTGCTTCCCAAACAAAAACCTGTTTGAACCTGCCATTTTCCACAGGTTATTGTAAGGTTTTCTTTTTTAACAGTACAAACTCCTCTGCTCCCTATTATCTATTCTTTTTTTTTTAGAAACTTTACCATCCTTTTATTTTTATTTTATTTTTATTGGAGTATAGTTGCTTTACAATGTTGTGTTAGTTTCTACTGTCCTGCAAAGTGAATCAGCTATACGGTAAACATCTATCCCCTCTTTTTTGGATTTCCTTCCCACTTAGGTCACCACTGCTACATACAATAGTAGCCAAATGAATCAAACATCTCTCTACAGAAAACATCATACAGTCCTCCCTCTTAGCTCCAGGGAAACTTCTGAAAATCCAGTGAAAACGGTATATTACTTAAGAGAGCCTGGGAATATTCTACTTTTTAGGCTAGCCATGTGATTTCATCAGGCCTCTTGCTTCACTTCTTAACAAACTAGTCATACATTGCCATAGTTGCTGGTGGCAATGACTCTGGGATGAATATAAGTCTTGGGGGACATTATGATGAGTTATTGAAGGGAAATTGAGGGATTATTCAGCCTACGAAAACAGACCACATCCCACTGCATGGGGGAAAGCTGGGTAGAGTTCTGCATTTTCTCACAGAATCAGACTCTGATCTAATTTCCTTTGCAATTAAGATTATCTAAAATATGTTCACACAGAAAGACAATGTACTTTTGGCTGTCAGTATTGGTGTTGTCTTGGTGACAGTGTACAGAACCAATTGTTAAAACAGTTTATTTTTTATTTTTAAAATTTATTTAAAATTTTTTTATTTTTTATTTTTCTTTACAAATACACACACACACACACACACACACACACACACACACACATATATTTATTTTTTGGTCAATCCCAAACTCCCTAACTATCCCTACTCCCCTCCCCCCCTTCCTCCCTGGTAACCATAAGTTTGTTCTCTGAGTCTGAGTCTGTTTCTAAAACAGCTTTTTTTTTTTTTTTTTTTTAAAACAGCTTCATCAGTTTTGTCAGCTGAGTATATATGTAGGGTTATATGTTCAATGCTATTTTCCTTATTTTCTACAACTGGAAATAACACATTTTGAAGTAGTATGAGAGTATAGTTGAAGATTTCACTCCTACTTTGATAGTCATTAAAGGAAACTTTTAAGAGAGTAATGCATTCCTTCCCCCTGCCCCAAATAGCCTCAGAATTAAAATAAATAAATGTATTCCAGTGGAAGCAAACATCAAGTTTACTTCAGGAATCATAAATCATAGTCTATGTGATAAACATGTGGAACTGATTCTTGTCACTTAACACAGCTGAGAAAACAATTTAATGTCAACTTACTGACAAATTAAGCTGCTATAACATCATTATTGTTTTAAGAAGCCATGTTGGAAGCAAAATATTTCAAAGCTAAAATGTATGCAGTGCACTTTGTCAGTGTAGTTTGCTAATTACTGAGTAACAGAAGGTAAATCATTTTACAACCAGGATATGGTCATTAGAGAGTGGTGAGATTATAGGATTATGGATTATTATAATGGTAATTTGGTAGTCCCCTAGTTAAAATTGAAGCCCAGAGGAAAATTGAAGCCCAGAGAGGGCAATACACTCAAATTGTTTAGCCCCACATCCTTTTCCTTTTGTCTCCTCTTTCCTTTATCTTTGTATCATCCTTTTCCTTTATCTCTTCTAATTCCAGACTGAAATTCTAGGGAGCATGAATAGTCAAGAATCTATGCTATGTGGAATGCTGGGGTGGTGTTTTGTCTATTCTTTCTACTCAGACAGCTATTGTAAAAGATAGTTTGAATGTACATGGAACAGAATTTTCTTTATGAATCATAGCTAATAAAGTTAGCAATTATTTCTTATAAAGAGTGATTCAGATATCTGTAATACCTTTTAAAAAAATGCTCCTTCCTAAAGGACTATCTTTGTTCATGAAAGAATTAGTAAGAACTTGCTGTGAAGGTTATATTTTTCTGAGCATGGACAAGCTAAAATGTGGAGCTATTCATCTTAATGATGCTGTAACACATATTTCTAAGAGTTATTTTGAGTATATTTCTGTCTATCTGAGGATGCAGTATACCAAAACATAATCTGCAAGTCAAATGCATTCTAAATTAGCTTGCTACAAATGAGCTAGCACCATTATGTTGGGAAAGCCACAACAATATTATCACATACCCAGGAACAGAAGTGGAAACAGGATGGAGGAGCTTTCCATGAAGAATGATGGGGGGGAGTACCAAGATAGGAACTTTTATAAATGAAGGCTCAGTATCTAGTTAGAAAGAAGAGTTGAGTCCATGCTCTAGTGTGAAAATCACACAGCATAGCAATTTTTTTTTTATAGAGCTTCGAAGTCTCTCATGTAAACATATCCCTTTATGGTCTTTGCTCATGTAATATATTTCAAGGTAGATGGTTGGCAATGGGAATGCTTCTCTTTGTTATAACTTCTCTCTTTTTTTGGGCCACGGCATGTGGGGATCTTAGTTCCCTGGCCAGGGATTGAACCCATGCCCACTGCAGTGGAAGCACGGAGTCTCAACCATTGGACCACCAGGGAAGTCCCTCTTTGTTACAACCTCTAATCTGTGAAGTTTGAAGTTTCACCAGAGTTTGAAACCAGCCACAAGAACATTAGCTTCCTATTCAACAGCACTCCTAAATACAACTTCATATAATGCACAGAGCATTGAATCTAGATAACAAAAGCACCTCATTTTATTTTTTTTAATTTTTATTTTATGTTGGAATATAGTTGATTAACAGTGTTTTGTTAGTTTCCGGTGTACAGCAAAGTGATTTAGTTATACATATACATGTATCCTTTTTCAAAAGTACCTCATTTTGGATTAGACAAACTGCCTAAGTCACAGTTTGTCATTAATTTGGACTCTTTAGGGTTCAGATCTTGAATGCCGAGGAAATAATTTATCAATACATCTTTCACTTATTTAGCAAATATCTGGACATCTACTACATGCCAGGAAATGTTAGACATTGGTGCTAATACTTTATCGAATGTTCATTACATGCCAGGGAGCCTGCTAAATGCTTTACATGTCTTACATACATAAATCTCAAATAATTCCATGTGTTATGTGCCATTCTTGTCTCCACTTTATATGGGAGGAATCCAAGGTACAGAGTGGTTGGGTAACTCTCCGAAGGACACAAACCTGAGGTGCAAACCAGTCTGGCATTGGAGTCTATGATCTTATCCTACATGTTCTGCTTCTTCGTTGGATGGTAAAAAGACTCAGACCTTCGTCTTCAGAGAAGTTACTATTTAATGAGGTAGATAAGTGCATGATTTCAAAACAGTATAGTAAGTGCTGTGTTAGAATTAAAGGGCTTCAGGGACACATGTGTGAGGCACTTTACCCAGACTTGTCTGATCAGAGACAACTCCATGGAATGATATTTTAGTAGAACTCCGGAGTCTGGGTTGCCTTCCAAAGTCTCCTCTAACAGAATGACAGGCCCATAGAATTTTAGAAAACACTTACTTACACACCTTCAATGAACAGATCAGGAAACTGAGGCTCAGACAAATTATTTGTCTACAGGTTAACAGAATTTTAGTAAGAACTCAGGGATCCAGATACCCAAGCTTTTTTTGTTATATCATATATTTAGGCTACAGTTTAGAAAATAAGTTAGTGGTACTCATGTCTTGATTGAAGACAAAATAGTCTCCCTAGTCTCATTCTATAGAACTTATTACTTCCCTCTGATGTCACATGACCTTCAAGCAAGATATGAAACGTGATGTGTAGGTTAAGTGATCTTAAAAAACAGAAAGAAAAGCTTAGGGACTTCCCTGGCAGTCCAGTGGCTAAGACTTCGCCTTCCAATGCAGGGAGTGCAGGTTCGATCCCTGGTCACGGAGCTAAGATCCCACATGCCTCACGGCCAAAAAACCAACATATAAAACAGAAGCAATACTGTAACAAGTTCAATAAAGACTTCAAAAATGGTCCACATCAAGAAAAGCTTACTGCTTATGGACAGCGTTGAGTATGTATTGGTGTATTTTCAGGTGAAAGTCACATAAGTGGGCCCATCCACTAGCGTAGATTCTTGTTATGTTAGAACCCTAGCTTTATTACTTACTAGCTAGTAAACTTGGGAATGCTACAGTTGCTAGACCTCAGTGTTCTCATGCATAAACTGGGAACATTAATCACTTCAGCATATCAGTGTTTGAATTCAAGTTGTATTGAATTTCCAGTCTTTCACTGGGTAGTTAAAGATCTCTCTTATGGACTATCTGTTAACTAGGTTGTATAACTAATGTTCCTACCAAGACCATGAATTGAAAACAAAAGAATATTTATTTACATTCCTCCCTGGGCTTTTACTTAAGGTCTGTGAATCTTAAGACCGTGAGTGGGTTTAGAGAATTCTTAAATGACCAATATTGTGCATTATTGTAGAAAGAGGGCTTATGATTTTCCTTGGTGTCTTGAGGGGTGTCCGTGATCCCCACATTTTAAGAACTACTAGTGTGTTTTTTTTACTAAATGAACCCGAAGCTGCTTGTTTTCTAAGACTAAAGCTTCTTACCCCCACCCGCTTTCTGCACTTTGCTGAGTACACATTAGTGTTGAGAGAGGTTTGATATTCTCTTCTGGATTTTTCTCTTGAGAAAACAACCTTCAGGTTATAAATAGCCAAAAAAAGCTATTAATGCCAATTAATGGAGCAACCAACCCACAGCCACAAAAGTTGTTAGCAGACAATCAACCTAACTAAAATAAGCCAGCAGAAATTATGGAGTCTGTAGTAATGTCTCTTCTGACTTGTTTGACTGAGTAAAGGGAGTCTGAAGAGGAGTGATCTTTCCAAACAGACTTTAAAATTGAGAACAGAAAAGTGGTTGAGGCCTTGTGTTCATCATTTGAGATTGTAAAAGAGTAAGAATCAGCAGAAACCTGCTGTACAGTTGTGGGAAAGGACCGGGCTGCTCACTGCTGCATCTCATCAATAGCTTCCCGGGTAGTAAGTGGTGTCAGAGGAAGAATGGCTCCCACAGAAGGTAGATCATCTGTGTTGTCCCATAGCCTGACTCTACAAATGGAAAGATGGACCTTTGGAAGCCTGAGAACCAAGTATTTGCAAACGAGCATTAAAAACAACAGAGAACAAAGAAAGAAATCCCACAAGATGGGTTAGTTCCATATATAGTTATAGGTAAAGCTAGGGCAACCAGAAGCACTCTATCTTACCTGTAGTCAGACAGGACGTGCATGTCCTAGATGAATGTCTCCCTAGAAATTCTTGCCTCTCTGCCTGCCTAAACTGGGAACTTTCTCATCCAGGGCATCCTTCATCCAAGTCTTCTATCTCCTTCTTCATCCTGTGACTTAAGAGCTCTTCTTATTGACGTGGAACTGACATGGTCCTCCCCACTGGAAAAGAAGGGGGATGGCTAATTTCTGCTTTTGTATCTAAAATGCTTCCAAATGGAAATCCATCTGTGGCTGGCATCTTCTTGTCTGTTTCTAAGCAATCTCACATCCTCTGGCCATTGAAGTAGTCGAAAAGGTTTGACTTGGGCACTGAAAAAGAATTAATTTCTGTGTCCAAGATCAAAACATTACTTGCAGTTAAAAAAAATAAGTTGTACTTTGGGGATTAGATTGCCTCAAACACTGTCTAGTGGTTTTTAAAAATAGTCCAAAGCTAAAAGTTTTTATAGATTGAAATTTAATGGTTGCTTTAAGCATTCTTAAATAGGAATCTAAGATAATTTTCCAACTATATGTTTTTCAGACTTTTATATTTTATCCCTAAAGACAATTGCAGTTAATTTTAGGAAAGTGGTTGCAATGCTTATTGGCGAAGTCGTCCGTCTCCTAATATTGTTTGGTATCCTGAATAACTACACTGGAAAAAGCACATTTTTTTTTACTGGCACTTCCACTTCTTTCATAGCACAAGGAGTGGTATATGGATCATCTCCTATAATTTCTTAATGATCTCAGAATTAAAATCTAATCCACTCAATGGAATTCCAGATAAATAGTGGCTATGGACATTTGGACAAAGTCATACGGAATAATTCTATGGCAGCAGTAGTTTTGAAAGGAGGAGGAATGGTACTGATTCAGAGAGATTTGGGTTGCAGGTTGTTTTATTCAAGGCCAATAAGAACCTTCTTAGTAAAGTGATCAATATAAAATATTAACTCACAACTGGGTGCTAAACAATTCTCACTTGATATCTAGTGACTATTGGTTTTAATATTAATCTTTCTTGATTTCTTTTTTGGGGCGGTCAGAGTTTCAGAACATCATATGGATGTATGAAAAGGCCCCTGAGTAAAACAACAGGGAACTGTAGGGCCTAAAGAAACTGAGGAATATCTTGTTCCAAGGGAGCGAATAGTACTCATCTCCAGACAACTCTGTTATAGAGGAATATGGGCCAGTGTTGCCAGAACGTTTGATTTTTCAAGAGAAGCCTAACATCTAAATTTTATGTGAAATATTCTGATTTTTAATTGATAGCAATTAATTACTTTTTTAAACTAATAACAATTACTTTTTTTCTAATCACTTGTGCAGATCAAGGAGAACACAGATTTAACCCTGCATTACAATTTACAAAGTATTTTTAAGTCCACATTTGGTCCTAACAAAGAAACTAAAACATAGGAAGGTATTTTCTTAACTTTAAAACTGAGGAAACTGGGGAACAGTGTTTAAATGATGGGCCCAAAATGACACATCTATTTTGAAAAGAAAGCAGGCCCAGAACCCAGGTGTTGACACACCTAGGCTTGAGTGAAACTCTCCCATGTCATAGATCCTTTATTGTTCATATTCTAAGACTTTCTATTATTGATGCAGAAAATAGTCCTCATTCATATCCTAAGACGTTCTATGGGAATTTCATTCTTGCTCATCTAATTCCTCTGCTTTTGCATTGTATGTAACCTGTGTTGTCTCTCGAACAAAATCACAAAGAATAATCTCAACATTTCAGGTTTGGTCTATTTCATTTAACTGGCTTTGAGGAGTGAACAAGAATTTTCACAGGGGTATTAATTATCCTCTATCTAGTTTTTTCTTTTTTTGTTATCATTTCAGCATATTCCCAGCTCGGAGGCTCTTTGCTTAAAGTCATTATGAACAAAATTATAAATATAATACCAAAAATTATTTTCCTTTTGTCAGATATGTCTCAGAACAGCCACGATAAGCCTATTAGGACAAATACTTTTTTATGCTGAGTTGTACTGTTATTTTCAATTTTGTGCTGTAGTGTTTAAGAGTCTGTACTTCCCAGCAGTCTCATAGTTAACCACTTCAGCAAGAATAGATAGCTTTCTCTCAGTAGTTAACTAAGAAAATTACATTTCATTAAACCCAAACTTGTTTTTTGGAAGTAGAAGAGACACTTCATTTCTATAAACCCTATTAGCAAACAGTGATTTTTATTTATCTTAGCAATCAAGAAATCCCCGAAATAAACAACCAGGTGACTTGAGGGTATTTTGATAGAGTCACACTATTCCCTGGTGTTCTGAAAAGTTTCTGGAATTTTTTGGTAGGCTTCTGCCTCAGAGTTTCAAAAGGGATTTGAGCATTCCGTTTGAATCATCGTGTTTTGCTTCCCCAAGGGGCATTCATCAACTTTACCTGCAGCTGATGCCATTCTAGATGCCAGCAGGGGTGTCCTCAGGATTACCTGTGTCTGCCCCCTTACCTGAGTTTGTTTTTTGAAACCAGGCCAATTTTCAGGAGCTGGAAAATGGGAGCCACTGTAATGTTGTCAAGGTCAAAGCATAGGCCGAGGCACCTGGAATTCCAAGCCTGGATCTGCACCTAGTGGTTGTGGGTGCTTGGGCTGTTTACTTAACATCTCTTAGTCTGTTTCCTCAAAGGCGTCCTGAAAAATTCAAATGAAATAGTTAGTTATGCCTTCCGCCATTTGACTTTAGCCTTCCCAAGAGCCCCTTCCACAATTATACATATACAATTATACTATATACACAGCTGATACAGAGACAGTTTCTAGAGTTGTTTAATCTTCACTGAATAACACATCTATTAGATGATTTGTGTTAAAGAGACCAATTATTAAAGAAAAGAATAGGGTAAACACTGCAGGAGAGAAGGAACAATTTAGAAGCCCCTATCCCTTACTGGATATCTTTTGATAATTGATAAAGTTTTCTGTCTTTAAGAAAATTAACAGTATTTCTTCCTATGGACTTTCTTTTTAATCTTTCATTTAGCTCAGTGATTTTCAAACACAAAAGCATTATTATATAGAATTGTGTTCCCAATACCATGGTGATTCTGATGCTTGGCTAATCTGGATATGCTTGTATTCATTTCCTTGATCCTTTTCACTAATTTAAGCATAAGGAAAATGAGAATGTTAAGACACTGGGATTAGGCTATGTAACTAGTTCATGCAATAGTCAGGCAGCTTTCTGAATCAAACTTAATATATTTTTGTGTGTGGTGTTTATTTGGACTTGTATTTTTTCCTATTTTATTTTTCCTATTAGGATAAGTAGAAAATTCTTCCAGATTATTTTCTTAAGGTTATATAGATTCCTAAACTGATCATTGCCCTTTGCTCTGTTCAAAAGTTCTGAACATCTAAAAAAAAAAAGTGGATATAGGTACATGTGTAACAGATTCACTTTGCTGTATACCTGAAATTAACACAACACTGTAAATCAACTATAGTGCAATAAAAATTTTAAAAAATTCTTTTGGGTGATGAGGGTTATTTTCAATTTATAGGTTAGAATTATTTTTCAGTCTAAACAAAATAATATAAGCCACTAGAATAAAATTCTTTAAAAATAAACTGTTAAAAAAGCCAAAAAAAATTAGTATGTTTGAACAAGAGCATTTTTTTTTTTAAACAGAGGATTACATCGGCGACCTCACACAAACCAACAGTGATTCATTTATTCATTTAAGGTAGTAATCTCAAGATTCAGAGGGCCCAGAAAAGGTTGAAAAGTTTTCTTGGAATCATGGAAGGAGAGAGTGTATAATATGCTCAACATTATACAGCAAGTAGGAGCAGGGACCAGAATCTGGGTCTCTTGACTCCTGGACCAGGGCTCTGCACACCATTCTGCTCCTTCTTACTTAATGATCTGTCATCCTTGAGCTTTCTAGCCTGATCCTTACCACAGGATAATTTCACAACTTAAAACCCCACTGAAAGCATGATGCTTTGCCTTTTGTACCATTTCTTTCTACTGAGAAAGTCTGTGGATACAGGAGTCAAATTAGGCTGCATTATGATCCCATCATTGGACTCTCAGTTTAACTTTTCCACTTATTTGGCGTTTTTCACAATGACTGTTTTTATGAGATGGTTCCCTATTTTGCCTTATTTTCTATGCTTAAAATATGCCAGTCCTTGCTCAGGTCCACACACAGGAGAGAGCCTAGGAGAGCTACATAATGTCCATGCTACTTTCTAGATTTGTTGAGTGTTTTTGCAAAACATATGGATCTTACTTATAAATATATACTTGTGTAGCTGCTTCTGAGGGCAACAGCATGTTGTTAATGGCTTTTATGCCATTTCTTTATTTTCAACTTCTGAAACTACATTCTGTGATTAATTTTCAGTCCAGAGCTACTTACGTTTACCTACTTGTTTCTTCTAGCATCTTACAAAGACGTAGTTGATTTTTCACCAGTTTTCTTTCAAGGAAATAGAGGATTTGTTTTCCCAGTTTGGTTGACCCACATATCATTTTCCTTACATGGCTTAGGAAATTTCAATTTCTCAGGTGGCATTTTTTATGTATATGACTCCTCTTTAGATGGAACGATATGGTTAAATAGAGTTAAATGACATTCAGTTAGACTTTTGAAGGTGAAACTAGGGGGTTATAAATGTGGCCAAAGACTAGGTAGCTCTTCACCAAATCTATTTTTTCTCCTGGGAATACAACTAGACTACATTGTTCAACATCCGTGGCAGTTAATGTGGCCCTCTGACTGAGTTCTAACCAATAGAGTGTGGGTAGAAGGGATGTGCATCACTTCCCGGTATGGATGTTAAAAACTCTTACACTCTATTCATTCAACAAATATTTGAGTGCCTGCGATGGTCCAGGCACTAGGAAATGAGGAAAGTGATAGTGTTGACAGAAGGATGCGAATGGGGACAGGATTAAAGAATATAAAGTTACTTTTTTTTTTAAACATCTTTATTAGAGTATAATTGCTTTACAATTGTGTGTTAGTTTCTGCTTTATAACAAAGTGAATCAGCTATACATAGAGATATATCCCCATACCTCCTCCCTCTTGCGTCTCCCTCCCACCATCCCTATCCCACCCCTCTAGGTGGTCACAAAGCACCGAGCTGATCTACCTGTGCTATGTGGCTGCTTCCCACTAGTTATCTATTTTACATTTGATAGTGTATATATGTCCATGCTGCTCTCTCACTTCGTCCCAGTTTACCCTTCCCCCTTCCCGTGTCCTCAAGTCCATTCTCTATGTCTGCGTCTTTATTCCTGTCCTGCCCCTAGGTTCTTCAGAACCAATTTTTTTTTTTTTTTTTTTTTTAGATTCCATATATATGTGTTAACATATGGTATGTTTTTTCTCTTTCTGACTTACTTCACTCTGTATGACAGACTCTGGGTCCATCCACATCACTACAAATCACTCAATTTTGTTTTTTTATGGCTGAGTAATATTCCATTGTATATATGTGCCACATCTTCTTTATCCATTCATCTATCAATGGACACTTCGGTTGCTTTCATGTCCTGGCTATTGTAAATAGAGCTGCAATGAACATTGTGGTACATGACTCTTTTTGAATTATGGTTTTCTCAGGGTATATGCCGAGTAGTGGGATTGCTGGGTCATATGGTAGTTCTATTTTTAGTTTTATAAGGAACCTCCATACTGTTCTCCATAGTGGATGTATCAATTTATGTTCCCACCAACAGTGCAAGAGGGTTCCCTTTTCTCCACACCCTCTCCAGCATTTATTGTTTGTAGATTTTTTGATGATGGCCATTCTGACTGGTGTGAGGTGATACCTCATTGTAGTTTTGATTTGCATTTCTCTAATGATTAGTGATTTTGAGCATCTCTTCATGTGCCTCTTGGCCATCTGTATGTCTTCTTTGGTGAAATGTCTATTTAGGTCTTCTACCCATTTTTTAATTGGGTTGTTATTTTTTTTGATATTGAGCTCCATGAGCTGTTTGCATATTTTGGAGATTAATCCTTTTTCCATTGTTTCATTTGCAAATATTTTCTCACATTCTGAGGGTTGTCTTTTAGTCTTGTTTATGGTTTCCTTTGCTGTTCAAAAGCTTTTAAGTTTAATTAGTTCCCATTTGTTTATTTTTGTTTTTATTTTCATTAGGAGGTGGGTCAAAAAAGATCTTGCTGTGGTTTATGTCAAAAAGTGTTCTTCCTATGTTCTAAGATTTTGTAGTGTCTGGTCTTACATTTAGGTCATTAATCCATTTGGAGTTTATTTTTGTGTATGGTGTTAGGTAGTGTTCTAATTTCATTCTTTCACATGTAGCTGTCCAGTTTTCCCAGCACCACTTATTGAATGAAGATGCTGTCCTTTCTCTATTGTGTGTTCTTGCCTCCTTTATCAAAGATAAGGTGACCATATGTGTGTAGGTTTATCTCTGGGCTTTCTATCCTGTACCATTGATCTATATTTCTGTTTTTGTGCCAGTACCATACTGTCTTGATTACTGTAGCTTTGTAGTGTAGTCTGAAGTCAGGGAGCTTGATTCCTCCAGCTCCGTTTTCCTTAAGATTGCTTTGGCTATTCACAGTCTTTTGTGTTTCCATACGAATTGTAAAAATTTTTTGTTTTAATTCTGTGAAGAATGTCAGTGGTAGTTTGATAGGGATTGCATTGAATGTGTAGATTGCTTTGGGTAGTATAGTCATTTTCACAATATCGATTCTTTTCATCCAAGAACATGTTATATTTCTCCATCTGTTTATGTCATCTTTGATTTCTTTCATCAGTGTTTTATAGTTTTCTGAGTACAAGCCTTTCACCTCCTTAGGTAGGTTTATTCCTAGGTATTTTATTCTTTTTGTTGCAATGCTAAATGGGATTGTTTCCTTAATTTCTTTCTGATTTTTCATTGTTAGTATATAGGAGTGCCAGAGATTTCTTTGCACTAATTTTGTATCCTGCAGCCTTACAGAATTCATTGATTAGTTCTAGTAGTTTTCTGGTGGCATCTTTAGGATTTCCTATGTATAGTATCATGTCATCTGCAAACAGTGACAGTTTTACTTCTTTTCCAATTTGTATTCCTTTTATTTCTTTTTCTTCTCTGATTGCTGTGGCTAGGACTTCCAAAACTATGTTGAATAAGAGTGGTGAGGGTGGACATCCTTATCTTGTTCCTGATCTTAGAGGAAATGCTTTCAGTTTTTCACCATTGAGTATGATGTTTGCTGTGGGTTTGTCATATATGGCCATTATTATGTTGAGGTAGGTTCCCTTTATAAATGGGCATCATTTAGATAAGAGGTTGGAATAAGTGGGAACATGATATTTTTATATCTGACTTCACAAGGAAAGTTATTTCAATAGAGAAGTCTTTAAGTTAAAGCCCAAGGATGAAAAACAAAGCAAAAACTGTATATTATTTTGATACTCGCTCTTGCCTTGATTCTTCCCATCTCTCTGCCAGTGGAAATATGTCTTTCATGCTAAGTTCTTGGAAAGTAGGGGACTTTAGTTGGATTATTTGTTATGTAAATAAACTGGTAAGAAATGAAAATTCAGTTCCTGTGATTTGCAGGAAGACGATTTGCTTTGGGTATTTTCTTTTGCAATGTAGATAGAGGGATTTGAGGCTCGTTATGGAAAGGGTGAATGTATGTTTGGGTGTGTGTGTCTGTCAGTTTCTCACAACAACCCTATCTTTCTTTGCAACACTTGTCTACTGTGTTCATTCTGTTCTTTTTCTGCCATAATACTTTCACTGTCAGATACATTACTTTTTTACTTATTTTCTCTCCTCCTCCCACCTCTCTCTGCTGGAATGTGAGCTCCATGAGAGAAGAGATTTTGCCTATTTTTTGATTGCTGGCTGAAAGCCCAGTGCCTAGAATAGTGCCAGATACATAGTAGATGTTCAGTAAAAGTTTACTTAATGGATGTGTAGTGGGATGGGTGAAATCCAAAAGCAAGTGGTGGGGCCTGAGGAGGATAGGAAAGATATTACTACATTAAAGCATTCAAATTTATGTTTTAAAGAGCATGTAAGACAAAAATAAAATGATAAAATAAATGCAAATCCAGCAGCCTAGACTCAGCAAGGAGCCTTCAGTTTTTCTTCCTTGTGCTAAGGCTTGGATAATCTTAACACACTGTCATGTGTAACCAGATTTATCAACAGTATATAGGACTTGAATCCAGGGCTGACTTCTCCCCATCCAGGGAAATGACCTTAATATTTTATATGTATCCTCTGTCCTTCTGCTTTGTTGTCATGATAAACAACATCTTGGTAATATCTGATCCCAGTTCATTATAGGCTCCATGCCTTTGGTCTGCTCTTGAATAGCTCATAACTGTTCCAACATGGCAGCTCCATTTGGCTCATCATGCACAGAATACAGGAAGCCATTGTAGATAGAAAAATCAGAGACTTATTAAAACCCAGAGTCTGAAATTTCATCTTTCTCTACTCCCTAGTTTAAAAAAAAAACACAAAAAAACTCCCAGAAAACCCTGTGTGTAGCTAATTGAAAGGCTGCTTTTTCAGGGAAGAGGTCTCTTCTCTAATCACTTCCAGGATTTGGTTGGATGTGACTGCCGTTCTGGGATTCTAGTGAGTGAATAAGTTCCCTGAGCCTGGGGGCCTAGAAGTTGGAGTTGGAGCCCTAGAGGAGGAAAGCTATTCATTCGGAGCTGTCAGCACATCTTCCTCTATGAATTACTCTCTCCAACCTATCAGGATTTTTTCCTTTGTTATAGTAGAAGACTTTCAGTAAGAATGGGACCCATTCAGAGCAGGTCACTACAAACATAGATTTCCTTGTTAATACACATTTGAGCCAAAGTATACTTCTCGGTAAACAGGACTGGGAAGAAAAAGAATGGGGAGAATCAGACTGCATTTGTTTTGTGGACTTTTTGAATAGGTTCATATTAACCCAGCCAAACAAAATTACTTTTTCTACCCTGGCACTGAACCTGGGTGGCATACTTGACGTGGTAATCAGAAAGTATGAGTTTATTATGGAAATGAGGTAACAATGTGTATTGAGTGGGGAAGTAGGAAAAGGATAGGTTGATAAGCCTGGCCCCCCACATTGAAGGGCCTCCCCAGAGCCCCTGAAAAAACAGGAACAGTACGCTAGGTGCAGAGATCCAGCCAGCTTTGTCTTTTGACCTTGGCTGCCACTTCAAGCATGGATTTTGTACAGAATCAGGCTGACTCCATCACTCATCCATCACTGGCCCTGAAGGCCATGGCTTCCCAACAGCAAAAACAACTGAGTGATTCAGGCTGCAGCTACACCAGGGATTTCCCAATCTGTTGTTGTTTCCCTTGTTTCCAGGCGTGTTACAAAATTTCACCCACTTGGTTTTTTACAAATTAAGGTAAATATATTTTCTTAAGAAACTGAAAAAAAAAATGATGCTGTTTGAAGCTGAAACTTCAAAAGGAATAAGATCACCCATCTATACAATGCCTAAGTAAATAATGGGGATCTGAAGAATTCATTCATCAGCTGGTTATTTGGCTTTCAACAGACAAAACCACCCTTTTGATGAGTTTCTTATTACTGAACAATGCCTATTTTTCATGTTGCCTTGAGAAACATTGTATTGTATTAAAAGTGAAGCTGGATTATTATTACCAGGAAGGGATATGGATGAAGATTTTAATCAAGGAAACACAAGCCTTTCTTTTTCCTTCCTTCCATCCCTCCCTTTTTCCCTCCCTCCCTTTCTTTGTTCCTTCATTGCTTCCATTGCTGAGAGTAAAGAGTGAAGTTGTGTTCAAATCATATGAATATGGTAGTACTTTGTAAACCAGGGAGATATGTAAATACTTAGGTTTACAAAAGAACCTTTGTTTATATCACTAAGACACATAGGTAGTAGGCCTTTGAATGTTCTGCTAATAAAGAGGTAGGATGAAACCTCACTTATTTAATCATAATTCATTGTCCTTGGATTATGAACCAAGGTACATTGTCTTGGATGTACCTGCAATCTATAGTACTTATTTTCTAATACTGCCAAAGTCTTTGCCTAATTGTGTATGGATAAACTGTATCGCTGTGGCAAATATTCTCTTCAGCGCTGATACTATGCACTTAGCAAATTACATATCATTTGTGAGCTTTAAAGTTTTAAAATCTGTGTCTGTAGTATTTCCAACTTTACCAGGAAGTTGTAAGGGTTATATAAAATTACTTTGAAAAATTAGTTAAATAGAAGTGATTTAGTTCAGTGGTGAAGTGGAATTCTTGAATTATATAATTCGTATGTTTAATTCCAGTTGCTTTCATATTAGTTGAGCAATTATAAGTAATTTTTCTTAATCTCTCTGCATGTCAACTTCTTTATCTGTATGTTCAAGGTA
This sequence comes from Balaenoptera acutorostrata, assembly GCF_949987535.1. NCBI lineage: Eukaryota > Metazoa > Chordata > Mammalia > Artiodactyla > Balaenopteridae > Balaenoptera > Balaenoptera acutorostrata. Next base: position 17,823,568 of record NC_080080.1, on the reverse strand, counting down.
ATAGCATTACATTATTGGTAACATTACTGTGAGAAAGAAATCATGGAAAACACTTGGTATAGTATATGATACAAAATTCCTCAAATGCTATTTTATGTTCAGAAATAATTATAAAAGAGACTTAGAATACTTAGAGAAACATTTCTTCTTTGTATTATCAAGAAGTCAATATATCTGAAAAGCTAAAAAATTATTGTTGCTATTCATCTAAGCTCAAAAGCAGGTTTCCTCTCCTCTCTGTAACAGTTACCTTTACACTCTTATGAGATGATCCCACCCATTGCAAGACTTTATATATTAACATAGATCTCAAAATCGGTCTCCAGTCTGGACCTTTCTTCAGAGTTTTGTACACTTCATATATCCAGTTGTATGTTTGTCATTTCTTCTTGGGTGAACAGCAAGCACCTCAAACTTAACTCCTCTGAACTTTTGATTTCCTCTGCAATCTTTTACTCCCCAATCTTCAACTCAGTCATACACTCATCAGCTCAAGACAGAAACTAGAAGTCATTCTTGACTCTTCCCTCTTTTACTCCCATTCTTTATTTTATCAAGTCCTTTGATTCCACCTACATAAACTTTCTTGAATCTATCCAATTTCCTTTATCTCTACTACACTCACCCTAGTTCAGGCTAACTTCTTCTTTCACCCAGACTCCTGTTAACCTTTTTTTTTTTTTTGAATTTTATTTTATTTATTTTTTTTATACAGCAGGTTCTTATTAGTCATCAATTTTATACACATCCATGTATACATGGCAATACCAATTGCCCAATTCATCACAACCCCAGCCCCCCACCGCTTTCCCCCCTTGGTGTCCATATGTTTGTTCTCTACATCCGTGTCTCAATTTTTGCCCTGCAAACTGGTTCATCTGTACCATTTTTCTAGGTTCCACATATATGCGTTAATATATGATATTTGTTTTTCTCTTTCTGACATGCTTCACTCTGTATGACAGTCTCTAGATCCATCCACCTCTCAACAAATGACCCAATTTCGTTCCTTTTATGGCTGAGTAATATTCCATTGTATATATGTACCACAACTTCTTTATACATTCATCTGTCGATAGGCATTTAGGTTGCTTCCATGACCTGGCTATTGTAAATAGTGCTGCAATGAATATTGGGGTGCATGTGCCTTTTTGAATTATGGTTTTCTCTGGGTATATGCCCAGTAGTGGGATTGCTGGATCATATGGTAATTCTACTTTTTAGTTTTTTAAGGAACCTCCATACTGTTCTCCATAGTGGCTGTATCAATTTACATTCCCACCAACAGTGCAAGAGGGTTCCCTTTTCTCCACACCCTCTCCAGCATTTGTTGTTTGTAGATTTTCTGATGATGCCCATTCTAACTGGTATGAGGTGATACCTCATTGCAGTTTTGATTTGCATTTCTCTAATAATTAGGGATGTTGAGCAGCTTTTCATGTGCTTCTTGGCCATCTGTATGTTTTCTTTGGAGAAATGTCTATTTAGGTCTTCTGCCCATTTTTGGATTGGGTTGTTTGTTTCTTTAATATTGAGCTGCATGAGCTGTTTATATATTTTGGAGATCAATCCTTTGTCCGTTGATTCATTTGCAAATATTTTCTCCCATTCTGAAGGTTGTCTTTTCGTCTTGTTTATGGTTTCCTTTGCTGTGCAAAAGCTTTTAAGTTTCATTAGGTCCCATTTGTTTATTTTTGTTTTTATTTCCATTACTCTAGGAGGTGGATCAAAAAAGATCTTGCTGTGATTTATGTCAAAGAGTGCTCTTCCTATGTTTTCCTCTAAGAGTTTTATACTGTCCGGTCTTACATTTAGGTCTCAAATCCATTTTGAGTTTATTTTTGTGTATGGTGTTAGAGAGTGTTCTAATTTCATTCTTTTACATGTAGCTGTCCAGTTTTCCCAGCACCACTTATTGAAGAGACTGTCTTTTCTCCATTGTATATCCTTGCCTCCTTTGTCATAGATTAGCTGACCATAAGTGTGTGCGTTTATCTCTGGGCTTTCTATCTTGTTCCATTGATCTATATGTGTGTTTTTGTGCCAATACCGTATTGTCTTGATTACTGTAGCTTTGTAGTATAGTCTGAAGTCAGGGAGTCTGATTCCTCCAGCTCCGCTTTTTTCCCTCAAGACTGCTTTGGCTATTTGGGGTCTTTTGTGTCTCCATACAGATTTTAAGATTTTTTATTCTAGTTCTGTAAATAATGCCATTGATAATTTGATAGGGATTGCATTGAATCTGTAGATTGCTTTGGGTAGTATAATCATTTTCACAATATTGATTCTTCCAATCCAAGAACATGGTATATCTCTCCATCTTTTTGGTGTCATCTTTAATTGCTTTCATCAGTGTCTTATTGTTTTCTGCATACAGGTCTTTTGTCTCCCTAGGTAGGTTTATTCCTAGGTATTTTATTCTTTTTGTTGCAGTGGTAAATGGGAGTGTTTCCTTAATTTCTCTTTCAGATTTTTCATCATTAGTATATAGGAATGCAAGAGATTTCTGTGCATTAATTTTGTATCCTGCAACTTTACCAAATTCATTGATTAGCTTTAGTAGTTTTCTGGTGGCATCTTTAGGATTCTCTATGTATAATATCATGTCATCCGCAAACAGTGACAGTTTTACTTCTTCTTTTCCAATTTGTATTCCTTTTATTTCTTTTTCTTCTCTGATTGCCGTGACTAGGACTTCCAGAACTATGTTGAATAAGAGTGGTGAGAGTGGACATCCTTGTCTTGTTCCTGATCTTAGAGGAAATGCTTTCAGTTTTTCACCATTGAGAATGATGTTTGCTGTGGGTTTGTCATATGTGGCCTTTATTACGTTGAGGTAGGATCCCTCTATGCCCACTTTTTGGAGAGTTTTTATCATAAATAGGTGTTGAATTTTGTCAAAAGCTTTTTCTGCCTCTATTGAGATGACTATATGGTTTTTATTCTTGAATTTGTTAATATGGTGTATCACATTGATTGATTTGCATATATTGAAGAATCTTTGCATCCCTGGGATAAATCCCACTTGATCATGGTGTATGATCCTTTTAATGTGTTATTGGATTCTGTTTGCTAGTAATTTGTTGAGGATTTTGCATCTATATTCATCAGTGATATTGGTCTGTAATTTTCTTTTTTTGTAGTATCTTTGTCTGGTTTTGGTATCAGGGTGATGGTGGCCTCATAGAATGAGTTTGGGAGTGTTCCCTCCTCTGCAAATTTTTGGAAGAGTTTGAGAAGGTTGGATGTTAGCTCTTCTCCACATGTTCGATAGAATTCACCTGTGAAGCCATCTGGTCCTGGACTTTTGTTTGTTGGAAGATTTTTAATCACAGTTTCAATTTCATTACTTGTGATTGGTCTGTTCATATTTTCTGTTTCTTCCTGGTTCAGTCTTGGAAGGTTATACCTTTCTAAGAATTTGTCCATTTCTTCCAGGTTGTCCATTTTATTGGCATAGAGTTGCTTGTAATAGTCTCTTAGGATGCTTTGTATTTCTGTGGTGTCTCTTGTAACTTCTCCTTTTTCATTTCTAATTTTATTGATTTGAGTCCTCTCCCTCTTTTTCTTGATGAGTCTGGCTAATGGTTTATCAATTTTGTTTATCTTCTCAAAGAACCAGCTTTCAGTTTTATTGATCTTTGCTATTGTTTTCTTTGTTTCTATTTTATTTACTTCCACTCTGATCTTTATGATTTCTTTCCTTCTGCTAACTTTGGGTTTTGTTTGTTCTTCTTTCTCTAGTTCCTTTAGGTGTAAGGTTAGATTGTTTATTTGAGATTTTTCTTGTTTCTTGAGGTAGGCTTGTATAGCTATAAACTTCCCTCTTAGAAGTGCTTTTGCTGCATCCCATAGGTTTTGGATCGTCGTGTTTTCATTGTCATTTATCTCTATGTATTCTTTGATTTCCTCTTTGATTTCTTCAGTGACCTCTTGGTTATTTAGTAACATATTGTTTAGCCTCCATGTGTTTGTGTTTTTTACATTTTTTCCCCTGTAATTCATTTCTAATCTCATACCATTGTGGTCAGAAAAGATGCTTGATATGATTTCAATTTTCTTACATTTACTAAGCCTTGATTTGTGACCCAAGATGTGATCTATCCTGGAGACTGTTCCTTGTGCACTTGAGAAGAAAGTGTAATCTGCTGTTTTTGGGTGGAATGTCCTATAAATATCAATTAAATCTATCTGGTCTATTGTGTCATTTAAGGCTTCTGTTTCCTTCTTAATTTTCTGTCTGGATGATCTGTCCATTGGTGTAAGGGGGGGTTAAAGTCTCCCACTATTGCTGTGTTACTGTCGATTTCCTCTTTTGTAGCTGTTAGCAGTTGCCTTATGTATTAAGGTGCTCCTATGTTGGGGGCATATATATTTATAATTGTTATATCTTCTTCTTGGATTGATCCCTTGATCATTATGTAGTGTCCTTCCTTGTCTCTTGTAACATTCTTTATTTTAAAGTCTTTTTTATCTCTGTTAACCTTTTAATAAACATCCCTACTTCCATTCTTGCCTCTCTTTAATCTACTTTTCATACAGTGCCAGACTGTTCCTTTACATTAGTAAATTTGACCATGCAACCTCCAAGTTTCAAATCACTTGACACCAAGATCATAGAATAAAATCCAAAATCCTTATCTTGGCCCATGAGGCTCTGCATGGACTAGCTCTAACTCAGTAGATTCTAGCCATGTGTACCTTTTACTAGTTTTCCAACAAGATGAGGTGATGTTTCTTTTTGTCTTTGAACTTTTTCCAAACTTTGTCTTCTACCTAGAGTATTCTTCCGCACAATGTCATACACCTATGCTCATTTTTTACATCAGAGCTTAAACTATAGCAATTTTCCCAGACTATTCCATCTGAATAGATATACATTCTGTTTCAGAACTGTGTTAAGTACATAGCACTTATGTAGTTTGAATTATGTAGCTTTTTCTTGGTTTTCTTTAGTAATTTTCAGGTGACTACTTAGTTTTACTTTTCATCCAGATTTTTTGGACTCATCCCTGTTGCTGATTGTGCTATGTGTATTTCATTGTTTTGAAACTGTAAACTATGAAGAAAGAGTTTTGTCTGTTCATAGATGACACAATATCTGGGATAGTGCAGGGCTTGTCTTAGAAATTCAAAAGTATGTGGAAAAAAATTACTTAAATTAATCATTGGTTGTGGTCTAAAAAGATATTAAAATTTAGGAGACTTCGATTGTTTCCATGAATGACTTTTATGACCTAGAGGTGGTTAAAGTTTTCTAGATTCTCATTATTTTTTCCTATAAAATTAAGAAATAGAATAATGTATAGGGTCATTTTATATCATTATTACATGACTTTATATTTTTATCTGTCCTTTTATTTAAGGAAATGAACAAAAAGCTGATAATAGGTATACAAGGTTGAATCTCAAAATTTTATTCTAGGAAAAATTATTTGTATAGGGGAGAGTTGGTGAAAAGTGGTACCTACTGTCCTCGTGAATCTCAAAGAAGATAATTGTATGATCCAGTGGTCCAGTAGATTTTGATTATATCTATTTTTCCTGCCTTTAAACTACACACACACACAACACAGAAAAATACTTCTGTCTCCTTAAATATAATTTTATCTTTAGTAATTTTCAGGTGATTACTTTTACTTTTCATCCAGATGTTTTGGACTCATCCCTGTTGCTGATTGTGCTATGTCTATGTCATTGTTTTGAAACCTTCTTCATAGGCACATCTTTTTGGTCCTCTACTTATTGTTGCATTTTGAAGCTTCTCCTGTTCTCATTATCTCATTCTTCCCTAAGTCCCAACTCAGTGGAAAGCCAATGGAGGACCTAGCCGAGGACAGTGGCTGAATTGGGGATGTATTTTGAAGATAGGTGACTTAGGGGGACAGGGAGGAGCAGGGGCTGGCCCTGTATGAGTTCCTGCTTCCCTCAAACTCTAATTGGGGGACTTACCTGGTGGTGCAGTGGTTAAGAATCCGCCTGTCAATGCAGGGGACACAGGTTCGAGCCCTGGTCCGGGAAGATCCCACATGCCGCGGAGCAGCTAAGCCCGTGTGCCACATCTACTGAGCCTGAGTTCTAGAGCCTGAGAGCCACAGCTACTGAGCCCATGTGCCACAACTACTGAAGCCTGCGTGCCTAGAGCCCATGCTCCACAACAAAGAGAAGCCACCGCAATGAGAAGCCCGTGCACCGCAATGAAGAGTAGCCCCCGCTCGCTGCAACTAGAGAAAGCCCGTGTACAGCAACGAAGACCCAACACAGCCAAAAATAAATAAACAAATAAATTTATTTATTTTTTTTAAAAAAGGCACTATAGGAGGCACTATATTTTGTGACTCTTTCACTCAGCTCTGCAAACTGACACTATTTAACTGATTCTAATTAATCACATACATTTCTGGCCCTTCTGCTGATTTCAAAAGATTATCTAGAGATGCTGCTCTTCATTCTTTAGATAGGACAATTCGTAGCTAAGGCAGTGGCTCTAATATGAGATGACTGTGTATCTCCATGACAATCTTGCTTTGGTGTTGCGAGTTTGCCTCAGGCTCAACAAGAATTAGAACAGCTCTGAGAACAGCGTCCGTCATCTACTCGACTCAGGGGAGCAAAACTCATCCTTCTCCTTTACAAAGCTTCGGTGGATAAAAGCCTCCCTTAATATCTGAACATAACTAAAAATTCTGGAACTGACAAAACACAGGAGGGATAACAGTATATAAACTCTCCCTTGCTGTACTATGTTATAGACTAATAACTATTATTATATATTTTTGTAGTATGTATTATTCTTCATTTTTAATTCACATACAAGTGTCATCAGGTATACAGTTTCTTTTAAAATATTTTAAATCCTAAGAATTTTTTCTTTGTTATGCATTTTGGTACTCTATATTTTTAATGAGTGTGATATGTTTTAAAATGTCTTTGCAATGCAATTTCTAATAAAAGTTTAGAAAGCAGTCTGTGTTCATAGAAGTTTATATAATTAAACCAACACACATTTACTGGACACCAACCTTTGGCCAGGTGTGGGATTAGAAGGACTAATAAGGAATTTAAGGTTTAGTGGGAGAGAGAGTGAATACAAAGGAACACTCGTTTTGGTCTGTGTGATGGTTTGTAAGAGGATCAGAGTTTTTAGTTCATTGCCCAGCACTCAGAATATTCATTTCAAGTGAGGAATTCATCAGAGAGGGTTAGGGAAGCTTAGCATGAAGAAGAGAAGAAATGTTGTTAGGGAACTCTAATTAGATTCATGAAAAAAGCTGACATGGGTCAGGTTCAGTTCTAAGTGCTTTATACGATACAGTAACTTTTTTAATTTTTTGCATCAACTCCATGATATGGATACTTGTTTCATCTATAATTTACAGATCAGAAAACTAAGGAACAGAGAAGTAAATTCTTTGCCCAAGGTCACATGGCTTATGAAGTTGGATTTTAACTCAGGCAGCCTGGCTCCCAGGCTAATCCAAGAATTGGCCTTGCTTTCACCTGCTCCCCACTCCCCCTGTTCCCTCGGCTTCTTTCTTTCCTATTCTCTCTCCTCTTTCCACTGTAGAATGGAGGAAGAAATAAATAAGGTGAAGTTATAGCACATTTCATAGATCACAAGGAGACAGGAAGTCTAAAACAAGCCTTTCCTTAATTAACTCTGATGGGCCAAGCAGCAATTGCTGATGACAATTTGGTGGAAGCTGAGAAAAACCCTGAGGAGAGTTGGGGGTGAAATTGTTATGCCAAGCACAAGATCTTATACCGTGCATGTTTGTGGTAAGAGACAAGAGAATTGGGGATATCCATTGGCAGGGAACTCGCCCTCTCCTATAGTGAGAATATTTGGAAAGGAGGTGTATGATAGGCGATTTCAAAAAGTCATGATTTCTCCTAAGGCTGTATCATTAGTAATAATGCTTTTTGAAATATAACCATTAGCTAGCCGTAAATAAGACTTAAGCTTGGTTTAAATAAATGTCATATAATAGCTAACATTTATTAAACGACTAGTATGTACAGGCATTGTTATAAATGTTTTTCCTGTTTTAACTCATTTAGTTGTTATAACAACTAAGAAAATCAAGGATACTGTTTTACAGATGAGGAAACTGAGTCATGAGCGGCCAAGTCACTTGCCCAAGGTCACACACAGTCACATGGCTGGTGCAGAGTGCTGATTTGAAGCCAAGCTGCGTGGCCACAGAGCCCATGCTCTTAACCCAAACATTCCTACAACAAGGGCACGCGTATCTGTTTGCTTGGCATATGGTAGGCACTCAATAAACATTAGTTTAATTATTGGATTACATGGGTTCTAGCTAGTACTGTTTTCCATCACAGATTCAGTGTTTGTTTTTGTTTTTTTATTAGGATAACTGTTAAATTAAAATGAAAACTTCAAGCCAGAATTGTAAAGTGGAGCAGAAGTAAAAACCACAGAAACTTTCACAATAATAGCTTCAGTTTTTTCACAGTCTACCAGTCATTTCAAGCCATTTTCCAAACATGCTGCTCTCACACATCTGTGAAGGTGCAGGGAGACCTACTGCTTGGAATATCTTGTACTACTCTGGCTGATGAGCGCAGTTCACTGTTCATCTTTCAAAAGTTCCATTTAATAGCCTCTTACATGAACTTTGCATCCTTCCTCTCTAGTTAGCAATGACTTAACTCTCCCTCCTCTAAGCTGACCAGCTGGTAGATGTCAAAAAAAAAAATTATACTGCCTTATCTGCAAGGAAGACTTTATTCAAGGCTATTGCAATAGGGGAGTGAGACTGCACACAACTCCACTGAAACAAAAGGTGGGAGGATTTTTAAGCACTGGATGAGCTAGTGAAAAAGTTCTGGAGGAGGTTAGCAGGGAAGTTGGTCAATGTCATTAGGCTATCTGTGTTTCCTAATTTTTGCTAACTAAAGTTACATTGCTACCCTCTCACAGAAACTGGAAAATAGGGACACTATCTTTCTCAATGATTATATTTCAAAAGGATGGCTCCCAAGTCCTTGAGAAAGACTTTGCTGGGCCACACAACTGTCAAGAAGCTGGGAGGAGATTTGCATCTCAAAGGAGCCATGAAAGAATTTACAATGAAAAGATTCCTAAAGTAAATGCTCTAAGTAAAGACAGGTCAGGGGCCTACAGTCCAAAGTTTATTCAAGTCGAGGTGAACTTCCAGGCTTGGTCGTAGCATAAACATTTTTCATAGCAGTTTTCATTGTATTATAACCAAATCTGTTGTCTTGTAAAGTGTGAGCCTCTTAAATATAAGAAGCTTTGGCCTGCCTACATCAGGTTCAGTGGCTGGCTCATGGAAATACCCAGTAATTGGGTATTGAATGAACAAATGAAGACCCCAAACATCCGTAATAAAAGGCCCCAGGTACCTGGTTTTTTAGTTCTATTTTTGTCCCCAAATGCCTTTTGGTATAGACTTTCAACTGACATGAACTGAAAGGAGAAAGTTTTCTCTTATGTACTTTTTCTCCAAAATAAATCAAGTTGAAGGAATCTTGCTGAGAGAAAATGTTAGGCGTTAACCTTATTGCTGATGACAGTCCTGTCAAAACTGTCTTTTTCAATAAGTGCCTCTTTTGTTCTCTCTCTGCTTTTTGGTAGAGCTGTCTCGTTAGGCCCCTCCACCATCTCTCGTACCATCTGGCTACCCTATCCTCATCTATCACACATACACATGTGGTGTAGTCTTTGGCGGGGAGCGTGGTGTACGGAGACCACACCAGATAAAGAACTGGAAGACTGGAGTCATGGCTTGGATCTGCTCTAATTCACTTGTTGAAAGCAAATATCCTGCACTGATCAGGTGCATTGGCTCACAGACAGAGAATACATATCAGACTATTTCACACTAAAAATGCAATTTCCAGAATCTCTTGGAAAGTTAGAAGCCTCATTCCTGCTGGGAAACAGTTGGTGCTGAGGGGTGGCTCTGGCCCTAAGACCAGGCATTGCATACCTGTTCATCATTGTCCCTGCCACCCCGACCCCATTTCCAATTCACACCCAGTCTGCTCCACTCAGTTTATCACTCACCTGGTACAAGGTCAAGCCAATCATTTCCTTTCCCCAGGACTCGATTCCTTCATCTATTAAGAGGGAATAATAGTACTCGATAGGAAATTAAGGAGAACAAATGGGATTTTACTAATGGTCTATGCTACTTAGATATTTCACACCCAGTTCTTTTTTTAAATTGATGTCATATAGCATCTTTCCTATATTTGGCTTTGCTTTTTCTTGTGCAACTGTGTACTGTCTCCCAAATTGATCTTTTTAACACTGAGATATGCTCAGATGCACTCTATACTTCTTTGCCTCCAGTTGGTTAATAGTGAAAAGGCTGTGATAAGGAGAGAAGATGCAAGACAAAATTTAAGGAAAGGGAAGGAAAAGAGAGGAGAGGAGAATAGAGAAGAAAATAGAGTTAAATGGCATATGTTTTATAGTCAAGAATAAAGCCCATTCTGTTAAATATCAGAACTACAGTTTCTGGAATTCCATTTTGGTGATTTTCTTTTTAAACAAGTACAATCTATATACTTTCTCTTTAATTAAACTGCCATTTCTAATCCTAATCTTTGAGAAACCAGAATAGCATCCACTTGTTAGAGGGAAACATAGTGCCTTAGACTTTGTTTCCATCGGCAGAGTTCAGAGATGAATGGCAACAATTATATAACTCTTTCATTCAGGAGATCCCTGCTATGGAATATTTTTATAATTACCTCCATTTCACACGTGTTATCCTGCTCAGACAGGTGAGAAACAGGTCGCTTCCTCACTGCAGTGAGATGGGGAGAAAGTGGTAAAGACTAATCTGGCCTCTGATAGTGACTGGAGGGGAACTTGCTTTGCGAAGCAGATGAAAGAATGAAGAAATCTTCACCTCTAGAACAGTGTAAGCAAGAGAAAGCAGAGGAGAGTTCTGGGAGGGGTAGAACACTTCACAACTTTGTTAATCAGTTATAAGTATGTTAGAAATTTTTTGGAACTCTGAGGGATGGAAGTCCTATCTAGCTTATAGAAAACAGGCCCTAAGAAATGATCAGCTTCTTCAGATCTACTTGGAAGGTAAAGGAAAAAAATTGAGAAGGCATTGTAATTTGTTGACTATAAATATCTTTGGATATCTGCAGATCTGGATTTGAAATTCATATCTAGTAGTTGTTAGTTATGTGATCTTGGGCAAGTTACTTAACATCTCATTCCATCCGTAAAAAATGGGGGACATGATGTTTCCTTTGAAGGTCGATCTAAATTTTAGAGATAATATGCTTGACATTTTTACAAATGTTAACAAATCTAGTTCTTGATTAAAAAGTGCTCAAATTATACAGTAGTTTAAGATGTAGATTTTTCTGACAGAGGGGTTGGTTGTAGGAATATGGGAAGTATGGGAGTTAGGGAAGAAAGAATGAAGTAAAAGTAGTTTTTCTTATCTTTTTGTCAATGAATTGGCGACAGCTGTAAAAATGTCTTAGGGCGTGTCTTCCTGTACATAGTAGGTGATAAATAAAGCATATGCTTACTTCCACCTATGTATCTTTGGACCAAAGAGTCTTTGGTTTCCTAGGACTTATGACTCTGGAGACAACAGATAGTTTATTGGTTTGTCAGTTCTCCTAAGGGAATGCTTTCATCAGTAATTCAGTATTTTGTTCCCTCTCCTCATATTTTATGGATACGTTAGACATTTGTTGTTACATTTTGGGCATGCAAATCCAATTCCCCTTCCTACTTTGTGGAGATTTGCCATTTTGAAATGTATTGCTAGAACGCAGTGCCACCTACTACTAAAAATGCCTGAGGGCAGACAGTCTAAGACTTACTCTGGCAAAGAAAGGGCATGCTGTCTTGGCTTGTCCATTATGATTCACTCACCTGGGATTTGAACCTGGAGAGATTGACAAAGATTCATTGAATAGTTAGGACTTACTTGTGGTGGTGGTAGGGAGCAGAAAAGTCTGGCATTTTCTAGCAGAGCTAGTGCTTAAGCTTTTGTGGTATTCCTGCCCATTTTAAAGCATGCACTTTCCCTTATAAGCATGCATCCTATTAATTCTATAAGGCCATCTATATCCTCCAATAAAGCCTATATTTTGCCAGCCAAAGGTAGCAAAAGTGGTATTTTCTTGAAACCGTGAATCCTAACTGTTAAAATGATTCCTCCACAGCTCGGGTAACCAATCAAATATGTTTTATGTGTGTGCAGTTTTAACATGATATGAGTTTACCTTGTTGCACTCTTATATCTCTAAAAAAAACCTCTATATAGCAAGTCTCCTCAACAGGTTGTTTCTGCAAATGTTATATTTTCAGTAATCATGCCTCATCTTTTTGGAAACTGCTATCAACAAAGCTTTGTCTTCTATTTTATGGTTCATAAGAAAAAAAAGGCAGCCAGTATCGATAATTAATCCCTCTTTTCCTATGACATTTTACCATTTCAAAGCACTTTTATAATTTTTATTTCCTTAAACCTTTAGAAACACCTTAGTAGTTAGACAGGCATGATGTTATTGACTCCACACTCCGGATAAGAAAATGGCAGCCTGGAAGAGTTCAACCCACATTGGTCAGGATCACAGGCATACTAAGTGGCACAGTAGGATTTTTCACCTAAGGGGTCTGGTTCCAAAACCAAGACTGTTCCTGTGACAGTTATAGCCACCTCCCTTTCTTTATTATGTCTTTGCCAGCACACTCTCTTCAGTGTTACCACCATCACCACCTTAACCTTCCCAATTCTTTGCTCATTTTCCTTTGCTTTTTACTAGCGACTTTGGGGGAAATCAAACTAATTCCCGTTTAGAAAAATATTAAATGCTGCCACATAAAAAGATTATAATGACAGGAAGTAATAGTAAAATTAAAAAAAAAACCCACAATAAAATGTGTAACAGTCGTCTTACTCTACAGACCAGAGCCCAAGGAAAACTACTGCCTTGTAAGACTGAATGTATCTCCAAACATCCAATTATTTGAATGAGCAAATCCAGAAGTTTTCTCTAACATCTAGTTTGTCTGACATTTATACCCAGTCAGATAGCTATTTTGATAACACTGACCAGTTAATTCATTCAAAAATGCTCACAAAGTGTATATTAATGCACTATTTAAGGATCTTCCTAGTTGAGTACATATTATATTATCAGTTATCCAACCTTCCATCAAGCACATGCTGTGCTTCCATTGTGAATTAAGCATTATGTCAACTATTGAAGGTACATCATCAACATCACTGTTGCATAATGTCTAAGATTATTGAACACTAACTATGTTAATAATCATTCTAGTCCATTATTTCAGTTAATTTTCACAACCATCCTATGATTTAGGTAGTGTTTCCATTTTAGGCTGAGGGAACTCAGGCTCAGAAGTCAAACAACATTCTTCAGGTTGCATAACTTTTAGGTAAAAATTAGAATATATTGACAATACTTAGTGTTTACCTTCAAGACACTTGTAGTTTTGTATAGGAAGACTATAAAGTGTGCTTCAGTTTTTTTTTGAACAGATTTCCCCAGTTGCTTCACCTAGTCTAGCTAGGTTGACATCCTTTCCTCCAATCCTGGGAAAAACTTTTTTAAAAAAGGAGTAAAATAGTTACTATGCAGCCCCATTATATATGGTTAATTAACATTGAGAAGTTATTAGCAACATTAATTTTCTTTTTGGTCTCTGAAACTGGCAATATTTTCCTTTCCCCTTTTCCTTTTCTTAACATGCACACAAATCTTGGATCCTATGAATGCCTTTCTGTGAGCTTGGTGTATATGAAGATGTGAAGAGCCTTTCCACATAGGCTTCATCTACAGGTCAATTTTTCAGCAAACCGTTTGTATATATTGAGGCCATTAAGGGTCAGATACTGCTGCATTCCTGCCCTGGCTCACATATATAGAGTATTATTCAGATTTGTCCTTTCTTTCACTCTTCTAAAATATTTTCTTGCCTCTCCAGAAGCTGACTCCTTCATCTCTGTGGGACTTTCTGCACCTTATCATTTGGATCTCGCAATCATTTCCTAGAGGAAAGACTATTTTTTCCATTTTCTGATAATCTTCATTATGTCCTCTGCAGACTCATTGTTCTCTTTCCAATTCTAAGACAAAAGCTCCTCCCCCCATATTGAAAGGATGTCACTTGTAGCATTAAACCTCAAAACGCATCAATGATAGGACTGCATATGTTCCTGGGCACAATTTTCTTGGGTTACATCTGATTGTAGCACCCCCATATTTAAAGTCCTTCGGCTGAGGTCCCCAATGTCCATCAGTATAAATTCCAGACTTTTTCATTTCAGGATCTTAAGGATGCTTCATGATTTGTCTTGTTTAATTTTTAGACCTTATATTTCACTACATTCTTCCTTGGCCACAAAGCTCACTTTTCATTCTGAACTTTTCAGTTCTTCAAATGCAGCAGCTATCACTGGTCTTTGAAACCCTCTGCATGTATTTTAATCCCTTCTTGGACTTTTAAACTCCTAGTCATATAAAAACTGATTCTTGTTCTTATGGTAGTTATGTTCTATGAAGTCCCAGCAACACTGCATTACCAAATAATGAACTATTTCCTAGGGGAAACACACATACACACGCATATGCATATACATACCTCACATAGATTATAACCTTAAATCCTAAAAGCAGCTCGTCCTGGTAGATTCTATTTTCTACCAGGATTATTATTCTACAAAAGTGAAAATAAGGTTCAACAGTGTTAAGTGACTTGTGTGAGGTCGCCCCACTAACAGGTGCCAGAGTTGGGATTCACACCCAGTCTAACTGGCTGGTGTCAGAGCATCTTGCACTGTCCTGCACAGCCCTTTGCAGTCTCCCCCTTCTGCTCATCTCTGAGCTGAAACGAGGAGGCATAGCATCATCTTCTTCCATCTCTGTTGGGAACATGAGAGTCTGGACACTGAAAACTTTTGCTGCTCTGCGAATGTCTATGAATAAGCCAGGAAGAGTTGAAAGTATTTATATGGGAGTTACAAATAAATTTGAGTGATCATTTTGCAAATACAGAATCCATTGATAATGAGGACCAACTGTACATGTCTCAGCTGCCACCCTTGGACTGAGTTTGATATACCTACTTGTGCTCTTGAACTTCCTCTATCATAGCCCAGTATTAAAATTGCCTATTTATTTCCCTACCCTGAGAGTATGTAATCTATAATAGGAACTTTTCTATATCGGCCATCATTGTATTTCCAAGTCCTATTCCAGTGCTTGACACATGATAGAAGCTCAAAAAGTGGTTGTTGACTAAATGAACTAATGAGAAAAAGTACAAAGCATCCCACGCTGCCATACTTATACAACCATCTTCACAATGAAGGTTTAGTTAATTTCTGGCTAGTGTCTTCCCAACAAAGAATGGGCAAGTGCTTTAGGATGCCTTGTTCAGCTCTCCTACAGTTCTTGTGAGAGACAATGATAATGAAGAAACTTTGAAGTTCTGGGTGTTTCCTCTGTTTCCAAATACTAGGAAAGTCTCTAACATGGGTCAGAGGAGTCCTTATTTCAAAGAGTTTAAGTATTTCCTTGAGTTAGAAGAGATTTCTCCTTTTGCCCAACACACCCATAAAATAATAGCTGTACCACAAGCTGAAAAAGGAGGTTGACAATTTCAATTTCCAGGTCTTGTCTTTGAATATAGAGAAATTGTCCAATGGCACAAATGATGTGTTAATCTCTGAAGAACTTTGACAAAGTCAAAAATCAAAATAATCCTGTGGCTAATTTTAATCAAGCCATTCTGCTCTCAAAGGAATGATGATTGTCTTAGAGTAAGAACAAATATATTGCAAAAGGAGGAATAAACCTTATAAAATGGGGAAAATTTCATTTTTACGAAATAAAATCCATTTAAAAAAACTTATGTCACACCTGATAGAAAATGAACCAGCCCTTGATTGATATGATTATGACTAACATTGAACAAGCCTAAGAGGTATTCCTCCTGGATCTCTTTTTTATGGGTGGTGTCAAAGCTTCCATGGGAAATTTGCCCTGGCCACATATCAAATCATTATAGAAGCCATGGACTGAGCCCTCAGCCTCTGGCCTTCAGGTTAGGGCCTTCTATATCAGGCTGCCCTTCTAGTTTCTAATTAGCTTCTAATTTCAGCTATGTTTATCTTGAATATAAAGCTTGGCAAGAAATTCTAGCCCAAATGTAATTACACTGTGATCATTCCAAAATTTTTACAAAAGTATGTTTTCCTCATTCCAATATTGAATTTCTTTCTGGGTTCCCATTTTCATAATTATCCATCAGATGAGTGCCTCAAAAACTAAATAAACTTTTGTTAATTTGAGTAACTTAGTTACAAAAATCAAAATAGAACCCTGATTCTAACAACTGATTTAATCTTTCTGAGCAAGAGAGCTGTTATATAGGTTTAAGGCTGTTTGGGAAGGAAGTACTGACCATTTGCCAACAATAACTATCAAAGATAGACAGTAAAATTGCCTCTGGTGACAAGTCTTTTCAAGGTGCACCTAAATTGGAAGTAATTTGCATTGATCTTACTCCCCATTCCTATGATAGTCTGTAGCTGTAAGAATGTTAATACGAGATGTTCTTACTCTAAATTGATTATTACTAATGCATTATTAATGAGTTGGCTTTTCAATTTTGTCTCTAAAAAGTCTCAATGTTCAGAATGTCAGTCAATTTGAAACCTAATAACTTGGCAAGTATGTTCTTTAACACTCGTGATAATTTCATTGACTTTAAATTTTGTCCTCCAAATTTTTTTTAAAGCTTTATTTATTCTTAGTATAATAGTTATTAAAGCCATTTATTTTTTAAATAAAATATTTATGGCTAGTCCCAGAGAGCTACATCCCCTTAAAACGTTGCTCTTTCTTCTTCTTTTGTCTTTTTTTACCTCTGAGTTTCAGTATATCTTCCTAATTTTTCTTTCACCTTCTTGTTCTTCTCACCTTCACTTTCTTTTCTACCCTTTTTTCCCCCTGTCATCTCTGATACAAGGAATTAAAAAAAAAAACAAATAATAATCAGAGCTTCTTCTCAGATATTTCTCTTAATAGTTTGGATTCTCAAGTCAATTCTCAGAATGAATCTAAACATTTAAATGACTCTATACACCCAGAGGGTATATTGTTAATAACCGTCAACTAAAATTTTTTTGTGTTTGATGGAATGCTTATATTAAATACAATCAGCAGAGGAAAGGTAAAATTTTCCCTGAAGAAAAATATAATCTTAGTATATTAGTCAAAAAATAAAAATTAAAAAAATAGGAAAGAAAATCAGGAGGTCAGTCTAATGAAGTTCTGATATTTTTAACTTTTATATTAGTCTCTTTGTTAGATTTCATGCTTTACACACAGGAATTGTTGGAAAGAGTTTGAAATCTGTTTGAGTACCTTTTTTTTTGTGGTCTATCAGTCATTTCTGAACACTTGATAATACTTGGAAGTTTGTAGAAGAAACACTGTTTTATGATACTTTGCCATAGCTCATCATTGGAATCAATTGTCAAGGCATTTACAAGAATTTAGAGAGGTTTTTTTTTTGGCGTGGCCATATGTGTAAATTTGGTTATGCTGACCTCAAACTCAAATCTTCTAATAAAATCTGAAATATATGACTTGCCTACTACAGAGAGATTTTGAAAGTTGTGATAGTATTTGAAGAGTTATTTAAGTCTAGAAGAAAGAATGCATGTGTTGAGTTTAATGTTGAAACACTGCCTTGTGTCACTTAGGTAATCAGTATTTGTACATTTATCACAATAAAATACAACACAAAAGAATCCTTAATTCCTTAAGTACGAAAATAAGTGCAGATTCTAAGGTGAAGATTCTCAAGAATCTCACTGAAATTATGACCCAGAAGATAAAATCACTTTAAAGCACTTTAAAGAAGTGCTCAAGACTTGAGTATATTTTAGTTTGCATGACCTTGAATTTGGAGCTCTGAACTTGGATGGTTGTATGCGTAACGGTTCCTATAACTGTTAAACTAACTCAGTTGAAAACACAGTCATTATGATGTGCTGGAAAACTGCAGTATTTGGAGACAAAATATACCCATCCAGAGATGTGCATGTCTGAATCTCTGGTGATTATAATGAACAAGTTATTTGGTTGCACCCAATGTTACTACTCATTGTTCCCCTGGAAAGTACACATAATCTCTCTTAATAATGGCACATGTGACTATTGTAAATCCTTGTCTATTCTCATTCTGGGATACAAAAAAGAATATGGCAGCAGTCCACACCCCCGCAATTCTCTGAACATGGAGAGGAAATGGAGTCTTTTTGCCTCATGGAACAAGGAGGAACTCTAATTCCTTTATTTATTCAACAGTTTTTGAATACACACATTGATATAGACATGAGCTACCCATGGGTTTATGTTTCCATCAGTTCCTTTCCCATCTGGAACTCAGGCCTGACTTAAAAATTCTCTAGTAAATGATGGGAACACATGTTAAACCCATTGTTCCTACTGACTTTCAGTCAAATTTACTATACGGTAACAGAATTATTTTCTTATTCTAACAACTCACTTTCCATGCAGCAACCAGAGTGATTTTTAAAAATCTGTTTACAAAGTGCTCCTAGTTAAAGTCATTAAATGTTTCCAATTACACTTAAAATTTTAAAAAAGTCCTTACCCTCTTCTACAAAGCCTTACATGATCTCTCTAACATCATTTTTTACTAATCCCTTCCCGGACCACTCAGTTCCAACCAGTTCCTCAAATAGCCCTCTTCTTGATGCAGGAACTTTGCCCAAGCTGTTTTTCTGCCTGAACACTGCCCCGTGTCTTCATCTCAGCCTAGATCTTTGAATGAAGGTCATCTTTTCAATTTTTAAGGTCTTAGCTTGCATCATTCTCTCATAGTGTTCCCTATATTCTTTGCAGTATTTATTGTAATCCTAAATCATGTATCTGCCTATTTACTTTTTTGTCCACATCCAAGACTAGATTAAAAAAAAAAATTCCCTGCCTTCATGGGTTTTATGCATGGAACGTATTCAGTAAGCAATGAGAATAACTAAATGAATGAACAAACAGCTTCAGCACATGAGTGAGTTCAGTACATGTAGGCTTCTACAGAGTAAGAAAAAGGTAGACATTGTACCCGAGATCTTTCTCACCCAACCATGAGACATTTATTTGAGTAGCAAATTATGAATGAATGGATGTACTGTATAGTGGGATAGATCCACTTCTTGAAGGGATGGCTATAACTGCTTAGATAGTCCCAAGGAAACTCTATAAAGGCTACCGAATGAGCAAGAATTTTTTTTCCTACCACAACCTGAAACAGGGCAGTACATAGACCTGGACTATGTGTGTGTGTGTGTGTGTGTGTGTGTGTGTGTGTGTGTGTGTGTGTATAGAGAGAGAGAGAGAGAGAGAAGGCCGATCTTCAAATATGAAAGCAGAACCTGAGGAACTGATTCTTAAGAAAAAAGTCAGGCAGTTGAAGACCAGCCCATTCCAGACAAGGAGATGTGGAATTGTACAGACCTGACTTATTGGTCCAATTACAAACCCTGCTTCTCTCCTATTGTAGTGAGGAAATGAATTCTCTGTTCTATAGTCCAATTACTTCAGTATTTCATTCATCCACCCAAGTATTCAAAACATCCATCAGTGTGTTTATTAAGCATCTACTACATGCCGGACTCTAAGAAATGCGCCTGTAGTAATGAACAAAACTACTTTTATAAAGCCATGAATTTAGTTAGGTCATTAAACACATCATAGTAAAGAATGATGGATATAAAGAAAGGAAAATTTGCTGACTTAGGGAATATTGGAATATAAGAATACATCTTAGCTGAGGCGTCAACATTATAGTAACATAAAACTAAATGCCTAGTATCACATACTTTATCTCATTTAATCCTTATAACAGCCTACAATGATGGTGCTAACTCTAGTGGCAAATTGAGACTTTGTGTTGTGCTCTAAAGCTTGTTTACTAGGGCCACTTAATTTTACTTGTAAAAAATTTTTACAAGAGAATGCCTTTAACTCTTTTCCTAATTTTAAGATCATCTGTATACTGTTTGAAATAATAAGACCTTAGTAAGTTCATGGTTAATGGCTTAACCATGGTTTATTTGATATGTCAACCTGTTGACAGTACTTCTGTCTTTAAGTGACAAAGCATAGTTTTCCACAATGAATATTATAACAATAGTTTCCTATAGATTTTTTTCTTAGTCTCAAGTTTATAAGTCCTTGGAACTATGAAATTTCTCTGTGTTCTAGGACATCGACTCTCTGGTAACAAGATACAGAACAACTATAGATTTTATCTACCTGTGTGTAAATATTTGCTCACCCTCATTATCTGTTTGCAATTTGTTTTGTCACCTCTAGCACCTGAGCCAACTGTCTTCTAATTATTTTGATGGATTATGACTTCTAATTTCAATTAGAAATTCATCCGGAGCTAAGTTAAAGAATGAGACATATAACCTACCTCATCCCACATTAATAGATGAGGAAATTCAGATCCAGTGAAATTCACTCTGTCTCACAGCAAAATAAAGCTGATTTGAAGCTCAAGCTCTTTCCGCTATGATGCACTGCCTCATGCTTTTTTTTTTTTATTTGGTACCCTACAGAGGATGTTCCACTTTTCAATTTCTGGAATAATTTTCTGACTTAATATGTTTCCGCTTAAAGGGTTTTCAAGCATTCCCTCTCTAGATTCGTCTTCCTTTATGGTCTCTGTCTCTCTCTCAAAGAATTTTTTGAACATGAAGTTTGACCACCAAAGACTCTTCTGCCAATGTACAGTTGTATGCAGTCATTTCTGGTAAGGTTCTGGTTTTGTGTAACGACATTTTCCATCATAGGTATATTCTCATTGAGGTTGGTAAATCCTACCATTTCTTGCTCTATGGTTAGACTTTAAAACATATGTGATAATAGTGGTTCAGGATCTTGGCTAAACTCCTGAGTCAAAAAGTGTGTCTAAGTGGATGGTTGCTTTGTTGACTACTGAGCAAATCTGAAGTCTGTGCATCCAGTTCAGGATTCCATTTCTAGGTGTCCCCTAAAGTTTGCAAGTTAATCTTCAAAAACAATAGGTTTGTATCTTTTGGAAAGTTCGCAAGGACCATAACTCTTAAATTTGCTCTTGCTTTCATAGTTTGGACAGTTGTTATTGTGCTAAAAGATACTGTTAGAAATCTTTTTTTTTTAAAGGATTTTCCTTTTTGATAATGATGTTTGTGAGTCTTAGAAAATGGTTCTTCTCAGAGTTACTCTTAAATAACCTTTAAATTCTGTAACATGGTTTCTAGAGTTCAGGTTTTTTCTAACATATGTGCAAATATATTCCTTAGTGTCCTATCTGTGTTGTTCCATGTTTACAGGGAAGATGTTCTGATGATCTTTGCTGTAACATATCAAGTCCAGGAACTTCTTAGAAAAAATGTAGCCTTGGTGTGAATTAGATGGATTGAAAAACAACAACAACAACAAAAGCAACAGGCTTTTGGCAGATATAGTCCTGTTCCAGGGCACCAGGCTTCACAAGCAGAGGACTGGCTGCAATGCAGCATTTGAATAGTACACAGACTGTACAGCTTTCCATGGCTGTCCTGCAAGGGCATTTGGATCTAAATTGTGCTCACCTGCTGAATGTAACTTACATGCTTCCCAAGCTAAGTATGTATGTCCTAAGTTCAATAGGCCAATGTATACTTCAGTGGGTGGATTGGCTGAGGTCACAGTTCTTTCAAATACTTCACCGTAAGCACATAGAAGTAAGGCTGGGAAAGACTACTGCCTAAGATGTTTCATTTCGAGGTACGAGTATTTGGTTTATCAGAAACTGAGACAAGGTCCCTAAGAGTCTTTCGTTTCGCATGAAATGATCAGACACTAAAAATTTGTACTAAGAAGTGAAGATACACCTAGCAAATTTTGAATTGTTCATAACCTTCCCTAAGGCAGAGAGCATGCCTTCTTCATCTCTCTATCCCCACAGACTAGCCGGGGGTCAAATACGAGGTAGATACTTGATGAATATTTACTAAATAAATACAGAGCTGTTCAGCATTCCTAATAATATAACCCAGATGGGACAATTTTCCTATCCAAATAGCTGCATCCCCCAAACCTGATTTAACTCCACAGCTCTTTAAAAAAGAAAAGTTTTACTGAGGATTTTGTGGGACATCAGGGAAGCAGAATCAGATTCCACAATCAATATCTCTCAATTTGATCCTCTTCCATGACCGTTACTGATCTTTGCTCTTGCTCTAAGCTCTTACCTTACTTCTGCTTGCTGTCTCTCCTTCTAAAATCTCCAGTCTTGTGTAGGAGAGTCAGCCTTGAATTAAACTTGCAGACCTTGCACAGTAAAACAGAAACCTAGTCATTAAGCACACCATAACTCCTTGTTTTCCCTGAAGTATGCTCTTTGGTAGCCAGAACAGAGGTAGAAATCTCATCCTTTCACCTCAAGTGTACATTTATGTGTCCAGTAAAGTCTCTCCCAAAGGAGACATTCTGCCGCTAAAACAACACTGCTTAAGTTTACTATTATTCCAATTATTTGTATTTTCCTTTGACCTCTTAGAGGTAGACTAAGAGATCTGGCAGGGGAGAGAATTTGAATAAGTACTGCAACTCCTTCATCCCCATAGAAGATTAGGGTTCATGTTCCGATGCTGTTACAGAATAATGGTGTTGACCTTAGTCACTCTAAAACTCCACGTTCCTTTTCTATAAAATGGAGCTCTTTAGAGTGAAATCAAAGTCCGTGGTTTTCAATCTCAGCTACACATTGGACTCAGCAGGGAGTTTCACAAAATGTGATGCCTGATTTAATTTGTGCAGGATAATTCCCAGGCACCTAGGTTTTTAAAAGCTCCTCAAGTAATCACTAATATGCAGTCAAGGTTCAGAATTACTAATCTAAGAGCTGTGGTGGTAATTAAACTAATATGTATGAAAACACTCAAACTGAAAAGGGTTAGATGAATATAAGAATTTCCTTCTAGTCTTTTTATTAAAGTAAAACAAAACCTGTAAGACATTACAGGGTCTTTATTTCATGCCTACAGGTAGGGTGACAAACTTGTCCTGTTTTGGCTAGGACTTACCTGGTTTCAGTACTGAAAATCCTGTGTCTTGGGAACCCCTCCAACCTGGTCACACCTGGATGGCTAGTTACCCTAACTGCAGGCCTTATAAGCTGTGAGGTTTATCGAGTTCAAGGAACCATTAAAAAATCTCTTTTCTATTTCTTACGGTACTGGGATATTCAATTGAGCTGTAAGTCAAAAGACTAGAACTCCAAATTGAATGCACACTTATCCTCTCTGCCTCTGGAAAACTCTTTCTATTTTGCTTTCCCTTGTTCTGCATGCTTTTATTCAGGATAGCCTCTCAACCTAAAATGTCCTTATTCTCCGTCTTCATCTACCTATTGCTCAAGTATTTGGGACTTTGGTGATTCTCTAACCTTAACAAAAATAAAGCGGACATTAACATTTGTGTTGAAAATTCCCTTGGTGATTTTTTTCCTTTGAAAGTACAAAGTTTATACAAATGTTTAGAATTCAAATAGTGACCATGTTTATGCTCAAAATATGTCATGGATCAAACATAACTCTGTCTAGGTCAAAGTATCCCAGCCAGAATAATGGTTTGATTTAGAAAACTTGCACTGATAGTAAAATAAAGCAATTGATCCAGTAATCATTAGGACTCCACTTTGCTGCCTGGCCTTAAGGAAGTATCAAGTCAATGAAAGCCTTGTTCCTAAGGAGTGGAGTCTGTGTGTTGTTGTTGTGTGTATGTATGCGTGTGCACTGTGTGTGGTGTGTTTGTCCTTGTGTGGATGTATGTGTGGGGTGTGTGTGGGGGGAGGGTATGTGGTGTATGATATGTGTGTGTGTTGACAGTGTCGGCAGGTGGGGATGGCTTTTTCTTCTTTTCCACCTTTCAAATCTCACACGGGGTTCTCCCATCATCTGAATCTAACTAACTTGTCCTGGCAAGGGGATCAGGGGTGTGTATTTTCCAGGTTCTCAGCCCCCATGGTACCATAGAGAGCAAAGAAGGATGGAGATGTACTGATTATTAGCCAACAGCGTCTGGCCAGTTACCACACTGCCTGCAACTTTTTAACTAGAAAAGCCAACTTGACTCCATATAAGGTGACTAGGAAGAGGGCTATCTGTAGAGTTTGATTTAGTGCTAATAATTTGGGGCCATGTAATAGTGTGCGCCTTGGCTCCTTTTACTGTCCAGGGAATAGATGGAGGAGGGTCACCACTCTCTTCAGCACCTGGCACGTAACATGCACTCAGTATTTGGTGGTTGTCATTACTATTAGAGCAGCATGAAAGGCAATTAGCTCTTGGCAACATATTCAGGCAACAAGGCCGAGTCACGCAGGAAAGTTAGGCAATGGCCACAGAAATCACTGTCACTACCACATGCAAAAGTACAAAGGGACAGCTGATTGGAAACACCACATGTTGAGTTTTGGTCTTTTCACATCACACCCTACACCTCATTGCCCAGCCCACTGTCAGACATATTTATGAATTTCTGCTTGGAGATTTGTTTTTACTCTCTCTCTGCTTTTTTTTTCTCTCTGTGTGAGTAATATTTCCAGTTCTTTCAACAGATGCTTACTGGGCACTTGCTATATGAAAAGCACTGTGCTGGGAACCAGGGAAATAGAAATATATAAATGTGAAAGGTAATTACTAACTTTACAGGTTTATAATGAAATAGGGAGTGAAGTGTGTGTGTGTGTGTGTGTGTGTGTGTGTGTGTGTGTGTGTGTGTGTGTTTGGGCATATATAGTGGCTATTATGCCCTAGGTACTGAGGATGGAGTTGCAATAATATCTTTCCTCTCTTTGGGATTTTGTTGACCTAGTAGAGAGGGCTAAGACAGATATGAAAAACAGATATAGGAGGATTTGGATATTAAGGAGTTTATAAACAGAAGAGATGCATTCCTGCTGGATTTACTCCTAAAAGTTTTAAATAGTCAAAAGGTAAGAAAGTGATTAAAAAAATAATGGAGTATATCCCAAGGACACAGGTGCCAACTTGAACGAATACCTACTGGCCAAATCTTGGACCATCTGAGTGCAAAATAATTGACAGAATATTGAAAAAATAGTAACCTATGTATTCATCCTGATAATAAATAGATAAATAAATAGAAAGAAAGAAGGATGGATGGGGAAGAAAGGAGTTCTTTCTCACAGTGGAATGCTGAGTCCCAACGGTAAATATATAGAGACCACAGGGGTTGATTATCATTTTGCAATCATCAGAGTAAAGACTGTTTCAGGTAAGAATTGTCAATGAATGTTTAATCTAGGCAGAAATTTTTATAAGAAGCAGCATGTTTGCATGGTCTTAATGTGTTTCTCCTCTGCTTATTAGTTGCACAGGAAAAAAAAAAAAAGTAACCATGTAGTGGCTGTAACATTTTATGTTCCCATTAGCAATATGTGAGTTGCTCTACATTCTTGCCTTTTTGAATTTTAGCTATTCCAGTCGGTATGGAGTGGTATATTGCTGTAGTTTTAATTTGCACTTCCCTGATGACAACGATATAGGGTATCTTTGCAGTTACTCCAGCATGGCCAGAAGCAGAGTCTTCATTCTTTCACTCTGTAAAGTACTCCATCCCTAGATTGTTCCCTGTGTGAGCCAAAGGGAGTAGATACCTCTCAGGATAACTCTTGTTCCTTCGATTGTGTGTGAGTATCATTTTGGCTGGGTTGTGGAACACTAATGTCAGAAAACAGACCAGGGACTTAAAGGCCATGTAATTGGAAATAGACATTCTAGGCTATTTATGATAAACTATGGAATTCCAGACAAACTCTTATTTGTTTCATATACACTTTTCCCATTAAAATAATAAAATGCACACCAGGTTCTCTTGAGAAACTAAAGGAATAAATGGTAATGACAATAAAGACTACAGTTTTCTGAGTGCTCGTCAGATTTGAACCTTACAAAAATATTCTAACAATCATTTGACCTGCTGTTTCACCAACACCATCTTTTAAATTTGTTCCCAGAAACCCTAGTATGAAAATTACCATTTCTGGGGACTTCCCTGGCAGTCCAGTGGTTAGGCCTCCACACTCTCAATGCAGGGGACACGGGTTCAATCCCTGGTCGGGGAACTAAGTTCCTGTACGCCGCACCACACAGCCAAAAAAAGAAAAAAAAAAAGACCATTCTTTTACAGATGGTGAAACTAACCATGCAGTTAGTTACTCTCTTGGCCACATTGCTAGTTGCAAACAGGGAAAAGAATGCAGACCCTGTCTTCTGGCCCTTGTTTTATACCATACCACAGTGTCCTGCTTTGAAAAAGAAAATGCTGAAGGTGGATTTACTGTCATCTTAACACTAGACAGGTTTTCTTTCTGGATTATCCCAGATCATTGCTCCTCTTCTTCATTCCATTGCATTTTATATTATTTCACCATTAAATAGCACCTACACTAGGGACAGAGCAAGGAAAGAGAGACAAAATAAATACACATCAGTACGTTTTGCTACAGCTAGATAAAAGTATGGGGAGAATGGATTAGAGTTACGTGCCAATCAATTCTTTACCCCCCTCCTTTCCTCCCTCCCTCTCCTCTCTGCTTATTCTTATGGAGTACCTGTTCCATACTAATTGTAAGTGTTTACATTTTAACTGTAAAATGGGGATGCTAATTCCTGTCTTACAGAATTGTTGTGAAACAGAATAAGATTTCTTTGTACTATACCTTTACTACAGTTAATGTTCATGGGGCAACTCAAGGGATAAGTGACAATAGGCACTTATCCCTGTCCTTAAACAGTTTACAGTGCAGCACAGAATTTTCTATCGATCTTGGTTTATTGCATTTCCCATTGTCTTATGTATTTTTTAATTGACAGAGCCACAAAACCTGGTCGACTTGGCCATGAGCTAATAACTTTGATAAGAAAATACCTACATCTGGGATATAGTGGGAAATGATTTCTCCTCTCCCAGGTTTGGGTCCTTGTCTTCTTCACTGAAAACAGATAAGCAGACACACAACCTTCAGCAAAATAAGGAGAAATATCTGTCTGTATGTGGACAACAATCCATTCCAAGAGGTTAATCAGTAAAGAACTAAAATGATGAGGAATTTTAAGTCTTTCATTTTCTTTCAATTGTTCTTTTTTTTTTTTGACATGCATCAACTGTGTTGGATATAATGGAGTTTTATATCTCTAGCTTCAAAGGCATCTACGCTTCAAACTTCCTCATTGAGGGAAACACAGCCTTTTAGAAATATGTTGAAAAACCAAGGCTGCCAATGTTATAAGCACCCTGCTGACACAATATGATTTTGTGCCTGTGTTTTTTTCCTTTTAACTTGCATCTCTAGGCAGGGGATAAGTGCCTGCTAATTAATCCAGTCTCAATCCTGACATAGTCACGCTCATGGGAATATCTATTCCCTACTTAAGGGGAATGGAGAGACTCAGAAACACACATGCATTAACCCGCTCAGTCCTCAGGCAGCTCTGCTGCCAGAATGTGTTGCCAAGAGACTGTAAGTCATCAGGCCTTTCTGACACATTATAAAACGTATTCTCTTGATATGTAAAAGCCAGTATGGGAGGGATTTAATAAAGTACTAATGAGAGAGAAGTAAGTGACTAGGATACCTGCCCAGATGTGAGAAGCCATCTTTGCAGAAGGGCTCAAGGGGCCATGAGGAAAGAGAAAACCTAAGAAGGGTACCTTATGGCCAAGAAGAGAGACTGACAGACATCAAGAAACTATGCTGTCTCTTGGCTGCATAGGTCCAGAAGGCGAAGCGCTTGTGTAGCTGACAGGATCCTGTGCCGGTGGGTAGAGGAAGAAATGAGGCTTGATGGAGGTGGTCACTCTCTTAGGTAGTGGTTTCTATAGGTCACCAGAAAAAAAAACCAAACAAGCAACAGCTTTGCATATGGTAGATGAGATGATATCTCTCTCTCTGCTAAGGAGGTATACAGTGGTATTCAGTGAAACTCCTTCTAGTAACAAGTCTTTTTAAGCTAACAAGTTTTTGCCCGTGCTGGGGTTTTAGCCATCGCTTATTCGTGAATTTATTCATTCAAAAAAGATTAGAAAGTTATCTTCTTTTCCATTTCCTAGGAACAGATGGGGGAACATACCGCTTCTTTTCTCCTTATGATAGATGCTCTTGATTCCTTGCTTGGTGGAGAGTTTTGAGCTTGAGACAGGGCAAACATTAGAAATGGTTAAGAGTGTAGACACTGTATTCAGAAATATCTAGTTTTCAAATCCCAGCTCCATCACTTCATAGCTGGGAGATCAGTTTCTGAACCTGTACAATGGGGATCACAGCAGTACTTAGCAATATGATGGTTATGAGGCTTAGACAGGATATCACATAAAAAGTGATACAACGACTCGTCCACGGTTTAAATGCTCAAAAATATTAGTTATTATTTTATAATCATCATCACCTCCATTATTATTGTTATCTGTGAGTACTGTTTTTAACCATCCCCCAAATAAATACACTTCTAATGATATGCTCATATAATTTTTAGAGTAAACTTTGTTAGGTGAGAGAGAATATGTAATAAAGGTAATGAAATAGGTAAAATAGGTAATAAAGAAAGTGGATGAGGAAGAGGATGGAGAAAGGAAGGGGAGAAGACAGGGATGCTATTTTAAACAACTTTATACCTTAAGTTGGGAAGCGGAGTTAACATCTCACCTGTGAGGAAATCTTTGTGTTTTTATCACAATGGAAATATTAAGATGGTAGTTTTTAGATCACCACACTTTGTCAAGTTCAATATAATGCCTCATCATTTTCTGATATTTCTGTACAAAGAAATGTTTATGATACTTCTTATCAGGGTTTTCCACAAATGCTTTGAAAATGATTTTCATAGTCTCATTCTCAGACTTACAGAATATGGAAATTTACAACTGCACATGGTGATCATGTTATTAATCTACCCTTTACAGATGAGGAAATGAAGGATAAAGGAGGTAAAAATAATACGCTAACTTCATATAGTGAATTAGGACCAGAATCCAGGTCTCCCAGCTTTTTAGGCAAGGGATTCCCCTCCCTTCCCCATCTTCTAACACAATAAATAAGTCATCTAAAAAAGCTATGCATAATTAATAATGAACAGAAATTTATATTTTTGGTTGATTTGTTTCTAATTCTCCTGAATGTAAATGATCACTTTAGGTCAGTTCTTTTTTTAAAAGTTTTTAAAAAATTGTGGTAAAATATACATAATTTTATTATTTTAACCATTTGTAGGTATATAAATCAGTGGCATTAAATACAATCACAATATTGTATATGCATCACCACTGTTACGCCCCAAACTTTTTGATCATCCCAAGCAGAAACTCTGTATCCATTAAACAACAGCTTCCCTTTCCCCCCTCCCCCAAGTGCCTGGTAATCTCTACTCTGCATTCTGTCTCTGAATTTGCTTATTCTAGGTACCACATATAAGTGGAATCATATAATACTTGTCCTTCTGGCTTATTTAACTAAATGTAATGTTTTCAAGGTCCATCCATGTTGTAGCATGTGTCAAAATTTCATTCCTTTTTATGACTGAATTTTCTATGCATAAAAATATAAAAAGCTATATATATATATATAAATAAAACACACACACACATATATCACATTTGTTTATTCATCTGTTGATGGGCATATGGGTTGTTTTCGCTCTAGCTATTGTGAATCATATTGCTGTTAACATTGTGTACAGATATTAAGAGTCCCTGCTTTTAGTTCTTTTGGATACATACCTAAAAGTAGAATTGCTGGGTCAGGTAGTAGTTCCATATTTAATCTTTTGAGAAACTGTTTTCCACAATGGCTACATTATTTCACATAGGGTTCCAATTTCTTTACGTCCTTGCCAACACTTGCTATTTTCTTTTCTTTTTTTTTAATTATAGCCATTCTAAGTAGGTATGAATAGATCAGTTCTTAATAAGGGGGGTGATTTTGCCCTCCAGGGGACATTTAACGATGCCTGGAGATATTTTTGGTTGTTGTATTTCTGGAGGAGGAGTTTGCTACTGGCATTTAGTGAGTAAAGGCCAGAGATGTTGCTAAGCATCCTGCAATGCATAGCGCTCTCTCCAGAGCAAAGAATATGCCAATAGTGACGAGGCGGAACTACCTTTCTCTAGATATATGTATGGTGGTCAGAGCTAGGCTTCTGATACTCCATTCTTTTATACTCTTTGCCATTGAAAGAACATTATGATATGAAATAGATTCCTTGACACTAGATGGCACAAAGAGATGAGTTTTTCTGAAATGATGAAATGCAGGACATTGCTAGGGACAACATACTACTTGGAAATTGGGACAGAGCGCTAGCAGAATCATCTGAGCTATTCCTAGAAATTGCTCAGTTACAGTGATACTGCTGCCACTTTTGATTCTGCTTCAAAGCATTTCTTTGCACTGAACTTCTACCGAATCAGAAATTACCTGGGAATTACTACAATAGTCCCCAAAGTTTCTTGAAAAATGAAACCTATATCAAAAAAATATAATCCATTAATGAATCATTCTGGAACCGCTCATTACAGACGGATTGAACATCTGTGCTAACATAACTTTTATTTTTGTAAAATGTTTTGTAGATTTAATCTGATGTATTTTTTAATTGAAGTATGGCTGATTTACAATGTTGTGTTCATTAGGGAAAATCTGATTATAATTTTTTTAAAAGTTCTGTCTTCAGTACGGGGAATATTACCGAGGGCACTTACTATGTGCTAAGTGGTGTGCTAGACTTGGGGAGAATATAATGCTTAAATAGTGTTTCAGTTTTGTGGCGAATACATGCATGTTTCTCTTAAAAGTACCTGGTATAAGCCTTTGATGTAGTAGTACCATGCAACAAAAGTCGTACTTTTTAAAAAAAAAATTTTCTTGGACTATAGTTGATTTACAATGTTGTGTTAGTTTCAGGTGTACTGTAAAGTGAATCAGTTATACATATACATATATTCACTTTTTTAAAAGATTCTTTTCCCATATAGGCCATTACAGAATATTGAGTAGAGTTCCCTGTGCTATACAGCAGGTTCTTATTAGTTATCTATCTATGTCATATAATGTATGTATATGAAGGAAAGACAAAATATCTCTAAATATTAACTGGGAAACTGCAAGCCTTTTTATATATTTTCTCCAGTAAAAAAAAATATTTTCCACATGCATTAGGCTTATAATCCATAATAATAATTATTAAAAAAATAAGATTAGCCTATCTTAGATGATTGTCCCCTCACCCAGCCCTGCAAGTAAACCAATATGTACTGTGAAACCCTTCTCATTGGAGGATGGGCAAAGGAGATGGGAAAAGATTCAGGAATGAACCGCAGCAGTCTATTTTGTTTGGATGGCTCATGGAAGTCCACTAGGGAAGAATGATCAACTCTGAGACTGAAGTAAGGGCTGTGTTTCACAACTTTCATGTGCGTAGGAGTCACCTGGCAGTTTTGTTAACATGCATATCCTGATTCATTAGTTTTGGGCTATGAACTGAGATTCCAGCTTCTAACAAGCTTCGTGGGATTGTTGATGCTGCCACACCATAGACCATACTTTGAGAAGCAAAGAGTTCAGAGACCATTCTTGACTCTGCCAGTTAATAATGTTTTGAACTATGGTTAGTGATTATAGGATACAGAGCACATTTGTGTTTGCATTAAAGTCTCTACAGAACTTTACATGGAATCCTTACAAATGCAAGGTCAGTATTTATCTCCAATTTCAGAGAGACTGAAAGGTTAAGTTGACTGGCCAGTATTACACGGCTAGTGAGTGGCCAAGCCAGATGTTGGGGTTCAAGCTTAGTGCTCGTACTGTCATGTTGTCATATATTGTCATAACATACTACTTCTCTGTGCTTGATTTCCCTCATCAGTAAAATGGGGATATAGCTCCTGCAATGCTGTTTGGATGCACAGGAGCATATGTCCAACAACTAAAAATCTTTATATAGCTAAGTTACAGAATCATAATTATGAATATCTACAATTTTCTATATAATTTGGAAATTATAACTAGGTAAAAACTGAGTTTTTGCCCTTATTTAATGAAGAATTAAGTTCATGCCCAGATTGTTTGGGAGGGATATAAGTCTTCTTAGGGGAAACCCATGGCTGAGCCAGAGAATGCAACCTCAGCCAGCTGACTTCCAGCCCTTGTCAGGATTCATTTCTTCCAGTGCAACGCTGACCCAGGCATGGCTGGGATCACCTCTGTTCACATCTGGTCTGTGGTCTGGGCTGGTGTATCTTGACCCTGCATCTTTGAAGCTTCAGCTCACACTATATTCTTCATTTTCACAAACTAATTTGCTTGATGTGGTGAAACTCGACCCAGCTCTCTTCTAGGCAATATGCTGTTATATCTGGGCCTGGGAAATGATGTCTTTGCCTGGGCATTGCTTAGAGATCAAAATGGCACAGAGGGTTTATGGCATCTTTGGCAAGGGGCAAGGACTGTAATTCTTTTATTTCTGATGGAACAGTTGACATCTGGTTTAGTCACAAGCAATGCCAATTTGGCTAATTCATCTTTGTTTCTAATGGAAATTCCCACACTGTGTGTGTGTGTGTGTGTGTGTGTGTGTGTGTGTGTGTGTGTGTTGGAGCCAGTGTGGATGGGATAGTGTGGAAACAAATTGGCAGAAAAATATATAGATGCATCACTTCAGGCCTCACTGAAGAGAGAGAAACAGTGGAAGGGAAACTTTATTTACTGAAGTACACCAAACTTCTCAATGGAAACATTTTTACTTCCTAAAATGTTCTATAGATTGGCCCTGAAAATTGATTTATTAATATCTGGAATTCTATGCATTTGACAAGCTAAAAATAATGCTATTTTCTTAAGGCCGGTGGTGCTAGAGATACTTTATAATGACTTTGCCAGGCAGCTCTAAGTAGCGAAGAGCTGGAAGACCACTCAGAAATGGAATGAAGGCCAAATTCCATTAGTCCAATTGGAAGACACCTATGAATGCAAGGTCAGGGCCTCTAAACTTAACTACAGAGCTTCCCTACTGCCTTAGACACCAGCTAAAATCAAGAGGATTGCAGATTGCAGATTAGCTTTGCTAAACTATATTGTTTTCCTATTATCTGGTCCTCATTAGGAGTCAGTGAGACCTAGGTCAGATCAGGTATAGGGCCTGGGACTCCACTGGAGTAAAGTACCTGTATTAGTTATTATGGATGCATAAAAAAATGTAGCAGCTAAAAAAAAATGCACACTTATGTCTAGTTTCTGCGAATCAGGGATCTGAACATAGCTTAACTGGGTCACCTGCCTTAGGGTTTCTCACAGGGTGCAATCAAGATGCTGACTGAGGCTGCAGGTATGCAAAGATTCTAAAGACTCCACTAGGGAAAAAATCCATTTCCAAACTCACCCATCTGTTGGGCAGGATTCAGTACCTCACTGGCTATTGGTCAGGTGTCCCTCAGTTTGCCATGTGGGTCTCCTCCTGGGGCAGTTCATAATATAACAGCTTGCTTCATGAGAGCAAGCCCGTGAGAGAACCAGAGAGAGAGAGAGAGAGAGAGAGAGAGAGAGAGAGAGAGAGAGAGAGGGGAGGGGGGAGGGGGAGGGAGAGGGAGAGAGATCGAAGTCGGCTATTTGTAACCTAATCTCAGAAGTGACATCCCATCACCTTGGTTTTATTTTATTCATTAGAAACAAACCACTGGGTATAGCTCACACTCAGGTTCACATAGGGCATGAGTATCAGGAAGCAGGGATCGCTGGGGCCCCTTTCAGAAAGTGCCTCTTACAGGGTCCCTAAACTCTTCAGCATTGCCTACGTTGAATCAGCATTTAAGAAAAATTGGACAATCTTACACTGAACAATCTAGATTTGGAGGATGGTCCAAGGCGTTTATCTTTGAGTCAGTTTGGGCCTCAGGGACAGAATAGCATCAGGGTGTCTTAGAGGACTGAGTGCAGTTGGACCAGTATTTATGGAGTGCCTACCATTTGTGGAAGCTTGTGCTAGGCATCGTGGAGAACAGAGAAGGGAGAAAGAAAATGAGCTAAACATGTGCCTCACGCCATGCTAGCTGCTTTCCTATATGTCATTTGATCCTAGAAAGCGGAGCCTTCTCCTCTTTTTAAAGAGAGAAAAATGGGGCTCAGCAGCATTACAAAATTGCTTATGACCACAAAGTTATTTAACAGTGGGGATGGTATTTAAATCCAGAACTGTCTCACTGCAAAACTCTTCTTCTCCCCCACTAAGTACCATTATATGACCTTAAAAAGTATTTCAGTTGAGTGTGACAAATGCTCCCAATACACATGGAAGTATTGTCGCCACCCCTGCCATCGCCCCAGAATTGGTTTTATTGAGTGGATTTAAGCATGATACATCAGGCTACACTGAAGACGATAAGAAAGACCTTCCATTATGTGTCTCTTAAGAATATGAATCATTTCCTGCAGTGTCCTTTGTAACAAGATTTTTGTGGTTGATCTTAGAAGTAAGAGTGGCTATTTTTCCAGTAGGTCATTGATTAGTTCTCATTTCATAGAGAAGTTTCCCATTTTGGAAAATGGTGGGCCATACATTTGACTGTCAGAAAGCTCAAAGCCAAAATCATGAGGGCCATATGATATTAATTTTTAATCTCATTCTTGACTTTAATGTCGCTATTCTTGGTTTTCCTTCTACTTTCATGCTATATTAACTTTAAGTTTATACTTTCATTTATTGTATATGGCTTTTTAAGCAGTCTTGAAACACATGAAATAAAGTGGAATATAATCAATAAAAGTTAACTATACTCCATTTGTGACTATAAAAAATAAAGTGCTACACTGTGCTGTAACTATACCTGCAATAAGATTTCCGGTGGGAGAGAGTGAGAACAATGTGGATTGGAGTCCTGCTTTGGTTGCCCAGAGTACAAAATTGACCCTTCTCCTAGGGCCAATCGCTTCTAGAAAAATATTACCTCAGAATGACAAATAACAGGAGAATAAATGGCATGTAAATCCTATTGAGTCCTCTTATTTGTCATGGGTTCCACACTTGCCACTTCAACTAATACTTTCTTAAATCCTCTTTAGGAGGTATGGCTACAATGATTCTCCTACTGGGGCTCACTGAAGTCGTGGCTTGCCTGAGGTTACATATTCAGGGGTGAAATGTAGGGACTCTGACACCAAATCCAATTTGCATTGTTGGGTCATTTTTTTCTACCTCATGGAAGGGAAGGTTCTCTAAAAATATAAGGCAAAAGCTTTGATCAGTAGGTGGAGCTTTATGACTTGGCGACAACCATTGTCTTCTCTTTACCTATTTACTTCTGAATCTTCATTCTTTTTTGAACTTCTCCTCCTTTTCCTTCTATTTTTAAACTCTTCTTTCTTGCTTCACGTTGACTTTATCATGCTGTCCATTCTCTACAACCGTAAAGGTCTCACCAGACTTCAAAGCCTTGTGATCTCTCTGCTGGGTTGCCTGGCTATTTAAGGCAAGTTTCCTAGGGATTATTTCCCCTGCCCAATATCTTCGGGGTGAAGGAGTTACATACCTGGCCCTTCTCTCCTGACTTCTCAAGTCTGGGCCTTTTATGTGTGTAGAAGACTGGTCCTTTTAGAATGAGAATCACAATAGCCTTATTTTGTTCCTTCTCTAAGACCCATGCATCACTACATATATGCATCAGATTGAGAGATTGATTAAGCCAATGTCCCTGATAAAACTATATCAGCTTTTTGCCTAAGAGCATCTTTCACTATCAGATATATTTATTTGTTGACTGTCTCTCACCAATATTACACAAGCTTCATAAAAACACAGGTCTTGCCTTGTCCTGTTTACCACTCTTGCATTGCCTCCTAGAATTTTGACATATA
This sequence comes from Balaenoptera acutorostrata, assembly GCF_949987535.1. NCBI lineage: Eukaryota > Metazoa > Chordata > Mammalia > Artiodactyla > Balaenopteridae > Balaenoptera > Balaenoptera acutorostrata. Next base: position 17,787,576 of record NC_080080.1, on the reverse strand, counting down.
ATAGATTCTCAGTAATATTTGTTAAATGAATTAGCTGAACAACTGTCCAAGGTTCATTAAAGATTCAATCAGGAAGTAGAAACCACCTTGGGTACTCTACCTGTACTCAGTCCCTTCCTACTTAATCAGATACCTGTAAAATAATTGAAAGGATTGAAAAAAACAGGTTCGAGGCGTCCAGAACCATACAGACCTGATCTTAGAGGCTTGATATTCAAAAGTGTGGTCTGAGGACATGGGCCATTGAATCACCTGCGAGCTTGTTTATTCTCAGGCCCCACGCCAGACTAACTCACCCAGAATCTGATTTTAATAAAATCGCCCAGTGACTCGTGTGCATCACATTCAACTATGAGAACCACTGCTCCACAGGAGCACTTGTGAGACTGCAGCTCGAGCTATGCTACCTCTGATGCCCAGCAGCCATAATTCTTCACACCACAACCAAGGGAGTGGACCCTAAAGATTCGATCCAGGAGTAGGAAGTCAGTACAGATAGCCTCTACCACCACCACTGCTTTTTTTTAAGAAGAAGAAAACTGTGGTAGAAAACACATAAAATTTACCATTTTGACCACTTTTAAGTGTTCAGTGCAGTAATGTTAACTATATGTACATTGTTATGCATCAGATCTCTAGAACTTTTTCATCTTGCAAAACTGAAATTCTATATCCATTGAACAATTCCCTTTTCCCCAGTCCCTGGCGACCACCATTCTACTTTGTTTCTAAGAGTTTGACTGCTTTAGATACCGCATGTTAGTGGAATCATGTAGTATTTGTCTTCTTGTGATTGGCTTATTTCACTTATCATAATGTTCTCAAGTTTCATTCATGTTGTAGCATATGACAAGATTTTTTAAACGCTAAATAATATTCTCCTGTATGTATATACTACATGTTCTTTATCCATTCATCTGTTGGTGGACGTTTAAGTTGCTTCCACCTTTTGGCTATTGCAAATAATGTTGCAGTGAACATTGGTGTGCAAATATCTCCTGGAGATCCTATTTTCAATTCTTTTGATATATGCCTAGAAGTAGGTTTGCTGGATCATATGGTAATTTTATTTTAATTTTTTAAAGAATCTCCATACTGTTTTACATAGCAGCTAAACCGCTTTACATTTCCACCAACAGTGGACAAGTGCAATTTCCTCACATTCTTTCCAGTACTTGTTGCTCATTATCAAAAGAACAGGAAACATTCTAACAGGTGTGAAGTTATATCTCATCATGGTTTTGATGTGCATTTCCCTGATGATTAGTGATTCTGAGCATCTTTTCATATGCTTGTTGGCCATTTACGTATCTTCTTTGGAGAAATGTCTATTCAAGTCCAATTAAAAAAATCAGATTATTTTTGTTGAGTCATAGGAGTTCTTTAATATTCTGGATATTAACCCCTTATCGTGTATATGGTTTGGAAATATTTTGTCCCATTCCATAAATTGCCTTTTCATTCTGTTGGTTGTTTCCTTTGCTGTGTAGAGCTTCTTAGTTTGATGTAGTCCCATTTGTCTATTTTATGTTGTCTATGCTTTTGGTGTCATATCCATGAGATCATTCTCAAAAACTCAAGGTTATAAAGCTTTTTTCTTATGTTACAGTTCTGGGTTTTATATTTAGCTCTTTAATCCATTTTGAGTTAATTTTTGTATATGGTGTAAGGTAAGTGTCCAACTTCATTCTTTTGCATGTGGATATTCTGTTTTCCCAATACCATTTGTTGATGACACTATCCTTATTCCATTGTGTATTCTTGCTATCCATGTTGAGATTATTTGACCATACATGTGAGAATTTATTTCTGGTCACTCTATTTTGTTCAGTCAGTCTATATGCCAGTATCATAGTATTTTGACTAATGTAGTTTTGCAATATGTTTTGAAATCAGGAAGTATGAAGTGTCTAGTTTTGTTTTTCTTTCTCAATATCATTTTGAATATTTGAGGGCCTTTGAAATTTCATATAAGTTTTAGGATTTTTTTTCAATTTCAGCAAAAAATGCCATTGGGATTTTGACAGGGATTGCATTGAATTAATAAATTGCTTTGGGTAGTATGAACACTTAAAAATGTAACTAATTAATTAATTTACTTTTGACTGCGTTGGGTCTTTGTTGCTGCGTGTGGGCTTTCTCTAGTTGCGGCGAGTAGGGGCTGCTCTTCGTTGCGGTGCGTGGGCTTCTCATTGTGGTGGCTTCTGTTGCTGCAGAGCACAGGCTCTAGGTGCGTGGGCTTCAGTAGTTGTGGTACACAGGCTCAGTAGTTGTGGTACTCGGGCTTAGTTGCTCCACGGCATGTGGGATCTTCCTGGACCAGGGCTCGAACCCGTGTCCCCCTGCATTGGCAGGCGGATTCTTAACCACTGTGCCACCAGGGAAGTCCCAGTATGAACATTTTAACAATATGAAATCTTCTAATCCATGAACACAGTCTTTCCATTTATTTGTGTCTTCTTTAGTTTCTTTCATCAATGTTTTGTAGTTGTCAGTGTACAAGTCTTTCACCTTGGTTACATTTACTCCTAAATATTTTATCCTTTTTGATGCTCTGCCACTGCTTTTTGACCTGTTCAAAGTTGGAGAATGTATTTCACCATACTGCTCAGGGAATACTTCTGTCTTTATGACCCTCCTAGATAGCAACAGTAGTCAACAGCTGCAGGAAGATTTCTCTACCTCATTTCCACTGTCGAAATCTCATAGAATCTATTTCTAATACAGGAATTTAGCCTCAAGGAAGTCTAGGAAGTATAGTTTTTGGCTTTCCATCTTCTCTAATAGAATGAATCAATCTAACCCATGAAAATAAGATACAGGTATATATTATACAGAACAGGGAATATAGCCAGTATTTTATAATAACTTTTTAAAAATATAAATTTATTTATTTATTTATTTTTGGCTATGTTGGGTCTTCGTTGCTGTGTGTGGGCTTTCTTTAGTTGTGTTGAGCTGGGGCTACTCTTTGTTGTGGTGTGTGGGCTTCTCATTGTGGTGGTTTCTCTTGTTGCAGAGCAAGGGCTCTAGGCGCATGGGCTTCAGTACTTGTGGCACACGGGCTCAGTAGTTGTGGCACATGGGCTCTAGAGCGCAGGCTCAGTAGTTGTGGCACATGGGCTTAGTTGCTCCACGGCATGTGGGATCTTCCCGGACCAGGGTTCAAACAAGTGTCCCCTGCATTGGCAGGCAGATTCTTAACCACTGAGCCACCAGGGAAGCCCTATAATAACTTTAAATGGAGTATAAGCTATACAATTTTTGAATCACTGTGTTGTACACCTGAAACTAATATAATATTGTAAATGAACTATACCTCAATAAAATATAAAAAGAAAAAAATAGCTAGCCTAGAGTATGAGTTTTATTGGTGGTCTCTCCAATCCCCTTTGATCCCTTACACTGGTTCTACATACCCAACACCCCACTTCTGTGTATTTGCTGGTTAAGTAGAACCTTCAACTATATTTAGAGAATTACCCTTGAGCAATTAGAACGAACCACCTCTGCAGTTCTGCCTGAAAATTTACATACTGCCTGTTTGCCTGCCCACTATCAGTGGCTTGTACCAGTGACTGACTAGTGCAGGACTGAAGCAGCCTGACTGAAGCTGGGACTTATCCTAAAATCCATCCTTTCTGGGTCTCTTCTCCCTTCCCTAAGCTGCTTTCCTTATTCCTTCACCAGTCTTCCTGGGAGCACTTCCTTAATAAATATTGGGCACATGTACCCTATAGGCTCTGCTACCAAGAATCTGACCTTAGACAGTGTGGGCAGGTAGCTTGGGGTAGCTAAGATAGATTTACATTCAGATTTGTAACTGCTTCCCCATATACTGCTTTATTAAAACTGGTAATATACAATCCATATAACCCCTTCCTTGAGGTATAAATTCAGTATTTCAATGAGAAGAATAGACAGACATAGTCTGCAAATTCATGCTAACTGGTTATAAGTTTATTATTTTTTGGATATCTAAAGAGAAAAAGTGTTCCTTCAAAGTTGTTTCATTACTTCCTTGAAAAGAACACTTTTGTTTCTTTTGCAGACTGTTTTTTTCATAACTGTTGAATCAATTTGAAACAACCATTATATCATTATTATAACTGACTGCCCTTTATGCCCTTCTGGGTCATTTTGTCAGTAAAAGACTTGAAGATTTCAGTTTATTTGTTCAAAGATTTACATTTCTTGCACAGAAGACATAAAATAATCTGAAACGGTTTTAATGAACTGTGACAAAACTAACATTTTTAAATTTGTTTATTCACATGGTTATTTCAATCCTGTAGCCTCTCTGTCCCATTCACAGAGCTAGGTATCATGGAGAAGTCAACGAATTAGAAGGTATTGTCTCTACCTTCAAGAAACATATAGTCTATTTAAACTCATGAATTATCAGGTCAGTCCAGAGGCTGTTTTGACGTTCAAGTTTTTAGGTTAATTGTATTATGTATAAGAAATTAGAATAATATATGGACATGGGTCAATTTCCACTCAGTTCATTCAGTATTTTTCTTTTGGACTCAGTATTCTCATTCTAATGAAATTCTTCCTTTTTTTCTCATCTCTAAACTTCCAAAAGAATAGTTAATAATCACTGCCTTTACTTACTTATCTCTCATTTACTATTTTTTCTGCTCCAATCTCCTTTTCCCTTCCCTAACTGTACTGAATATGCTCTAGCATAGGTCACCAATCCAGTGGATATTTCCCCATCTTCATCTCTTCATATATTTTCTGTAACTTTTGAAATCCTTGAAAGTCTTCTCCCTTAGCTTCTATGATATCACTAGTTTCCTACATTTTAAATTATTCTTCACAACTCCCTGTCTACTCTTGAAGTAATTCGACTTAGTCTTTTTTTTTTTTCCAGATTATATCCCATGTTCCTCTTCCTGATTTTGTCCATTTCTATGTTTTAAAATGTAGCTGAATCCTGGTAATGCAACTTTACATGCTCTAGAAATCCAGAGAGCTTTGGCATTGAGCAAATCAAATGTAATCTGAAAAATACCAATGACCTGGCATCTCTGACTTGACTTGTTGGTAGCACACATTGGTGGTGAATTTTCCTGTCGTGTATTGGCAGAACCGCTGCTGTTTGTAAGTAGTTATACATTATAGACTGAATAGATGTTGAAATAACTGTGACTTGTCGGCAAAAAGAAAAATTACACAATAGACAAAATGTTTGGCTCACCTTGAATCAGAAATGTATGAAATTTGATGGTAAAAGATGGAAATTCCTTTTGAATGAGAATGATGGAATGTCCTGAAATGCTGATTTGAGGAAAGTAATGCTAGCACTTTACACATTGCTTTCATTTCCATGGCTTAATTTAATCTTTAGAGCCACCCCATAGTTAAGACCCTGTTATTAACACTCTACTGGTTGCAAATGACAGAAAACTCAAAATGAACTAGCTTTTAAATTAAGAAAATATATTGGCTTATGTCACTTCACAAAGTCTGGGATAGTCTGGGTGTGGCAATAAGGATCAGGGAGGTTTCATTCTTTTTTTTCCGCTGCTCTGATCTCTGGTGGCATCATTCTCAGGCAGCCTTTTATCACAGAGTGGCAAAGATGCCTGCAAATAGCTCTGGGTCTTCTCCACTCTATTGTTCCGTGCCCCAGAAAGAGCAACACTTTACTGATAGCTTCTGGGCATGATTTTTCTATGTCTGTGTCATCGCCTGTGTCTTGTGTCACCTTTGGAATTGGGGAATGGAACCAAGTTTATCTGAATCTAATTAGGGTGATGATAGGGAAGGAATGGACCCAAAATACAAACAACACACAAACACTTAGTATGTGTATTACTGTCCATTTTTATTATCCTTATTTTATAAAATAAGAGGCTCAGAGACTTTGTTACCTGCCTGAGGTGATATGGCTAGTAAGAGGACTTTATGAGAAACAGATGTTATTCCAGTTGCAATGAATTACAGATATTTAAAGCTGAAAGTAACCTAAAACTATAAGGTATAATCCTTTTCCCTGGTTCTCAAACTCTTATTTGTTGTGCCCTAGGGGTTGAGTGGGTGTTACAAAAGAGGGGGGAAATCCCTCCTCATATTCAAGTGAAAAAAACTTGTTTATTTGTTTTACATTTTGGAATACAAAAGATTCTGTAAGAGGAAACGTTTCTTGTGTTAGAAAAGTTTCCGCACAATTGCTCTGACTCACTCATTCATTATGCAGAAGTTACTTTTCCATTGTTATAATCGGCTCCCAAAGTGCTCAGTAATCATTTTAACTCATCTCTGCCAGTGTAAACCAATAGCACAAACTGAACTTTATTTAGTGATCCTTGAAATAAATATTCTGAATATGTTCAAGTTCACTCTTTTCTCAGTTGATTCAAATCTCTAAAGACGTTCTCAGCCTTTTCCCATCAACCTGAAGGCTATGACCCACTTTATGGAAGTAATTCTAACATAGGAGGGGGTTAATACAGCAAGAATAGGTACAGGGAGAAACTCTTATGATGTAAAATCTCCTCAGGTTATTAGAAAATTCTGAAGATTTCTCTCTTCTCCCCACATGGAGAGTAATTTAATGAGAAGTCCTTAACCTTTTGGGCATCAGAGGTCATGAACTCAAATTCTTCTGGGGTTGTCATATAATTCGTTCACCAGGCTGGGCATTATGCTGACCTGGATTATGTAGATTCTATCTACAGGGGCAGTTTCTACTCAGCTTCAACTGACTGTTGCTACAAGAAATCATCATTTAGGAGATTTTTTTGAGCTCCAAGCTGAATTTTTATGTGGAATTTTAAATGTTATAAAAAGAAAAAAATCAGAGTTTCTAACATCGTGCCCTTTAAAAACATGCCCCTCGTCTAAATAGGTCCATGGATTACCCATTTGTGCCCTCTGTTTTACCTGATTAGTGTATGATGAATGATCACACTATTAAATTTGCCAAGGAAGGCTGTCTTCTTTTTCCTTTAATATTTGATCCAAACCTCACAGAACGTACAAACACAATCACATAGATTCTATACAACAGATATGTCAAAGAAAAAATATTCAGAACATAAACTGAAATAGGGAGTGATATTTTTAAATTTGTTTTTTATTAAAACTCTGTCGAATGTTGTGTTTGGCTGAAGCGCTCTATGTTCTTTGGTGCCTGACTTATCTGTATTTGGATGTGTTTGCCCCACCCTGTTACTCAAACCAGGCTCCTTGGAAGAATGAATTTATTTCTGGAAAAAAAGCCTAAGAACAGGGGAGACATTTATTGCTTTCTCCTACACACTGCACCTTCAACATAAAAGAGGTCTTGCTTTCAAAGTGTATTGCGTGTTTGACTAATCCAGCAGTTTGCATCTTTGATCCTAGTCTTGGCAAGGTCTTGGGCAAATGCATAATGAATCATTGTTCCTCCCCCTCACCCTCTATCACCGTGACTCTGCTACCCAAAAGAAAGACCTAAACTCCAAGGAAGCAGCAAAAGGCAGTTTGGAAAGAGTTGTAATGACAGGACAGGACTGGAAGTCGGCAAATGGAATCCACATGTAGTTAATACCAGGGAAAGAAAAAGTGAAAATGACAGGAGGTGTTCAGGAGGCTTGCGTACCTGAATGCTAGTCTGTTTGCTTGTATTCTTCTGGATTTTGGATTTCAGTATGTCTCTGAGTACCGTCTGATTTCCCCAGAAATGCCCTGACGTAGAATGGGAGTGCTAGGGCTTCCTGAAGGAGAATCAACATACTGGTGTAAGTAATCATTCTCTTGTCCCCTCTCCAGTGATGAACAGTAATAAGCTTATGTTCTAAGAGGCTGCAATGAGTAGACGTTAAGTCCATAGAGTTTTGAGTCAAACAGAAATGGGTTTGGGTCTTAATTTGGTCCCTTCTGTGAGAATTAGGTCAATTTACTTCGCAGTCTCAACTGCCTGTCTGTAAAATCAGAATCAGATTAGCACTCCTCTCACAGTGAAAATGAGTTTCTGGCACAAGCAAAGTGCTCAAAAGTGGCGAGTAATTTATAAGAATAAGAATTCCTCTAGCAGGAGCCATGCCAACGTTGACAGTACCTCTTGCCAATACCCAGTTTTGGCAACAAAATCTTTTTTGTTGAGAACTCACTAATTCACTCACCTAATCAAATCATTCATCTAGAAAATGTGTTAAACATCTGCTGAATGCAAGAAAATGAGCTATTTGTGTATTAGTAGTAAAGTGTATTACCTGTTTGTATATTTTTACTAGCGCAATAGGCGTTCAGACTATGTTTATTGAATGGATGGCAGGGATATTTAAGGCCAGTAATGGCCTGGCACCCCCTTTCCAGAGGCACAAGCGATAGGTAGCCCCCGCTCCTCGTCAGCAGGGTTGCTACTGTTGGTAGCTGTTGAATAAACACTTTGGTTTGGGCCAGGACTCTGATTTTAGAGGAAGCAGCAAATGTCCTTGGTGTAGATGCTTTCATCGAGCAGATGGAAACTTAAATAGGAGTTGAGGATTTATGCAATAATTCCATGCCAAAACTTTTGTGATATGAACAAACTGGTAAACCTAAAATGATACAATCTTCCTGCTGTAAATCCCACAGGGCTTGAATTGTTAGTCTCCAGTTTTGTTTGAATTAGAACTGCAAAGGCTAAAAACCACTGAGGACTTCAATTCTGATGAAGATGTGCCTTTCCCTAATCCTCAAACCTTTTAAGAAAAATGGTCAATCTCCTTTTAAATCCCCAGAAGCTCAAGATACACCCATAGTTGTCAAACTTTCATTTTCATGAACTTCATATTGTCTCCAGAAATATTTATCTTGGACAAGTGATTTCTCAATTTATTTAGGTGGATTTTTTTTTTTTTTTCCAGAAGAACATAGGATTAAAGACTGAATTCTCATTCTTTCTAGCCAGAGGCCATTTCCAGAATGTTAAATCCTTGATGTCAAGATAGTCTCATTGTGAAGTTAATGAACCAATACCTAATGTCTACTCTCCAACTGCAAACTTTAATCCAATGAACCTGCTTGGACAGGAATAAAGATGCATATATAGAGAATGGACTTGAGGACACGGGGAGGGGGAAGGGTAAGCTGGGATGAAGTGAGAGGTTGGCATGGACTTACATATACTACCAAATGTAAAATAGATAGCTAGTGGGAAGCAGCCACATAGCACAGGGAGATCAGATCAGTGCTTTGTGTCCACCTAGAGGGGTGGGATAGGGAGGGTGGGAGGGAGATGCAAGAGAGAGGAGATATTGGGATATATGTATATGTATAGCTGATTCACTTTGTTATAAAGCAGAAACTAACACACCATTGTAAAGCAATTATACTCCAATAGAGATGTTATAAAAACAACAACAACAAAGAACCTGCCTGACCGAAACAACCTTGCCAGATACAAAGGGAGAGTATTCACTAAAATGGTTTGCTTTCTTTTTTTTTTTTTTTTTAACATCTTTATTGGAGTATAATTGCTTTACAATGGTGTGTTAGTTTCTGCTTTATAACAAAGTGAATCAGTTATACATATGTTCCCATATCTCTTCCCTCTTGCATCTCCCTCCCTCACACCCTCCCTATCACACCCCTCTAACAGACTTTCACTCAACTTGCTTACCAGGGAAGGCTGCTTTGATTCTCCACAAACTAGACAATAAAAGCAGCAGAGGGTAATGCTTTCCTGTAGGCTTTTTAAAAAATTTTTACTAGAGCAGGGATTGGTACACTATGGCCCATGAGCCAGATCTGACCCACTGCCTTTTTTAGTATGACCCATGAACTAAGAATCTTTTGTAAATTTTTAAATGGTTGGAAAAAAGCAACAAAAGAAGAATATTTTGTGATGCCTGAGAATTATATGAAATTCAGATTTCAGTGGCTATAAGTAAAGTTTTATAGGAACACAGCCAAGCTCATTAATTTATGGCTGTGTATGGCTGTTTTCATGCAACAATGACAGCATAGTTGTGACAGAGACCACATGGCCTGCAAAGCATAAAATACTATCTGATCCTTTACAGAAAATGTTTGCTGCTTCCTGAACTAGAAGAACCTTAAGTGTGAGTTTAGGAAAGCTTGGGTTGTCCGTCACTCTACTTCCTGCTTAGAGGCAGGGAATCAGTGAAATCAATCCAAACAGACCTGCAGGATGGGGCAGAGTAAAAGGCAGGGAAAATGGTACTAGAGAGACGTAAGTTTCAGTCTTGGAGCCTCCATTATGTACTTAGGCAAAGTGCTAAGTCTCTGATTCTGTTTCCTCTATTGTAAAATTAAATTGTTAATTCTTCTTTATCTAAGGGTTGTTTAGAAGCTGAATTATATACATATGCATACATATTTGATATATTTAAAAATATAGATAGGTAAAGATGTGCCTCTATCTTATCCGGCAAAGTTTGTCACGTAATAAATAGGTGCTTAAGAAAAGTAGTTCTCGTTTCTTTTTCCTAAAAGTGTTCAGAAAAAGCTTTATGTTCTTTCCCGATGATTGCATTTCCACTCACTTTTACCTTGAGGAATCTATGCTTAGTGCCTTTTGAAAATCACTGCCATGTACTCTCAGATAACAACTGAAAAGCTGTTTAACAACAACAACAGTCCTCTGAGGGGTGGGGACTTTTTTATTAAATATCCCACATTCCTGTGGACCCTTTTTCTTTTCCTAAGATAAGCAAAGTTATTTTGTGTTCCTCATGGAAGCTGTTTTCCCCAGTTTTAATCATTTTAACTTTCTTTGGGCTTTATCCCAGTTGCTCATTCCAACCCATTCTGCTGTATTGAGTGATTATTAAAAACTTACTCTGAACTCAATCTAGTTACCAGATCTCAAGTCAGTTTATGTACCCTAAGGTAGGAATCCCCAGTCATCACCAAAGAAAAATCAAAATTGTATTTGCTCCAAATTTTGGGTCTCCAAGAAAGGGCAGATAGATGTGTGCATTTTCCCAGTAGATATGCACACAACTATTTAGGAACTCTAGAGGTGACTTTTAGAGCGAGGTCCTGTGTGTTTTAAGAATTTAGTATTATAATGATGGCCAGCCAGTTGAGGCATTCAGCATTTCTATCAGTAGACCTGACCCCAAATTGTTTTGAATGTGTCACAATTACACTATGTGAGCAAACTCTACATGGTACAGAGATCTTATTTGTTACACAAGCAATTGCATATTTTAACGTTGTACAACAAGCATTCTATACTTCGGATACTTATTTTTAAGTCCAATCTTGCCCCAAGATCTCAGACATATAAGAGACTCTTGTTCTGTCATATATACATGATGAACTTCTGATCCAGACTCAACTTACATTTGTTAAACATCTAATATAGGTCTGGAATGCAACTGTCACTTTTATATGCATTATATTATTTAATATGTACTGTGAAAGATATTGTTTGTTCCATTTTACTGTCTATTTTTTCCTTTTTTTGGGGGGTTTATATTCCCTCTTTTCTTTCTTTGGATTAAGTTTCTAACTATTTCTCTCCTATTATTTCCTCTCCATTTTGTGGAATGCACATTCTCTGTATTCTTTCAGTGCTCACCCCAGCTTTTTTAACATGCAAACAATATTTAACAAAGCGATCAATATTCATACCCCAAAACTGGAATTAAAACACTTGATAATTATTAACTTGGAAGGGTTGTGATAAGAAATTGTTTCATCTTGTCCTTCTACATATATTTTAATAAGGTCATTTATAAAAGATACATGCATATATTTACCAATATCTTCTTTCAGTCCATCTTGCCTCTCAGACCTCCCATTTGGTATCATTTCCTTTCTGCCAGAAGCACAATCCTTTTCAGTTACTTTTCTGAATGACTGTTGGTGGTAAATACTCTCAACTTTTATTGGTCTGGAATTTTTTACTTATCACAAAAGTAATAAATGTTCATTGTAGAAAATATAGAAAATCATACACAATAATACATATCACGTGTAACCAATCCTCATTTTGCATGCTTCTGATATGCACAAACATCAGTTAACATGGTTTCATTAAATAACACCAGTCTCCCATCAACACGGTTCAAATTTCAGTTACCGTGTTGTATTAACTGTGAATCATTGCATAAAATACAAACTTTGCTGCTAGATATTCATTCCACAAATGACTATGTAAATAACCAATGCTACCTGTGATCAGTGACCAATCATGCCACTTCTTTCAGAGTCTGTCAGTGATACACTCACAGCACATCTGTTGTTCAGTTCATTTACAGAGAGCAAAGCATATAGATGTATTCTTCTAGTCTCTTGGCAATAAACTCATGCAGCATTTTACAAAAATTGATAACCAAAAGAGGGAATTAGCCAACAAAGATGAAGTGTAACAAAGAGTCAAAAAATTGACAAGGCTGCAAGTGAAATTTGAATCAGCTGTAAAAATGGAGTTTTGGAAGAAATAGCTGCTTGTGAGAATGTTGACAGTGCTGCTGTTAGAAGGGTGTAGGTAAAGAGCTAGAGGAACTTGGTGAAGATGATCTTGTCAATATAAATGAGGAAAGTAGTTGTGGTAAAAGATAACCCAGAGGAAGTGATCCTGGCAAACGACATATTAAAGCTACTCTTGGAGATAGTTCATGACATTAAAAGCACAAAGGATAAAGTGCTGGAAGCTCATCCAAACTTAGAAATAAGTATTATAATTTGGCAAGGCATAATGAAGATGTTCACTCCATATTATAAGTTATACAGTGAGAAGAAGGCAAGCACTGCTCAAACTAATCTTGATAAGTTTTTACCAGAAACAAAATACTTTCTCAATATTTCTAATGTTTTAAATTACAGTGTACTAAATAAATGTTAGTTTTACTATTTTTCATTTCCTTATATATTTATAACTGACAGTAAAAAAGTATTTAATGTTTTGACAAAAAAATTTTAAAGGTCATGGAACAATTGTAATTTTTTAAATTGATTATTAAAAAGATCGCTTTGCAAGATTTTAGTCATTTTTATGGTCCTGCACTATTGTGCAAAGCTAGGACTGCCTGTGTATTATCATAAATATTTATTTAAAAACACACTGTGACAATTGCAATGCTCAAAAGTAAACATTGCCAAATTTTTATTTACATCCTTCTTGTATATTTATCTATTTTGGAAAATATCCTTATTTTGACTTTGTTCTTAATAGACAGTTTTGCTGAATTTAGACTTCTCGATGTACAGTTATTTTCCTTCTACTCATTAACTTTTGGATTCCATTGTTGCTCATGAGAAGTCAGCTGTCAATGTAAAAACCAATAGATTTTAGGTGATTTGTACTCTGGCTATTTAAAAAGTCTCTTTCATTTAGAGTTCTCCAGTTTTACTATGATGCATGTAGGGGTGTGTGTGTGTACACGTGTTTTAATTAGTCATATTTATTAACTTTTTAATATGTATTTATACATGTATGTGGATATATGTATGTGTACATATGTATATGCTACATGTATTATATATATATATATTTTTATTCATCACTTTATTCTAATTATGGACATTCAAGTGTCCAAGGACAGCTTATACTATCAAAACCTGGGGTTAATCCTCAAAATTTTCAATTAGAAGTACCTTAATATAATTTATTGTTTTGGGGCTATAGCTCTAAGAATTTTATATTCTCCACTATAACATCTGTTGTATTTTGTAATTCCAAGGTCAGATATAATTTTACTTATATTTCTAATTCCCTCAATAACCTCATACTTAAGAAAAAATAACAGACTTAAGAGGATTGTAAACCAAAATACAAATTTCTTTTAGTCCACATGATCAGAGATATTTTGAGAACTATATAGTTTGTGCTGTTAGGACATGTCAAATAACAATAATAAATATAGAACTGCAGCAAAATATGTGTATGAATCCCCTGGAATTAAGGTACAATATTTGGCTTTATGCCCTTTATGGTTTTCTATCATAAATGTTCTGACATAACTTTGAAATTCCAAGACTATTATGATGATAACTGATGAAGAGTAAAAATGAGAGGAAATTTCAAACAATTTTAATATAACTACAGAGGAGCTTTTGCAGAAACAATTATACCCTTGAAGTTAGGGAGGTTGATTATTAGACTATTTTCCCTGTGAACTGGTTTATATTTCCAAAGAGGAAATGAACAATCAGATGAAATGAAATGCAATGACGTTTGCCTTGTCTAAGATGAATCTCCTCTTCTCTGGCCTTCAAAACTAGGCCATGTCTAGAATGCATGGGAAAGCTTGACTGTCAAGAAAATCTTAGACAAGTTATGTCATAGAGTAATATGAGCACAGATTTTAGAGTCAAACAGACCTGGTTTTGAATATTCTTGGATTTCCACCTGCTAAATATACTACCTTGAATGGATTGAATAACCTTACATATGTTATCTTATATTTTTGCACTCTACTTTCCTGATCGGTTATATGGGGATATTAACATCTGCCTCATAAAGTTGTTCTCATTGACTGAATAAAAAAATGTGTGAACTACTTAGCAAAATACCCATAAAATAGTAAGCATAAAGTAAATGGTGGCTCCCTTTCTGAAATGATGGATGATACATGTTTTATCCCCCATCCTGATATTTTCAGAAGCAAAATAGTGGAGAATATGCTCATATGCTTCTTATTTTAAGATTATTTGGCTGCATTTGTTTATTGCATAACATTTTCTTTTTAAAACAAATAGGTCATTTTCCAATGCCAAGGTTTGATTTTATGATCCCTAGATAATCTTTCAGGTCTCTTCCAATTCTCATCTCACGGGTCTATAAGTCAAACATGACTTTTTAATTTTAGCCATTGCTCATGTGTCATTCAAAGTAAATATGCCACTGAACCATAACATATTAGAGCTATAAAAGGTCTTTCTGACTCTCTTTAACTTCTCATTTTATACATAAGTAATCTGAGGTCTAAGGAGGCAAATTGACATATGTAAGGCACATATTAGTTAGTGGCAAAATCCAGACTGGAATCCAATGCCTTTCTTCATGTTCCTGAGTACCAGCTCTAAATAGCTTTTGGAAAAGTTATTATTGATGTAAAACATTTGTAGACTCAAAGAATTAGTTATGAGAATATTATTGAAAATAGGCACATTCTAGAAAAAATATGAGGTGGAGTTTGGTTTCACTCTCATAAATGATCTCTTCATTGTGTTTTCCACCTGATGTTGCTGTTTTTATGTCTCACTGAAGATGCATGGTTCAAGCAGCAAATTTGCCTGACAAACTAATTTACCATGAAGATTTAATTACTTAACATGTTTTTCCTAGAGAAATCCTGAATAGCCAAATACTTAACTGCATAGCTTTTCTGGCAAGTGTTCTGATATTAGAGAGGTATAGGTTACAACCTCCACTATCTAGTCTAAATATAGGCCTGGAAAGGTGTTCTTTTGTTTGTTTTGCTACCACTCTCAATAGAAATATTTCTGGGCTTCAGTAATTCAGGAGAAAGCTTGAGAATATATCCAAGGATAGGACTATTCTAGTTGAAAGCAGAATTCACAAATATTGAAGTTTCAGTGTCAGACCAGAACTGTGTATAACCAGAGGGAAATGAGAGGAAGGAGTCACCACTGACATTTTCCCTTGGTTAATCAAGGCATGAGGCCCAATGAAATATGCATGCTTAGAGCAACATATGCATTCTCTGCTATGATTAGGAATGAATAGAAGGTGATAATTGTGGCTGTGCAAAGGATCAGAGAAGGAGTAGACCTAGAATGGCAAAAAATATGACACGTTGCTCTGTCAGATAAATATGTATCAGACCTTTCTCAGGTGTGGAAAATAGGGGAAAATAAACCCCAAAAGGCTTACTATGTAATTTTATTATTCTTCCATAATCTAAGTAGTATTGTTGGTAGTGGTTTTGTTTTTTAATTACATTCCTCAATTTGAAAAATAAAAAAACTTTGAAATATAGAAAAATATAAAAACCCCACCTACCATAATCTCACAATGATTTAGATATCACATAATTATTCACCTAAAATTTCTTCTACTTTTTATAATTGGAGGTTTTACATTTATTTTATTTGGATTTCATTTTGTTGACTGGAGTAAGTGGCAAATCTTTTTTTTTGTTTGTTTTAATAGCACCTTTAATTAATTAATTATTTATTTATTTTTTGGCTGTGTTGGGTCTTCGTTTCTGTGCGAGGGCTTCCTCTAGTTGCAGCAAGCGGGGGCCACTCTTCATCGCGGTGCGCAGGCCTCTCACTATCGCGGCCTCTCTTGTTGCGGAGCACAGGCTCCAGACGCACAGGCTCAGTAATTGTGGCTCACGGGCCTAGTTGCTCCGCGGCATGTGGGATCTTCCCAGACCAGGGCTCGAACTCGTGTCCCCTTCATTAGCAGGCAGATTCTCAAGCACTGCGCCACCAGGGAAGCCCCCAGTGGCAAATCTTAGATAATAAAATACCCACTGTGGGGCATTTGAGGACAAAGGGCTGTTGAAGGCTAGTTCTGGCCCTGCTTGCTGGTTAGCAGAAAGAGTCATGTGGTATAGAATGATATGCCATGATTTGTGCTAAGTGCTTTTTACTATGTAATTTGAATCTTGTATCAGCCCTGAAAGGTAGGCATTATCCTTACTTTAAAGATGAGGACACTGAAGTAGGATCAAGATGGCAGAGTAGGAAGATCCTGAGCTCACCTCCCTCTAGGGACACACCAAAACTACAACTACCTATAGAACAACTCCCTCTGGGAATGACCTAGATATTAGTAGAACAGCTCTTAGGCAGTTAAGGATATAAAGAAAAAAATCACATCAAAATTGGTAGAAGAAGATTCATGATCTAGTCAAGACCCACACCCTTGGCAGGCAACTCAAAAGTGGGAGGGGATATCGCAAACTCAGAGGTCTTTCCTAAGGAGCAAGGGGTTTGAGTCCCATATTGGGCACTTTAGCCCTGGGGACCAATACCAGGAAGATGAGCCCCCTTAATGGGTTTTGAAAACCCAGCAGGGTTTATGACCAGGACTGGACAGGAGTAGTTCTATCAAACATTTAAAGAAGAGTTAATACCTATCCTTCTCAAACTATTCTAAAAAACTGAGGAGGGAGCACTTCCAAACTCATTCTATGAGGTCAGCATTATTCTGATACTAAAACCACACAAGGCACTACATATAAAAGAAAATTACAGGCTAATATCCCTGATGAACATAGACACAAATATCCTCACCAAAATATTAACAAACTTAATTCAACAATGCATTAAAATGTTCATAGTGAGACTTACTCCAGGGATGCAAGGATGGCTCAATATCACAAATCAATCAATGTGATACACCATACTAACAAAGTGAAGAATAAAAATTGCATGAAAGTCTTCATAGGTGAAGAAAAAGCTTTTGATAAAATTCAACATCCATTCATGATAGAAACTCTCAACAAAGTGGGTGTAGAGGGAACATATTTCAACATAATGAAGGTCAGTTTTGACAAGCCTGTAGCTTACATCATACTCAATGGTGAAAAGCTAAAAACTTTTTCTCTAAGATCAGGAACCAGACAAGGATGCCAATTCTTACCACCTTTATTAAATGTGGTATTGTATGTCCTAGCCACAGCCAGAACACGTCAAAAAAAAAAAAAAAAAAAAAAGGCTGCCAAATTGGAATGGAAGAAATAAAACTGTTGCTATTTCCAGATGACATGATACTATGCATAGAAAGCCCTAAAGATTCCACCAAAAACCTATTAGAACTAATAACTGAATTCAGTAAAGTTGTAGGATACAAAATTAATATACAGAAATCTGTTGCATTTCTCTACACCAATAATGAACTATCAGAAAAAGAAATCAAAACATTCCCATTTATAGTTGCATTGAAAAGAATAAATACATAGGAATAAATTTAAACAAGGAGGTAAGAGAATTATATTCTAAAAACTTTAAGACTTTGATGAAAGAAATTGAAGATGGCACAAATAAATGGAAAGATATACTGTGTTCATGGACTGGAAGAATTGACATTGTTAAAATGTCCATACTTCCAAAAGCAATCTACAGATTTAATGCAATCTTTATCAAAGTATCAATGGCATTTTTCACAGAATTAGAACAAATATTCCTAAAATGTGTATGGAACTACAAGAAACTCCAAATAGCCAAAACAGCCTTGAGAAAGAAGAACAAAGCTGAAGGTATCATACTCCCTGACTTCAAACTATACTACAAACTATAGTAATCAAAGCACTATGGTAGGAGGACCTTCAAGATGGCGGAGGAGTAAGATGTGGCAATCACCTTCCTCCCCACAGATACATCAAAAATACATCTACATGTGGAACAACTCCTACAGAACACCTACTGAACGCTGGCAGAAGACCTCAGACTTCACAAAAGGCAAGAAAATCCCCACGTACCTGGGTAGGGCAAAATGAAAAAGAAAAAACGGAGACAAAAGAATGGGGATGGGAGGGACCTGCACCGCTGGGAGAGAGATGTGATGGAGGAAAAGTTTCCACACACTAGGAAGCACCTTCACTTGTGGGGACAGGGGGTGGGCATGGGGTGGGGGGAAGCTTCAGAGCCACAGAGGAGAGTGCAGCAACGGGTGCAGAGGGCAAAGCAGAGAGATTCCCACACAGAGGATCAGTGCCGACCAAAACTCACCAGCCTGAGAAGCTTGTCTGCTAACTTGCCAGGGTGGGTGGGGGCTCAGAACTGAGGCTCGGGCTTCGGAGTCCAGATCGTAGGGAGAGGATTGGGGTTGGCTGCATGAACAGAGCCTGAAGGGGGCTGGTAGCCGGGAGGGAGTCTGGGGAAAACTCTGGACCTGCTGGAGAGGCAAGAGACAATTGTTTCGGTGTGCGTGTGGAGAGGAGATTCAGAACACTGCCTAAACGAGCTTCAGAGATGGGTGCAAGCCGTGGCTATCAGCGCAGACCCGAGACAGGCATGAAACACTAAGGCTCCTGCTGCAGCCACCAAGAAACCTGTGTGCAAGCACAGGTCACTACCCACACCTCCCCTCCCAGCAACCTGTGCAGCCTGCCACTGTCAGGGTCCCATGATCCAGGGACAACTTCCCCAGGAGAACACATGGCACGACTCAGGCTGTTGCAACCTCATGCCAGCCTCTGCTGCTGCAGACTCGCCCTGCATTCCATATCACTCCCTCCTCCCCAGCCTGAGTGATACAGAGCCCCCTAATCAGTGGCTCCTTAACCTCATCCTGTCTGGGCAAAGAACAGAGGCCAGAGGGGAACCTACATGCAGAGGTGGGGCCAAATCCAAAGCTGATCCCCAGGAGCTGTGTGAACAAAGAAGAGAAAGGAAAATCTCTCCCAGCAGCCTCAGGAGCAGCGGATTAAATCTCCACAATCAACTTGATGTACCCTGCATCTGTGGAATACCTGAAGAGACAGTGAATCATCCCCAAATTGAGGTGGTGGACTTTGGGAGCAACTGTAGACTTGGGGTTTGCTGCATGCGACTGACTAGTTTCTGATTTTTATGTTTATCTTAGTATAGTTTTTAGCACTTGTTATCATTGGTGGATTTGTTTATTGTTTTCATTGCTCTCTTCTATTTTTATAATTACCTTTTTAAAAAATTTAATATTTTTTATTTTTTATTTTATAACTTTATATTATTTTATTATGTTTCTTCTTTTCTTTCTTTTTTTTTTCTCCCTTTTCTTCTGAGCCGTATGGCTGACAGGGTCTTGGTGTTCTGGCCGGGTGTCAGGCCTGAGCCTCTGAGGTCGGAGAGCCAAGTTCAGGACATTGGACCACCAGAGACCTCCCAGCCCCATGTAATATCAATCGGTGAGAGCTCTCCCAGAGATCTGTCTCTGAACAGTAAGACAGAGCTCCACTCAACAACCAGCAAGCTCCAGTAGTGGACACCCCATGCCGAACAACTAGCAAGACAGGGGCACAACACCACCCATTAGCAGAGAGGCTGCCTAAAATCATAGGTCACAGACACCCCAAAACACACCACTGGACGTGGTCCTGCCCACCAGAAAGACAAGATCCAGCCTTATCCACCAGAACACAGGCACCAGTCCCCTCCACCAGGAAACCCACTGAACTAACTTTACCCACTGGGGCAGACACCAAAAACAACAGGAACTACAAACCACAGCCTGTGAAAAGGAGACCCCAAACACTGTAAGTTAAGCAAAATAAGAAGACAGAGAAACACACAGCAGATGAAGGAGCAAAGTGAAATCCCACCAGACCAAACAAATGAAGAGGAAATAGGCAGTCTACCTGAAAAAGACTTCAGTGTAATAATAGTAAAGATGATCCAAAATCTTAGAAATAGAATGGAGAAAATGCAAGAGACGTTTAACAAGGAACTAGAAGAAATAAACAGCAAACAAACAATGATGAAAAACAAAATAAATGCAGTTAAAAATTCTCTAGAAGGAATCAATAGCAGAATAACTGAGGCAGAAGAACAGATAAGTGATGTGGAAGATAAAATAGTGGAAATAACTACTGCAGAGCAGAATAAAGAAAAAAGAAGGAAAAGAATTTGGGGACAGTCTCAGAGACCTCTGGGACAACATTAAACGAAGCAACATTCAAATTATAGGAGTCCCAGAAGAAGAAGAGAAAAAGAAAGGGACTGAGAAAATACTTGAAGAGATTATAGTTGAAAACGCCCCTAATATGGGAAAGGAAATAGTCAATCAGGTCCAGGAAGCATAGAGAGTCCCATGCAGGATAAATCCAAGGAGAGACAGGCCAAGGCACATATTAATCAAACTATCAGAAATTAAATACAAAGAAAAAATACTAAAAGCAGCAAGGGAAGAGCAACAAATAACATACAAGGGAATCCCCATAAAGTTAACAGCTGATCTTTCAGCAGAAATTCTACAAGCCAGAAGGCAGTGACAGGACATATTTAAAGTGATGAAAGGCAAAAATCTAAAACCAAGATTACTCTACCTAGCCAGGATCTCAGTCAGATTTGATGGAGAAAGTAAAACCTTTACAGACAAGCAAAAGCTAAGAGAATTCAGCACCACCAAACCAGCTTTACAACAAATGCTAAAGGAACTTCTCTAGGCAGGAAACACAAGAGAAGGAAAAGACCTACAATAACAAACCCAAAACAATTTAAAAAAATGGTAATAAGAACATACATATAAATAATTACCTTAAATGTAAATGGATTAAATGCTCTTACCAAAAGACACAGACTGGCTGAATGGATACAAAAACAAGGCCCATATATATGCTGTCTACAAGAGACCCACTTCAGGCTTAGGGACACAAACAGACTGAAAGTGAGGGGATGGATAAAGATATTCCATGCAAATGGAAATCAAAAGAAAGCTGGAGTAACAATTCTTTTATCAGACAAAATAGATTTTAAAATAAAGACTATTACAAGAGACAAGGACACTACATAATGATCAAGGGATAAATCCAAGAAGAAGATATAACAAAGGTAAATATTTATGCACCCAACGTAGGAACACCTCAATACATAGGCAAATGCTAACAGCCATAAAAGGGAAAATCGCCATTGGCACAGTAATAGTGGGGGACTGTAACACTTCACTTACACAATGGACAGATCATCCAGACAGAAAATTAATTAATGAAACACAAACTTTAAATGACACAATAGACCAGATAGATTTAATTGATATTTATAGGACATTCCATCCAAAAGCAGCAGATTAGACTCTTAAGTGCACATGGAACATTCTCCAAGATAGATCTCATCTTCAGTCACAAATCAAGCCTTGGTACATTTAAGAAAATTGAAATCGTATCAAGCATCTTTTCTGACCACAACACTATGAGACAAGATATCAATTACAGTAAAAAAAAAAAAACTAAAAAATACAAACACATGGAGGCTACACAATATGCTACTAAATAACCAAGAGATCACTGAAGAAATCAAAGAGGAAATAAATAAAATACTTAGAGACGAATGACAACGAAAACACGACAACCCCAAATCTATGAGATGCAGCAAAAGCAGTTCTAAGAGGGAAGTTTATAGCAGTACAATCATACCTCAAGAAACAAGAAACATCTCGAATAAACAACCTAACCTTACACCTAAAGCAATTAGAGAAAGAAGAACAAAAAAAACCCAAAGTTAGCAGAAGGAAAGAAATCATAAAAGTCAGATCAGAAATAAATGAAATAGAAATGAAGGAAACAGTAGTAAAGATCAGTAAAACTAAAAGGTGGTTCTTTGAAAAGATAAACAAAACTGATAATCCATTAGCCAGACTCATCAAGAAAAAAAGGGAAAAGACTCAAATCAACAGAATTAGAAGTGAAAAAGGAGAAGTAGCAACTGACACTGCAGAGATACAAAGGATCATGAGAGATTACTACAAGCATCTATATGCCAATAAAATGGGCACCCTGGAAGATATGGACAAATTCTTAGAAAAGCACAACCTTCGGAGACTGAAACAGGAAAAAAGTAGAAAATATAAACAGACCAATCACAAGCACTGAAATTGAGACTGTGATTAAAAATCTTCCAACAAACAAAAGCCTAGGACCAGATGGCTTCACAGGTGAATTCTATCAAACGTTTAGAGAAGAGCTAACACCTGTTCTTCTCAAACTCTTCCAAAATACAGCAGAGGGAGGAAAACTCCCCAACTCATTCTATGAGGCCACCATCACCCCAATACCAAAACCTGACAAAGATGCCACAAAAAAAAACCCCAAAACTACAGGCCAGTATTACTGATGAACATAGATGCAAAAATCCTCAACAAAATACTAGCAAACAGGGCTTCCCTGGTGGCGCAGTGGTTGAGAGTCTGCCTGCTAATGCAGGGGACACGGGTTCGCGCCCTGGTCTGGGAAGTTCCCACATGCCGCGGAGCAACTGGGCCCGTGAGCCATAACTACTGAGCCTGCGCGTCTGGAGCCTGTGCTCCGCAACAAGAGAGGCCACGATAGTGAGAGGCCCGCGCACCGCGATGAAGAGTGGCCCCCGCTTGCCGCAACTAGAGAAAGCCCTAGCACAGAAACGAAGACCCAACATAGCAATCAATCAATCAATAAATAAAATCTTTAAAAAAAAAAAAAATACTAGCAAACAGAATCCAACAGCACATTAAGAGGATCATACACCATGATCAAGTGGGGTTTATCCCAGGAATGCAAGGATTCTTAAATATATGCAAATCAATCAATGTGATACACCATATTAACAAATTGAAGGAGAAAAACCATATGATCATCTCAATAGATGCAGAAAAAGCTTTTGACAAAATTCCACACCCATTTATGATAAAAACCCTCCAGAAAGTAGGCCTAGAGGGAACTTTCCTCAACATAATAAAGGCCATATATGGCAAGCCCACAGCTAACATCGTTCTCAATTGTGAAAAACTGAAACCATTTCCACTAAGATCAGGAACAAGACAAGGTTGTCCCCTCTCACCACTGTTATTCAACATAGTTTTGGAAGTGTTAGCCACAGCAATCAGAGAAGAAAAAGAAATAAAAGGAATCCAAATCAGAAAAGAAGTAAAGCTGTCACTGTTTGCAGATGACATGATGCTATACATAGAGAATCCTAAAGATGCTACCAGAAAACTACTAGGACTAATCAATGAATTTGGTAAAGTAGCAGGATACAAAATTAATGCACAGAAATCTCTTGCATTCCTATACACTAATGATGTAAAATCTGAAAGAGAAATTAAGGAAACACTCCCATTTACCATTGCAACGAAAAGAATAAAATACCTAGGATTAAACCTACCTAAGGAGACAAAAGACCTGTATGCAGAAAACTATAAGACACTGATGAAAGAAATTAAAGATGATACCAACAGATGGAGAGATATACCATGTTCTTGGATTGGTTAAAATGACTATGCTACCCAAAGCAATCTACAGATTCAACGCAATCCCTATCAAATTACCAATGGCATTTTTCACAGAACCAGAACAAAAATTTCACAATTTGTATGGAAACACAAAAGACCCTGAATAGCTAAAGCAATCTTGAGAAATAAAAACAGAGCTGGAGGAATCAGGCTCCCTGACTTCAGACTATACTACAAAGCTACAGGAATCAAGAGAGTATGATACTGGCACAAATACAGAAATATAGATCAATGGAACAGGAGAGAAAGCCCAGAGATAAACCCACGCACATATGGTCACCTTATCTTTGATAAAGGAGGGAAGAATATAGAGTGGAGAAAAGACAGCCTCTTCAATAAGCGGTGCTGGGAAAATTGGACAGCTACATGTAAAAGAATGAAATTAGAACACTCCCTAACACCATACACAAAAATAAACTCAAAATGGATTAAAGACCTAAATGTAAGGCCAGACACTATAAAACTCTTAGAGGAACACATAGGCAGAACACTCTATGTATGTTCCTATTTGACCCACCTCCTAGAGAAATGGAAATAGAAACAAAAATAAACAAATGGGTCCTAATGAAACTTAAAAGCTTTTGCACAGCAAAGGAAGCCATAAACAAGACCAAAAGACAACCCTCAGAATGGGAGAAAATATTTGCAAACAAAGCAACTGACAAAGGATTAATCCCCAAAATATACAAGCAGCTCATGTAGCTCAATATCAAAGAAACAAACAACCAAACTAAAAATGGGCAGAAGACCTAATTAGACATTTCTCAAAAGAAGATATAAAGATTGCCAACAAACACATGAAAGGATGCTCAACATCACTAATCATTAGAGAAATGAAAATCAAAACTACAATGAGGTATCACCTCACACCAGTCAGAATGGCCATCATTTAAAAATCTACAAACAAAATGCTGGAGAAGGTGTGGAGAAAAGGGAACCCTCTTGCACTGTTGGTGGGAATGTAAATTGATACAGCCACTATGAAAAACAGTATGGAGGTTCCTTAAAAAACCATAAATAGAACTACTATATGACCCAGCAATCCCACTACTAGGCATATACCCTGAGAAAACCATAATTCAAAAAGAGTCATGTACCAAAATGTTCATTGCAGCTCTATTTACAATAGCCAGGACATGGAAGCAACCGAAGTGTCCATCGACAGATGAATGGATAAAGAAGATGTGGCACATATATACAATGGAATATTACTCAGCCATAAAAAGAAATGAAATTGAGTTATTTGTAGTGAGGTGGATGGACCTAGAGTTTGTCCTACAGAGTGAAGTAAGTCAGAAAGAGAAAAACAAATACCGTATGCTAACACATATATATGGAATCTAAAAAAAAAAAAAAGTTTCTGAAGAACTTACGGGCAAGACAGCAATAAAGATGCATATTTGGAGAGTGGAGTTGAGGACATGGGGAGGGGGAGTGGTGGGCTGGCATGAGGTGAGAGAGTGGCATGGACATATATACACTACCAAATGTAGAATGGATGGCTGGTGGGAAGTAGCCACATAGCACAGGGAGATCAGCTCAGTGCTTTGTGATCACCTAGAGGGGTGGAATAGGGAGGGTGGGAGGGATATGCAAGAGGGAGGGGATATGGGGATATGTGTAAACGTATGGCTGATTCATTTTGTTATACAGCAGAAGGTAATGCACCATTGTAGAGCAATTATACTCCAATAAAGATGTTGAAAAAAAAAATAATGTTAAAAACAAACAAAAAAAAAACCCAAAACACTATGGTACTGGCACAAAACCACTCACAAATCGGTGAAACAGAATAAAGAGCCCAGAAATAAACCCACATACATACAATTAATCTATGACAAAGGCAAGAATGGGGGAAAAACTGTCTCTTCCATAAGTAGTGTTGGAAGGATTGGACAGCTTCATGAAAAAGAATCAAACTGCACTACATTCTCACACCATATACAAATATAAGCTGAGTATGGATGAAAGACTTAAATATAATATCTGAAACTATAAAACTCCCAGAAGAAAATGTAGGTAGTCTGCTCTTTGAAATCTGTTTCAGCAATATGTTTTTGGATCTGTCTCTACAGACAAGGACAACAAATGCAAAAATAAATGTGAGATCACATCAAACTAAAAAGCTTTTGCACAGTGTAGGAAACCATCAACAACATGAAAGGCAACCTACTGAACAGGGGAAAGTATTTGCAAATGGTACATCCAATAAGGAGTTAATAGGCAAAATATATAAAGAACTCATAAAACTCAACAGCCAAGTAATCTGATTAAAAATGGACAGAGGGCCTAAATAGGCATTTTCCCAAAGAAGACATACAGTTGGCCAACAGACAGATGAGAAGAAGCTCAAAATCACTGATCATCAGAGAAATGCAAATCAAAACCGCAGTGAGATATCACCTCATACATGTCAGAATGGCTGTCATCAAAAAGACAAGAAATAAGTGTTGGTGAGGATGTGGATAAAGGCAACCCTTGTGCACTGCTGTTAGGAATGTAAATTGGTGCAGCCACCATGGAAAACAATATAGATTTTACTCAAAAAATAGAAAAATAGAACTACCATATCACCCAGCATTTCTACTCTATTCTATCAGAAGAAAACAGGAAGTGTAATTTGAAAAGCATTTGCACCCCAATGTTCACGGCAGCATCATTTACAAATGCCAAGATACGGAAACAAGCTGAAAGTCCATAGACAGATGAATGGATGAAGAAGATATTATATATATATGCTCTCTCTATATATATGTTATATATATATATATAATAGAATATTATTTAGCCATAAAAAAGAATGAAATCTTGCCATTTGTAGTAACATGAATGGACCTAGAGGGTATTATGTTTAGTGAAATAAGTCAGAGAAAGACAAATACTGTATATTTTCACTTACATGCGGAATCTATAAAACAAAGCAAATCCACAAATAAAACAGAAACAGGCTCACAGATACAGAGAACAAACTAGTAACCACTAGTAACCCAGAGAGGAGGGAGCATATGGGTGGGCAGAATAGGTGAAAGGGATTAAGAGGTACAAACTACCAGTTATAAAATGAGTCACAAGGATATAATGTACAACACAGGGAATATAGTTAATAATATTGTAATAACTTTGCATCGTCTATAAAAATACTGAATCACTGTTATACTCCTGAAACTAATATAATATTGTAAGTTAACTATAATTTATTAAAAAAAAAAAATTAAAAAGAGGGGGACACAGAGGCTGAGAGACTTAAATTGACTTTTTTAAGCTCATATAGCTATGTGAGTAACATACCAGGGGTCAGACTCAGCCCTGTATGAACCTGAGGTTTGAGCTCTTCATCATTACAATGTACAAAGACAGACTGCTGTTTCCACAATGTGCCTGGAGCTTTGTATACAAGAGCTTCCTAGGGATAGCTCCCAAGTTTGGAAATCCTCAAGGGTGCATTCATGGATGACTTCAGATTCTGGGGTTTTGGGAAATAATCACTATCTACCATCCCATTTGGAGTATAATGCTCATTATCTGGAGTTGCCCATTTTTGAACAATCCACTTGGATCATGAAACTTCAGGCTCACAGATAGAAATAAGCTCTCCATTGTGCTGACAGTAATTCCCCTGGAGAAAGCCATCCCATCAGTCTTATCGAAATTGCTGACTATTAACATGTCCTTAGTTTGCTAAAGAATGGGACATCCGTATTCCCAATTTTGACCTGTCAAATGTTCCATATTTACATTTCATCCTGGGGCTATTAATATTTAATATCATTCTGTTGTTTTATCACATCAGATATTTGAAGCTGGAGTGTAATTCAATGGGCGAACAGATATTTTCAAAGCTAGAAATCTGATTTTGTTCCCTGTAACTATTTTTGGGTCAATTTTATAATTATCCTAGAATTTTTAATCATTTTGGAGTGGCTATTAACTTGGCATATGGGAGATGATTAACTAATGTTATATTTCAGCTTACCAATCAATGTAACTGGAAAGTTGGGTGGTATCAAGTTAGTTATCTTTTTAAACTCAGTGAGCAGAAATAGCTACCTGAGAAAAACATTTTACAGAGTTCTCCCTCTGTCCCTCAACCCAGATTTTTACCTCGTCTGCTAATGATTGCTCTTCTGAAACTAGAGATAAAGCAGGAAATAGTGATTGCCTGGCTGTCCAGATACAAAAATATTTGATGTTGATACCAGAACTTCATTTAGAAATATTTTAGACCTATAGGTTCACTCAGTCCTTTAAAAAACTCCATAGCAACAGAGTGCGGGCTGTCAAACCCATCAACAAATAAGCCTGCTCAGGTGAGAATGGCGAGATTCAGAGAAATTTTGTCTTTTATTTTTCTCTTGCTCATTTATGATTGATGTATATATAAATAAATCAGTTTCAAGACACTGAACATAATTTTTGAAAAAGTGTATTTTTCATAGCTGTTTCTACGTGGTGATTGAATTTTCAGGAGAAACCACAGAAGCCTATTCTATTGTTCTACGAGCAATTTAATAAATTGAGCAATTTAAAATGATTGATAATTGCTTTTTATCTTGATATCCTAGCTCTAAAGTGTATATTTTAGCAGGAGAACTGTGAGAGTCCCTTATATTTAATGTCTTTCTTGTGATAGATTTTTATATTAACCTGTAACCAGGGTGTCTTGTCCCAGCTATTTAATACATTATTCTTTAATACTGTTGTTTCACATTCCTCATTATTACTAAAATAAGCCCCAAATGAATCTCTTAATTTTGTAGTCACTTCCCCAGAGACCACACTAATTACTCCTTTTAGAATTTTCTATCTGAGACAAATATCATTTTCTGGGGTGGTATTATGGAGTAACAATTTTCAAATGTGAGTCCTGTATAATGCCACTTTAAAAGACAAAAATACTATTCTCATAAATGTCTATGAGTGGAATTATTCACATCAGTATTATATGAACATGAAGAATAATCTAGTTGTAAACTCCTTACGCTTATAGCTCCTATATAGCTGTAAAATCAAGGCACATTTATAAATATTAAAAATCATAAAACCAATAAAATTAAAATCGACAATATGATGATAGATTTGATTTTTGTCTTTTGGAGAAAGTGGAGACCAAAAGTAGAAACACTGGTGTACGGAAAAGGCCTTAGATACTGGGATCAGCTTAACTCAGGTTTGGAGACCACTTTTGTGTTCTTGAACTTGAGTGGCTTCTCTGGGACTCAAGGCTGTCATCTTTGGACTAGTTTTTAAAAGAGTCTCTTTTATTTTTCATATAATTGTTTTTTCACGTTAAATTTAGTCACATGCTCCACAGTCAGCTCAATATTTTTTTTTTTTTAGGGAGATGAGAGCTTATTCTTCTGTCTTCTATTCTTCCACAGAAGTTCCCACAAAAGTGGGAACTTCTGTGGAAGAATCCTTTAGTCTGTCTCCCTGTCCAGTTCTCTCTCCCTACCAAGGGAAGAACAATAATATTTAATTTGTGAGACTGGGAAAAGTCTCAGCTTCTTTTAGGTTCTTTCTCTTTTCTTATTTGCCTACCCATAGAGGCAGCTAATCATTCTCTTGCCTTTCCCAGGTAAATTTACCTAGGCTAGATCTGTGGTCTGCCTTCTAGAGAAAGATCTAGAGGCTATTTCTATTTCTCAGTGTCCCTCATCACCGAAGCTGGAAGTAAGGGGGAAGTAATGATCTGGGGAGAGCTGGCGCCACAAATCCAAGCTCCCTTGTGAGTGGGTGGTCCCAGTCCAGACTTGCTGGATGCAGCGATCTTAGGAAGGTCAGTAGGAAAGCCAGGATAAACCCCTTCTCCAGTTCAGATTTATTAATAAGGCTGAAAATTTCATTTCCATTTTTCTGACTCCTGCATCTCTTTCAAGTCTTTCTGAATTTGGTAGTGGGGAGGATAGTTGTGATAATCACTTCCAAACTCTGAGATGTTCCTCTTCCATTTGTAGGCTGAAAAGCATGTTTATGGCTTTCATTGGCCTGGAGGAGTTATCTATGCCCACACTGAGAGGGTCATTACTGGAATGTGAGTTTCATGAGAGCAGGAACGGAGTGGAATGTGTCCACGGCTATATCCCTAACACCCTAGCATAGTGCCCACCACAGAGTACGTACTCAACAAGTCTTTCTTCATGAATGAGTGAAAGTATTAAGTATACGTTTATTTATATGACATTTAAAATTCTCTGTTCTAGGGCCCTAACTACCTTCCTCTTCCACTCTCTCATTTTTGTATCAGGATGCAATCACTTAGATTGCTTCCATTTCTTGGCAGTTATAAATAATGCTGCTGTGAACACTGGGGTGCATATATCTTTTCTAATTAGTGGTTTTTGTTCTTTTCGGATATATACCCAGGGGTGGAATTGCTGGGTCATATGATAATTCTATTTTTAGTTTTTTGAGAAACCTCCCTACTGTTCTCCATAGTGGCTGCACCAATTTACATTCCCACCAACAGTGTACAAGGGACCCCCTTTCTGCATATCCTCGCCAACATTTGTTATTTCTTGTCTTTTTGACGATATTCTGACAGATGTGAAGTGATATCTCATTGTAATTTTGATTTGCAAAGGTTTGAAACTCATTGAGTGTTAAGATAATAATGCTTAAATAATTCTTCATTTGCTTTAGACTCTTTGGAAAAAAATAATCTTTTAAAAATGTCTTCTGGATGTTATAGAGTTGTCAGATAACGGCATGTCTGTGGTTATGTGATGTGATAATATTTTCCCACACTGAACAATGTTCATTCCACTGCAACATTAAACATAAAAATGTTCACTGTGGAGTTCCATGTTTTTTGAAGAAGGATAGTACATTTGAAAAGCCTTACTGATGATACACCCCCTTTCTTGCTTTTTGTATTCATGAAGACTCTAAAATGAGACTTTCTAGTTAAATAATTTAAACCATATTTAAAATAATTTTTAAACTGGAGGAAAACTAAATACAATAGTACTATTAAAAAATCAGTCATTGCAGTTAAAATTGTGAGGTTATTTATACTTAGCCTGGCGCAGATCTTATGATTAGAAAAGTACTACCTACACACATTTATGATTAGAGACGTATGCAATACAGCTATTGTGTGTGTGCACATTGTGAAACACATGTCTGTGAATAGTGGAGGTATTTCTTTAAGCTATTTGTCTCCATTTTTGGAGGGCTGTTAATCTTTTCGATTTAGGTTTATTTCCATTTAAAGGTTTTCTGTATTACTTTGATCAGTTACATTTTGCTGAAATACTGACATTTCTGTAAATGTTCATTCCACACAACATAATATTTAAGGTTGGCTTTGCCTCTGAAAACTGGCAGGTATGATGACAATATCTATAATCATGTTCAAATAGAAGCCAGCTTTCAGTGCAGAATTGTCTAGACACTGACTTTATGCCTGGAGAAATGAACAAAGAGATGAATATTTTTGCACATTTTGCCTCTTTCCACCATATAGCTCAGTGGTAACTGATTTCCTTAACACATCTGGACACTTCCATTGTTCTTATATGATAGTCTTTGTTGGCATTCTGACTTGCCCTTTTTATATTTTTCTGGAAGAGATTGTTTCTTCCCTTCCTGGGCAGAGGTATTCCTCTTCTTGAATGTGTCTTTCCCAGAATTAAGAAATTTTCAGACCTGATATCTTTAACCTTAATAGTTGTTTTCATGATCATAGTGGACATTTAGAGAATTGCAGCTTAAGAGTTGGTTTGTATCTTTTCAAATCAACGGATGCTTCCATCTGATAACTTATTTGTCTGGAAAAGAAAAAAACCTAAACATCCCTAGACATACCCCATGCCCATGTCTGTGCCCTTACGCATAAATACAAATTTGCAGTAGCTGTTAAAAGCTGGTCTAAGGTCCCAGCCAGCCTCTATTTTAGTGATATTTGTCCAAGGAAATGGCACCATTTCGTATTTAGAAAATACTAAATAGAAGATTGGTTACTGTTCTTCTGATATCGACTCCATCTTTCCTCCTGCGTTCTCTTATGACAATAAGCTCTTTTAAATGACCCTTCCTTTACACGTTAGTCATATTGACACAAATATTCTGAGTCTATTGCTTTTGTACCCAGGAGGGTAGGGGCCCTGAGGCAGATGGTGACTGTGAACAATAGGTGATGGTATAAAGTCCCCAGATCTTCCCAATTTGTTTGTAGGTTCTGGGAATGGCCAATACTAGGGACTTTGCTATGTTAATTCAAGCTTTTTCACATCTGAGCCCTTGAGTCCATCTTTCTCTGCCTTATAGGAAAATCAGGTGCAGAGAAAGAAAGGATAAAAGCAAAGGGCTGCAAGACTTTAAAAAAAAAAAAAACACCTGGACAAAATGGAAAGAAAGCATATTTATTTTTGTTGTTGAGCTGAAGATAGCATTTCAGCCTTAAAGATCGTCTGTTCTGACCCTCCTTTCAGTGCTTGAATTCCATTTACCATATCCCTACCCCATGGTTCCTTAGCTTCTGATCACTCCAGACGTATGACTAGTTGGTTTAGGTTTCCAACTAATTATTGCAGTTCAAGAGATAGGAAGAACATTGGCTTTGAAGTTGAAAGACTTGAAATCTTATTCTCATAGAGCAGAGAACATTTAGATGAGTCAGGAAGAGATCTGCATTCCAGCTCCAGCACTGCTACTTACCAGTCGAAGGAATCAATCAAAGAAAATGACTTTATTTCTTCAAACCTCAGTTAATTCATCCACAAAATCAGGTAAAAATAACATACCAGCTAACTCCATAGACCTGTATGATTCAACTAAGATAATGAAGGCAAAATTGTTGGCAAACTAGAAAGCATATAACAATACTATCTTATAGAAGAGATTCATAGAATGCACATTCAGGACACACTACAGGCAGGTGGGACTTCTTGATGATAACATTAATAACATTAATTTACAACTTACAATCTTTATATAGGTCAGAAAAATAATTGATGAAAAAGAAAAATTTTACCTAAATATGTTGATTTTAAATTGAATAAATTCAATGTTATGACAATTGATAAGAAACTACAATGTTTTATTTCTTTTTATTTTTTTGATTGTCTGAGTTTGTTCCTCTGTACATATAATGGGTATTATGAGGTGAGAGAAAAGCAGGAAGGCATGAGTCTACCTAGGAGGAGAGAAGTGCAGTTTTGATGATTCACAGAATAATATACGTGAAGTGGTGTTTAGAGATCAACTATTATTTTATCCCTTTGTTAGTCCTGAGAATAAAGACCCACAGTTATGCAGTACTTTCCCACGTCAGAGAGCTAGTTAGTGTTAGGTGCAGGACTAGAATTCAGTTTTCTTCATGGTCAGGTCCCGTGTTCTCTTAATAGTATCTGAGGTTGTAAATTGGTAGCATGGAACACTGTCATTCTCTTCACCACTTCATGGAAATCACTGTGAATCAATCTCATTTTCTCTAAGCCTGGACATACTTTGCAAGTATAGTCAATTATGCAACCCAAGAAGCTACAGCCAACTGATTAGAACTGGTGAGTAACCCCTATTGTATACTATAGAAATTCTGTAGACACTACTAGCAACATGTCACCAGTTGGGAAGACCAGCTACACTTATTTACAGTAGCATAGTCTAGATGTGTCCAATTCAGGGTCCCTAGGGGAATAACTTTTAATGGGAAATCATGCAGTTATTTGGCTTAGCAGCCACAGAAGAATGTATTTCTGGCCACCCACATTACGTGGGAGGCTTAAGATTGAGACAGACATTTGGACAAAGAGTTACAGCTATCAGCACTGCTAACATGGGCTCCATTCCATCCTGGATTCCCCCAGAGTTATTACAGATCATGAGAATCTGGCCCATTAGGCAATAACACAGTCATGGAGTTGAGACCTCACTACAAAGGGTAGCATCCAAGGTTAAGGACCTTATGAATCATACTGTATAGGACTGACTGAATGAAAGGTTTTTCAGGGAGAAACTTGGCTGAAGAGACTGTGGGTTATCTTGTGTGTAGGGCTAAGAAGCCTCACCCTGGCTAGTTCCCCCTCAGAGCATTTGCAGGGCTCCCCTCCCATCTGTGTGTCAGTTTGATGCCAAATCCCCTGTTACACTTCTTGGGACACCAAGTGGGGAGCAGATGGGGATTCCAAAGTTAGTACTTCACTTCCCTCCATACCCTGCCCCTCATCTGTCTGGAAACTACACAGCTACTTCAAAGGCAAACCCCACCTATCAATATATTGAGTTTGGTGTTAGGCTCATTTCCTCTGTCAAACGGGGACATAAGAATTCCTTATTAAAGTATACATTGTTCAGAAATGATCAAATCATTCTACTTCTTCAAAACCCATTTATTTTATGTGATCACTTCCATGTCCCTGTTACTCCTTTATAATTTTTATCAGGTATAATTGGCACACAGTGAAATGCACAGACCTTGAGAACACAGTTTGGCGAGTTCTGACAAATGTGTACATAAAACCAACACACCAATTAAGATATAGAGCATTTATATCACCCTGGAAAGTATCTCAATTCCCTTCCTTTGTTAATCTACTCCCCACCAGAGATAAGCACTTTTCTGATTTCTATCACTAAAAATTCATATTCTTGTTTTAGATATTCATATAAATGGAACCATACAATATATACAATTTTGTGTGTGGATATTTTGATCAGTGTATTGTTTCTGAGATTTATTTTAAAATATATTTAGTCTTCCATGTCTCTGCATTTTACATTGCATAGTTTCTTTGTCTTTAAATACACTCATCTGTTTTTCTGCACATCTGATCTGTGAATACAACTTGTCAGTGAATTTTTCATTCCATATATTTTATTTTTTGATCTTCTTATTTGATTTTCTTTTATGCTTTTCATTTACTTGCTGAGATTTTCCATCTCTTCATCCATTTATGTATATCTTTTGTTTTTTATCTTTGAGTATGTTTATAATGGCATTTAAAATTTCTTGTCTGTAAATTTTAACTCTGTGTTAAGTCAGTACTCTTCCCTCTCTAAAATATGACAATAAATGTCCTGGATTTTTGCAATGTCTAAGTAATTTTTAAAAATTATATGAGAGACAATGTAACTGTTGCATTGGGAGTCTGGACTTTGTTTTAGAGATTTTGTGCTTTATCTTGGAATGTAGTTAATTTGCTAACTGGTGGTTTTTAACCTTTACTGGGGTTGGTCTACAGTAGCACTTTCCATAAAACCAGGATAGCCCTCATTTTAAAGTACAGCGTTTCTGGAATTTGACTGAACACCTGGGTGTTCCACAAAGTTTCTACAACCGCTTGTTAAACTCCAGTAGTTTCTAGCCTTGTGCAGCTTTGTGAATATCTATTCAGCTCACTGCCCCTTCCCCCAGTAGCTATATATGTGTGTGTGTGTGTACATGTGTATATACATGCCTATCAAAATAATACCCATTTTATACATATAAAACTTGGGTATTATTTTGATTTACAAATTATGGATGTCAGGGTAGTTCTCTGTTGATTTATGAAAAAGTTAACATAGCACTTGGTCTCATCTTTTGGAATTCAAAATGTTCTATGTGTTTTGCTCTATGCAGATTATGACTTGGGTCTCTATGTGACAAAAGATTATGAAAATATCTGGAGAAGCAAACTGAAATTCTCTGATATGGAGGTTGGTCAGTCTAGAGAAGAAGGCTTTAATGAGTAAAGATTTTTATTCCTAAAGTGTGACAAGATATTTTCGCACTCTAATAGCATTGTTTCTCAAGTATGATGACTTTGTTGCCACTTAAAAATAGACTTTAAATAGTTTCCTCATGTGTCAAATGAGGATGATACTGCTACTTACCCTATATAATTAAATAAGATGGTATATATACAGTGCTTAGCACAGTGGTACACAGAAAAATGGTACATAGAAAGTGATAAAAAGTCTGTCATTACATTATTATGGTTATTTTCCCTATTAGCATGTGATAAATACAATCTAATAAAGTTTATCTCAAAGCCCAATGATAAATGAATAGTGGCATTAGACTCATACTTAAGTTTTCTGACCCTAAGTAAAATGGCTATTTCTATTGAATTGTGACTTTTGTCTAAAATAACATTAGAATCTATTTGAAAAAGAGAAGTTATGTGAGATTCTTGTGGGTCTTCTGAAGAGATGAGTAAACTACACCAGGAGCTAGCCTTGATGATTAAAAAAGTCCCTGGCCAAGATTTTAGGTTCTTTTCTTCCTTCTGCCGAGCGTGTGTGGTCTCTTTGGCTATGGATAGGTTCAGAGTTAAAATCTAAGTGGATGCCAAGTGGACTTGAATGGACAGATCAGTCTCATTGGGTAGCAACAATTACGAACATTTTCTCCAATTTCCTCAAGAATGAACCATTATATGCCCTTGTTTTTCTCTCTCTCAATGGTGCCTTGAACTTCTACTTTGCTATTTAGCAGAAAATGTAAGTTTAGACACTTGAATCCCAGATCAAGATGTGTGAAGCTTTCTCCTCTGCTTCATTGCTGTCTGAAATATCTTACTCTAGGCTGTGTCTTATCTCTCATGGTAATTGTTACAAAGTCAGGTCTTCTTATCCTTTGAGATGTTTTTCTTATTGACTGTTGCCCAACTATGCTTAGTGTCACTGCCTGGGTTCAATTTTTGAGGAAAAGAGGATAGTACCTTTTTGTGATTACAGTGTTGGATGTTGGGCATAAATGGGGTCAGCTTCAGATGGAGCCTCACAGTTCCCTTCCTCTACAGCTTCCAAAGGATTCTGGGTCTGATTTCCTTGAGTAAGCTTTTACAAACTCTTTGCATATCTCCCTTTTCCTTCTCCGTTTTTTCCCTGGAGTCTTTTTTTGAGTTCAAAATATGGGCCCTCTTTCTTTTACCCCCCGCCCTTGCCCATATAACCATCTGTCCACTTGCTTCCCAATATTACAACAGCAGTAAGCATAACTCTGAACAGTCACTCTTCTTTTGTGGGCACCAGGTAGAAAGATAGAGGTAACTGAGGACAGCTTTGTTTCCTGATGTACCTCTTCCCCAGGAGATGCTTCTCTCTTTTCCAGGTCAACTGTTAGCCCTGTCAGTAAAGCTCAGAACATTGTGATAAATATATTTTTACATCTTTTAAGAATTAGGTAGTCAAACTAAGGGTATCGAGTCAATGTTCAGAGAGTGAATTTTTTCCTTTTTCTTTAATGACTTGTAAGGAATAGGGGAATGGACGATTTGTATTACAACTTGCCAAAAATAAACTGGGATGTTAAAACTGGGCTGGATTTTTATGTTATAACTGCCATCTTTTTATCAAGTCTCACATATTGCATAGTCACCTGTATCCAGTTTTGTGTAGTAGTGATTTTTTTTGACCACAGTGATATAAAAGTTATGTCTTTGATTTCAGTATTTGGCTTCCTCAAAGGCTCGATCATTGTAAAGCCAAGGGAATCAATAGCTAGTTCTGTGCAAGAATTCAGTGTCTCCCATAAATTTTGAGAACAGCTTCACAAGTCACTATAATATACTGCTGACACATTAATAGCTTTTAAATAGTGTAGTTGCTCTTGAAATAAAAGCTTGCCGATGTTATTATTAAAATCACAGGCAACTGATAGGTTTCTCTGCTAGAGAAGAAATGGTAAAAATATAGTTAATAATAAAAGCGATATCAGTGGCATGCAGGGGACCCCAACTCATGGCTCAAGGTGTATCTATAAATCTTCAGTCTTTAAGTTGTTGCTTATTTTATTCTGCTTTGTCTTCATTATTAGCTGATGTTTGTAGAGAGGAAGGCAGTGTTTCTTAGATCCATGCTGTGATTTGTGTGTCAGTACACATTTATTTTTCTATATCCATCTTTGTCTATACCATGCAGTGCTCTCATTTATTAGTTTGTAAAATAAGGAAAATTCCTTACAACTAGGGGATCACATATTTTATTGTCCAAATTGGGATCCTTTTGAGAATGAAAGGGGACACTATTGATAATTATTTTCAGACAACAGGTGTAAACTGTGAGACTACATGGGCAAAGTATGACCATAGCCACCCTATTTGAACTGAGTAATGTAAAATTCTGGTGCTGGATTTGTATCTGCTAACTAAAGTATAGATTATATAGTAAGTTGTTTTTACTTATTGTTAATATACAAACCTGTAAATGCATGATTTGGGGTAGGTTTTGTATATGTTATAACCTTACTCTATCTACTTATGGTTTTCATGGCAAGTCAATGGGGTAAAATGAATGGAAGTGCTTAGAAAGTTCAAGAAGCCCCCCCCCACAAGCATCTGGCCCACCATTTACCACAGCATATGTAGAGTCTGTAGGTACAACAGGAAACTGTCTTTGATCAAGGTCCACAGAAAGACTGAGATGGAGAATAACACACAGAAATTTTATTATGGAGTACACTTGAACTCAATATCTGTGGGAGAGTGAAGAAAGCAAGATTAGGCAAAGTTAAATTGAAATGCAGTTGCAAAAATGACTTCTGCTGATCCCTTAGGGAGCTCTGGAACTTGGGTGGTCCTTTAGAGTTGTCTTGAGCTAAGGCAAGGGGGCTGGACCTTTGAATTGACCATTAATCAGTTATTGGATGTGGGCTGTCTCTGGAGTTGGAGTGTGATGTTGGGTGAGATAAATCCCTGTGGTCTCTAGGCCAATTCCTGGAGATGGACTCAGCTGTGAGCTGTCAGTAACCAGTACTTCCAGAAGTCAAGTCGAGGGGTGGGAGGTGAGTGTCTCTATCTTGAAGGGGGAATCTGTACAGTGACCTCCAGTATCCACAGCTGAAAGTTAACTTCTATTTAGATTGCCACCCAAACACTAAAACACATTAACCTCACTAGAAATTAAGAAAAGCAAATTAAATCACCAACTTTCTACTGTAAAGTTTTTAATGTTGGAAACATGAGAAAACAAAAGAAAGGTTGCCTTCCATTCAATTAATTAGAACTAGCTATGGAAGCTGCAGGGATCACTTCAGAAATGATGCTGGATGCATCAAAGTCTAGCTACACTTGCCTGCTAAAGTTAATTAGTGAAATTTATCTGATCAATTTTGTAGTGAGAATCTGTCAGAGGTGATTTTCCAAACCACAGCTGAGAAGGTAGATGGAACCTAGTGTATCCAACTTATCCTAGTTTTCCTGGGACTGTCCTGGCTTTAGCTCTGAGAGTCCCAAATCCCAGGAAACTCCCCAGTTATGAGTCAACTGGGATGGTTGGTCATCATACACAGGTGGCAAATCTGGGGGAAATTAGTAGCCAAATGTCAAGCCTGATTCTGTAGGATTTTATCTGGGAATAAGTAGGTGAATGGGAGGGAAGAATGACTCCTTCCAGCTTTTACACACCAAAAAGTCCCCTCAGTCATAAGTAGAGACCTGAAGGTCAAACCTGAGCCATGGCTCACTCAACCTTGAGTGAGTCATGGTTAAAAATCAAACGTTGAGTTGCAGAATAGCACTTTTTTCTTCTTCTTTTAAAAATTTCCATTTGTCTAAAACTAATTGTAAGGGTATGGAAGACCCTGGAAACTCAGAAAGCATAAAGATTGTGCTAATGATAATTGAAAAGCCCTCCTTAGTTCAGTCTATCACCAAAACCATCTCCCAGGGAAATTCATCTTCCAAAAAAGGATTGAGTAGAGTTTTACACTCAGTGCATAAGAACACTGGAACTTTCTCTGGGTAGAATTTCTACTTCAAGATGACTTTTGTCTATTTTGTATCGATAGGAACTATGGATTTGTTGGGATAACTATAGCAGAGGAGACAAAGTGGACAGAACAGAACTGTTACACTATTACACTCCATTGGGAGGCAAGGGTGAGAGTAAGCTCAGGCTGTATCGGGTGGATTTCTGCAGGTGGAGGGCAGAGGCAGTGACTGCAGTCTGCTTAGGCTAGAGTGTGGTAAGCATATGGAGGACATCTCTTTGACGTTCTTGATGTCATTCTTTCTGTCATGAGTAAGCCAAGAGGCAATGAAAAGACAGTTCATGGGGCCAGGTTTAACTCTTAGCCATTAGCATCTGCAATGCCTTGAGTTGCCTAGGTGAACTGGATGAATATATACCTGGGTGGTCATCAAGATTGGTGAAATCAGCCTTGCTTTATAAGGTTTCAGGCCTTGCTTCCTCTCTAATGTGCAAGAGTGTGTCACCTCTCATACCTTCTCCTATTAAGGAGGCACTGTACTTCTTGAACCACTTTAGATTATGATGGTAACGTGTATTACATTTGGATACGCTACTTCAAACTTATCGTGCCCTGAAGGCTGTTAGCTTTGAATGTTGTCCAAAGTAAAAGAAGAATTTCCAAATGTAAGACTGTACAATATAAACACTTCTACCACTCTGCCTTTATCAATCAATAGATACTATGATACTCCAAATATCTGTGGTAGACCAGGATGCTGAATGAAGCTCGGTCCTTGGGGAAAAATCATCCTAAAAAATTTGGAGCAAATCTGTCTTCATCTAGTAAGTAGCTTTCACCCTTCTGAGAAATAACAGCTCATGGCTTGCTACTGGGTCCTAGCATAGAATAAACACTTGACCTTGAGATATCAAGCAACCATGTAAATGGAGCCTCTTGTCATTTATTCATTCAATGGGATACTTATTGTGTGTCAGGCACTATTTTAATTACTTGGGATACACCATGGAACAAAACAGATAAAGGCAAGTTTGTTACATGGACACCTTCTATGATGGAGGAAACAATGATTTCTCCTCTTTGGAATAGGCATTCATGCTCAAGTTTCCATTTATTATTTCTGCCTATTGGCTTTTGACAACTCTACCAACAATGGACTTACTGAATAATATATGCAGGGTCATGTTAATATACAATATTGTTTTGAAATAGGGAAAGCATTGTAATACAAAAGAAGTTGGACAACAAGCTAATTCTCACATGATTCTTTGGTTTCCCAATCACCTTAAAGGCCTTTGGCCTTTTAAAGAGCATAATGACATAGTATTTCATGTTTACCTCCCCTGGGAATTTGAACTGTACTGCCTTAGAACTTTAAACATTCAAGGGATAAATAAAGATTCAGCAATGCTTACCCTGAATTGGAAGCTTAAACATCCATCTTGACATTTTGAACTTCATA
The DNA here is from genome assembly GCF_949987535.1 of Balaenoptera acutorostrata. Taxonomy (NCBI): domain Eukaryota; kingdom Metazoa; phylum Chordata; class Mammalia; order Artiodactyla; family Balaenopteridae; genus Balaenoptera; species Balaenoptera acutorostrata. The sequence continues at coordinate 17,746,647 of NC_080080.1, read as the reverse complement.
TGCAACTGGTAAATAAAGGGAAAAAAATGGGTGAGTTATAGGATTAGCTGAAGTTATTAATCTTTACTCTCAAGTGGAAATAATGTAGCATCTATAAAAGTAGGGTATGGAGAAAGATCAAAGAAATTCAGGGATTCACTGGACCTGCCAAAATCAGGGGATCTAATCATAATAGTTAATAGATGACTAAATCTATATTATAATGGCAGAATAATCAAGAGGTTGAGTTCTTAACGAATGAAGGTAGGTAAAGAATCATGGCCATCTGAGATGCCAGCTGAGGAAAAAGTAGGGTATGATTTGAGGAGCAAAGGAAGAAATTCAATACTGACCATAGACTGTGTATATTATTATTTTTTGAATTAAGGACTTTTTGTACTCCAAGATATTTGCATTTCTATTACTTCACAATTTGGAGTTTTGGACTTAGATTATAAAAGTTCATATTACTTATACTATTTTATAGGTGAGAGGATACTTAGAGGTTGTTAGGTATGATGGGTTTTAACTAGGGATTTGAGGGATATTATCTATGGTGCCTTTTCAACATGTAGTGCCTGGGTCCCATTCCAGTTGCTAAATCAGAATCTTTAGAGGAGACCTGGAGTGTTTGTATTTTTCTCTCTATTCCTAGATCTTATGCTAGATTCAGTAACTGAAAAAAATATGGGATTGCTTCCTTTGTTGGATGATTGAATTTATTAGGAATGCAATTTTGTGTTAGAGTATATGTATGTGTGCGTATACTGAAAATATTTATGAGGGAAAGGGTGTTATTTGATGTTTGCCAGCCTAAAGAAATGAGTATCATGACCATTTGTCAGTTTCTAATGTGCCAGCCTCTGAATCTCTTTCCCATCCAGAAGGAATTCATAATCTCTTAGTGAAAGATAAAGCTTACCTCCAACTATAGAAGCTGAAAATTCCAGATGCCATTTTTTCCCAGGTTTTCTTATAGCTAGGGCATAGGCAAGTGACCTAGACTCAGACGATGAAATGAACTTGGTCTGGTTTTTAAATTGGAAGCAGGTATAGGTGGAGAATCCTCCTGTCATTGATGGTGATTATTTTCTAAGGGAAATAGCTATATCAGTGCCAATGGTAGCATTTATTTCTCCTGTATTTCATTTGAGATTCCGGTATCTCCCAAACTACAAGGGTGCTGTCTGATAGCAGTAAAGCTCAATAAATTATCATTAAATTAAATTGAATTACTAGCTGTCTTCTTTCCTGCTAATAATCATAGTGTTTTAACCCTAGAAGAGATTATGCAATTCATGTAATCATAATGTTTTAGAGCAAGAACTCATAGAGGTCGTTTATTCACTGATTCTTAACTAGGATCCCATTGCAGTTATCCTGAATAAAAATCTCTAGAGAAAGGTATTTGTCACAGTCTGCTCAAGAAAACAGAAACCACTTTAAATGTTTCAAAAAGAAGAAAATGAGGTAATATATGAAAAATCAAACAGGACGAAGCAGGACACCCAGAGATGAATTAGCAAGATCAGGAAGGCACTACTTGCCTAAGGCTATAGGGACAGATGGAGAAGGTGGTAATAGTAGTGTCCAGTGGCTAGGACCCTCCAGGCAGCTAGAACCTTGGTGGAGGGCTTTCCTGTGGGAGCTGGAATCAAAAAATCAAAGGCTGTCCAACAAGAGTTGAAGCCATGGAGATAACAGTATTTCTAGTGATGCCACCCAGAGATGTTCATGAGATGTAGGCTGACTATGATTTTCCATGGCTACTCTTTAGATGGGTCCTGTTGTCTAAACCTTAAATCAAGCATTAGCAGGACAACTTCTGTGTTTCCACCAGTATTTCCCAATTCATTAGGATCAATAAAGCTGCAAGGGTGGGGACTGATACTATGGCTTCTCCTTTCTTATTCACCAATCTCTTACCAGTGTTTCCCACTGGCCAAACCTAACCACAAGCCAGCTGGCCAAGAAGCCTGCGAAATGTAGCCTCCAGTGGTCCACCCCAGAGTAAAGGAATGGCAAAAATAGAACTGAGAGCAAACAGGCAAATGATCAGACAGTGTCTTGGAGCATATGTACATCCAAGTTGTACAGTGATTTTTATGGTAAATGACTCAGTACAGAATTACTCCCTTATTTTTAAGATAGGAAACTATGTTCAGGTAAGGAGTGACTTTCCTGAACTCCCAAAGCCACTTATCGATCGACATGCTGTAGATCCTCCAGAGTTCTCTGTGTCTTTGGTAATTGAGCATGGGATGGCTGTTAGCACCAAGTGGGACTAATTAGAGGTACTGACCTAGTGATATGGCTGGTCTTTATAGTCTAATCCTATCATAAGATTCATTAAGTGTTTTATCTTAAAAGAATGATTTTTTAAATTGAAGTATAGTTGATTTAGAATTTAGTTTCAGGTGTACAGGATAGTGATTCATATATAATATGAAGCAGGTTAAATTTGGATATCTTAAACCAAATTTTTCCTTTGTGTTCCTGTTGCCATCTCCTTTTCTGGTCTTCTGGTTACCCAAATTATTTACATATTTACATAGGTAAATATGATAAATGAACCAAAATATTTATATAGGTAAATATTTACATAGGTAAATATGATAAATGAACCAAAATAGGAAGGAGAGGGACCAGAACATGGAAATGATGTTGGCATGGATTTGGTCTTTAAGGTATTCCAAAAATGCCATGAGAGAAGTAGCACAAAAAACTTGGGCTTCATTGAGGTTAGTGACACTATAATTGGTGAAATGCAGCAGGATTAGATTATGTACATAATTATGTAAAAAATTAGGTGGGGTGGAATATTCTAGATGAACAGGAAATCAAAAGCAGTTTTCCACAGTGGTCAACTTGCTAGGGAGGAGGGTTGACAAGAGCATGATATGTTATTGAGACCAGGAGTAAGTCAGTTGACTTTCAGAGTAAGTATCTACTCTCAGCAGGGAATTAAAGAGCTAAACAGGAAGTGAGGCAGAAGACAAGTCTATAAGGAAAGAATGGGGATGAAGAGAAGGTTATGGCTCAGTGGATGTACAGTAACAGAGTTTCCCTAAGCTTAACGTAAGCTAATGACAACATTATAAATTTCAGACCCACAAGCTGAGTGCTCCTAAGAGAGTCCTGTCCTGATTGAGATGGGTTCAAGACCTGGATGGGGTTGAGCCTATAGGTGAAAGATGGAGCTGACGGCTGCTGGCTGAGGCCGAGAAGGCAAGACTGATGTCCCACTCCTGGTTATAAGCTACCAAGTGGACTCAAGATGTAGATGTGGACTCATTCATGTGGTCTTTAGCCTCTGGATTTGAGTTTTCTGATTTGGCTTCCGACCTCACTGCTTCCCAGGGCATCCAGACTGTGTGATTTTCTTCCTTGGTGTTGGAACCTCAAGAGGTCCCACAGGACACCCACTGCCCAAGATCTGACAGGATGACAAAGTCAGTTTTCCTTGATGATTGTCATAGCTAGTTGAAATCCCTTAACAAGGCTATTTTTTATGATTGTCTTTACTTTTAAAATTATGAAAATAATTCATGTTCATTGATAATTTTGAGATAATATCAAATTGTTTAATGTAAAAACATAAAGTTTGCCATTCCCTCTCTTCAGTTCTACTTTATGTTGTTAAACAATTTTAGCTACCTGGGGTTATAAATGATTCTGAATGAGAAGTTACTTGACAAGCCCCTGTCATCAAAGGATGTATATTCCTTTTCCCAAGAAAGATATCATTCTGACCTCAGACTCTGAGATATCTTTAAAATTTGGCTCTCAGATTTTGACAGGTGACCTTTTTTTGAGTGGGTTAATTAATGGATATGCTATTTAGGGGAACCTGCAGGCAATTATTCTGATGTTTCTTCCTTAGATGATGCCAAACATTGTATAATTGAAGAGCTTGGAAATAAATTTTACCTTGATAACTTTAACAGGAATTTCTCCTCAGCAGAATTCTAATGTTAGAGTTGCAATGTATCCAAATACCTTAGCCTTTTAACCATTGGAATGATTGGGTAAATGTGCTAATGAGATGGGGAAAAAAAGGGAAAACGAATTTTCAAAACATATAGATGATTTATGTCAAGTACACAGAATCCCTGATGGTTAACTATATTTTCAATATTTCCCTGAAGAGTTTGACATCATACAGATCTTGCTGCAGTCCTGCTTGGAGGCAGAGGGTTAGATTGTCTGATCAGCTGTCAAGAGTCCCTTTGCAGTTGGGAATCCAATAAATTTTCTTCATTTTGTCAGATGTAATTTGGAAGAGAATTTTGCTTTGCTTCCCCATATCAGATGCAAGAATCATTTTTGGTCAAACAGCTCTTGATTTTTAATTTTTAAAAATCCTGTATCTATTCAGCCGCCTGAGTCACAAAGTGATTGGCCACTTTAATTCTAAGTTTGATTCTTAAAACAAGGGAAATAAAGTTTCAGGTATGTTTTCTATGTCATCAACATACATTTGACAGGTGTTTATGATCTGACTCTTTTCAGTCCCCTTCATTTCACCTCCTCACTTCCCTAAGATTTTCAAATGAAAACATTTCACCTTTAGACAATAGGTAGTTTGTAAAGGTGGCAGGTGAATCTTGATTATTAGTGAGTTGGTTGGGGCCGATATTGGCTGCCCCACTTGTAGTGGGTGAAAGGGTAGGTTAAAACTTCCATTGCGATTGCTAGATCTAGATGAGGGTCATTCCCCAAAGAAAGATGGGAGTCTTCTCTGCAGAACAATGCAGAATTCAAGGCTTGGATGGAAGAACATGTAGATAATTTATAGCTCTCCAGGACAGAGAGACTTTGTGTGGATCAGTAGAATACCACAAAAGAGCAAAGACTTCTTTTGCTTTTTTTGTTTTTCAGAACAGATGGTTAAAGTTGCAAATAAATGCCAGTAAACATTCTTTAGTATTGAATCAATTGTGAGTGAATATATAACTTGACAGTGAGAATGACCCAGAGATGTTTTGCAGTTTTGTTGTCCCTGGGGTTTGGGACAGGGCTTCAGGGGTTACCATGGGTCTATGCCTTGAGACTCTCAATGCTGGGAAACACTAAATACATACATTTTTAAGTCTCTTGGGACTAGTGAACCCAAGATTTCTGATAAAGGAGCTTCTTGGTGCTTTGGAGATGAGAGACCCATAGGCAATCATTGATCTTGCCATCTAACCATAGTACTCAATGGCAAGATACCCTGCATGTATGCATATATGTGCACAAACATACACATTGTCAGAATTCCATTTCAGACATATTTCTCTATTTTATAACTTTTAATGTACTGTCTAATTCTAAAAGTTACAATACTTAAAGGTATTTTCTTCTGAGACAGGTAGAACAGATATATATCTTGACTCTATCACATACTAGTGGTGAGAACTTGGGAATAGGAATGAGAATAAGAATAACCATCTAAATGGATTATTGTGAAAATTAAACAATGGGTTTAAACTCTATAGTGCAATACCTGACATGTAGTAAATTCTCATTAAGTGCTGGCTATTTAAAAATTATTTTTTATAACTCTTAAATTCTTGTTATCTGAATTCCCCTAACTATCTCATCTGTGAACTTAGAATAATAATGGATTTGTACACACAGAGGGTACGTGGAATATTTGATCATCTCTTTCTATACTATATCTTATTTTTTAGTAATTTGATGAATGTGGGACTGGTCTGCACAAGTAGCTTAAAATATCACGTTGGGAAGAGATAATAAATTATGTGTTTATTTCCTAAGCCATTTAACGCAGAGTTAGGCATGTGTAGACACTCAGTAAATCTCCATTGGTTTGCTGATGGACATGCATGTACCTCTCACATTTTTCCTCTGTCCCACCATAGCTACCAGCATCAACTCTAGCTTTTGGATTTGACATTAATGGAGAAGATGCAGAACCTTTGGGTGTTAGGGTACATACATGAGTTATCCATAATCAAAATTGCAATAATGCTCCAGATGGTAAACAGTTATGGCCACATATAAAATGTGCAAAATTGACTTGAAATGTGGAAGTGTTTTTTGTCTATTTGGTGCCAAATCATCATTTTGACTGTTGCTATTTTACAATGTATAACCTAGTTGGTTTTCCATTGTGCAAGAAGGATGAGCATCTGAGGAAGAGAAAATATTCATTCATGGGACTTTCATCACTGGTCTCGTACTTCCTGGTAGGATTGGTCACTAGGAAGTATGGGTCCTATGAATCCCAGGTAGCTGGAAGTTATCAGAGGCTTGAATGACTCATTAATAATCAAGAGACAAATTAGTGTAAAAAGAAAAAGCAAAGTTGACTTTGAGGGGAATCAGTTAAATGGTTTGAAACTATTTTGCACATAGATGCAGTATGAACATGGTCCACTCTTTGGAAAACCTAAACTCTTCTGATGATTATGTCAAAAATAACCCTAATGATTATTATGATCCCAATGATCTTAATGACCCATTTTGTCATTGTATGACCCAGGGTCATGCTATGACCCTGTTCAGCACTTGAGTGAGATGATTGCATGATATCTCTGTGGAAACACTAGGTGAAGATCCATCCATTATCTAGGGTACTGCCATCAGGTATTATGTTGTTCTCCACCACTCGAGGGCCCTCTGATTTCTGACTTATTGTCTTTTCTGCCAGAATCTCCTTATTTCCTGCCCTCTAAATACTTTCTGCTCTTTCATCTCCTAATTAGCCCTGTATAATAATGTCAAAGAGATTTCAAAAAAGATAAGTAACATCATCATCTTTGAGTAACTTCTAACTTTCACCATCACAAAACCCACCAAAATGAGTAAACATAAGAGGCCTGTCTGCCTGTTTAGAATGGTGGCTAAAAGTAAAAAATAAAAATAAAGAGGAGGAACAAGATTTGATACAACAGATTATAGAAATATTTCTAAAGGGAAGTTAATTTTAATGGTCACTATTGCAGCATCAATATGTATATGATAGAAATTACATATATGCTGAATTTAGATGAGGATTTTATTAGATGGCTTTGATTTACTGTTAAATCTCTGACGTTTGAGATCATAGCATTCTCTGGCAATACTGAATTGAACAGAAAGGGGAGTTACCTTGTTGGATTTGTTTTCCATAAGGCATTGGTTACAAAGTAGCCACACTGGGGAGGGATCTTCATGGCACTTGGAAGATGTCTGTGCCCCATAAATATTCTCTAGTAACTGCTGGTGACCATAAATCACTACCGCTATGTCCTGTGATCTGATCTGCACATTCAAAGAAGTTAATACTAATAATTAAAATATAATCAGTGATTCAAACCTTAATACATGCTGTTAGATCATGTGTTTTCCTGGCTGACAACACAGGAAGTCCTAATGACTGAAGAAAAGAGGGAGTGATTGTGCAGTTGGAGTACAGCTCCAAAGAGAAAGATTGCGTGCGTATGGTGACAGTGGGATTTGAAAGAAGCAGAGAAAGGCAAAGATCATATGATATCACTTATATGTGGAATCTTAAACAATGATACAAATGAACTTATTGACAAAACAGAAATAGACTCACATACATAGAAAATAAACTTATGGTTACCAAAAGGGAAAGAGGGAAGAAAGGATAAATTTAGAATTTGGGATTAACAGATACACACTACTATGTATAAAATATGTAAACAGCAAGGACCTACTATATAGCACAGGGAACTATATTCAATATCTTGTAATAAACCTATAATGGAAAAGAATCTGAAAAAGAATAGATATATATGTATAACTGAATCACTTTGCTGTACACCTGAAGCTATACTTCAATTTAAAAAAAGAACAAGAGTATAGGAAGGTAAAATGGAGATATGTCAGTTTATGAAGCCAAGGACTTCTAACATTAGGAAGAACCCAAGGGAAAAGTGGTGGAAAGTTGTATTTTCTTTCTGTTTTGAAAAATTGCTTACTGGATTCTATCTTACATCATTTGTTTTACCATTATGCTCTATTCTAGTTTCAAATGTGTTTATTTTTATATATGTCACATGCTGCAGATTTGAGGAAGCTTACAAAAATAGAGCCATTATAACAAAATATAAATGTTCACAAACGAATCTTCTTACAAGGGGAAGTAAGGGCAACAAAATAAGAAGAAGCTAGTGAGGAAGGTAGTATACAAAATCTGTGCTGTGAAGTGTTTTTATATGCTTGCTGATGTAGGTCAAAGAACTAATAGCAAGCTTTCTAGAAGTCCTTATACAAAGGGAAACAGTAATAAGAGCAAAAGCTACAGTTTTAAAAAATTCAGTGTAGACTATGGAGATCTTCCTGTCTCTAGACTTAAATCTTTCAATGCCCTGGTCCTTGGATTTCACGTGTTCTCACTCTATATTCACCTGGGGGTAGCCAAATCCTCGGTTGTGGAGCTGGAGGATAGGATGGGCAGAGCACCCAACCTTGAGTTCTGGTGTGTCAGATGCATTCAGCTATTGCAACTCTGTTGGATCAGCTGAGATCTTCTCCCTTCCTAGCCCTCTGATGAATTGAAATTGGACAGGAAAACCTACATCCCCATATGCTTTGCACCTAAGGGTTTTCTTACCTCTGTCCTGACCATAAGTTCCAAATTTACCAAGGCTAGAGGAAGACTTCTAGGATTCAATGGGCCAGCCCCTCCTGCACTCGTCCCTCCTTTCTTCCTTTTATTGTTTTCTCCCTACTACTCCTTCTGTTGCTCTGGGAATCACATTCTCTAACTTAGGTTTAATGAAAGAAGTTGATGTGGGTGGAAGGTAAAACTAGGTTGTACGCAGTATTCTTGATTCCTTAGAAAGCAGGCTCCACACAGTGGAGGAAGGGTTTGCTTGGTTGAAGGGTAGAAGGAGAGAGAAGGCATCTTCCTTTCTACTCTAAGCACACATATTGTCTTGGCCTGAGTTCTAGAAAAAAAATGAGCAGAGCCTGAGATGAGCTTTCACATAGTTCATTTTGTTTAGGCTCCAAAGGAACTGAGAATAGTACAACAGGGGAGAAAGCAAAGCCAGTGCAAGGGTCTGCTATTGAACTGGTTACTGCAGTGGGCAACTGGAGATACCTGAGATACAGGAAAGGATTTATCCATTTGTGCCCATCCCTCACTGGTCAAGGATGGCTCCGTGGGGTTACTTTCTCATTCTTGCAGGTTTGCCTATGTGCCCAAATGGCTGTACAGTTTCCTGCAGGCGTCATTCACAGCAGCAGTAGAGATGTACTGACAGAAAGCAAGATATATTCATTGCAGCTGAGGTGAGAAACTGTCAGGTTACATCTGCCCAGGGTCAGTTGCCATAGCAATACTGGAGTAAAAAGGGGGCAAAGGGGTTGTGAGACAGGGCATAAGAGGCGTCTGATATACACAGCATGGGTGCAGCTTCATTTACATTTCACATTTGCGTGTAATCAATGAAACTCCCCTCCAAATTCTAGAGTAGATTGACATCCTGAGTTTCGTTGCAAGTTTTATCTTTTTGTGTTTATAAGTATTGTATTGGAACGTGGAAAGACGCCGCTTCAAAGGGTGTTGGTTTTGTTTTTGTTTTAGTCAGATCTGTGGTTAATACATCTGCCTATTGGAATTGATTTTATAATAAATGGAGTTTAAAATCAAATGTATAGACAACAAAAAGATAAAATAGAAAAATGTGAGTGATAAGAATAAAGTTTAAGATCAGCAAGTAAGCTTCAGTTAAAGTCAGAAGGTTACAAGAATAATTTTAAAAGGTAAAAAGCTAACAAACATTTATTCTAAGCAGCCTATGTGTAAGATTCCTGAATTGAGATTGTATTTTTTTAAAAGTTACTCACATTGAATAAATAGGCATTGTCTCCCCTCCAACAAATTTCTTCTATGACAAGAACTAATGAGAAGAATTTAATGTAAGAAAATATAATGAACGAGGGAGTGATTGAGAAAGAGTAGGAAGATTAAAGAATGATGGTAAAATAGAACTTTCTGTGGAAAAGAACCAACAAAGGCTTCAGTACTGATAAATCCTAGAGTGGTGTGAGGCGTTAAATTCTACAATTATTTACATTTGTGATGAAACCTGAAAACAGCGTGGGAATAGAAAAAAAAAAAGTCTGAATTGGGATATATGGAAAAATGAGAGGAAAGAAAAGTGCTAAAAGGGCACAGTGGGGCGCTTGCTCACAAAGAAGCGTTATTGTCCCAAGCTATTAAGTTTCATATCAGATCTTTGGCAAGAGTTAAAGATCTCCTTTCCTTTGCCCCTTTACCTCATGCACGGCCTTTGAGAATATTAGTAATTGTTTTAACAATAATAGCATTTATTTAAAAGCTTGCCCTGTGCTGGGTATTCAGCAAATGCTTTAGCTTGGGTTTCATTATTTAATTCTCACAAAGACCTTAGGAGGTGGATTTTATTATTTCTGTTATTATAGACTAGTTTAATGAGGCTTAGAGAGGAGAGTTAAATTGCTTGAGGTTAGAGCTAGTAATAGCCAAATTGGAGGTCAGCCCAGTTCTGACCTCACTGATAGTGTTCCTAACCACTTAGCTCTCTGCTGGTAAATAGAACAAGAAGAGCAGTCCTGATCTAGAGAGATCCCTGACTTCATATTAAAATTCTGTAGGCTTACTACTACTTATGGCCATAATGATTTGAATATAACCCCAGGTCACGTGGCCTGACAATGGCTATCTTCTTTTTTTTTTTTTTAAACATCTTTTTTTTTTTAAACATCTTTATTGAAGTATAATTGCCTTACAATAGTGTGTTAGCTTCTGCTTTATAACAAAGTGAATCAGTTATACATATACAATATGTTCCCATTTCTCTTCCCTCTTGCATCTCCCTCCCTCCCACCCTCTCCATCCCACCCCTCTAGGTGGTCACAAAGCACCGAGCTAATCTCCGTGTGCTGTGCGGCTGCTTCCCACTAGTTACCTATTTTACATTTGGTAGTGTATATATGTCCATGACACTCTCTTACCCTGTCACATCTCACCCCACCCCCTCCCCATATCCTCAAGTCCATTCTCTAGTAGGTCTGTGTCTTTATTCCCGTCTTGCCACTAGGTTCTTCATGGCCTTTTTTTTTTTTTTTTCCCTTAGATTCCGTATATATGTGTTAGCATACTGTATTTGTTTTTCTCTTTCTGACTTACTTCACTCTGTATGACAGACTCTAACTCCATCCACCTCATTACAAATACCTCCATTTCATTTCTTTTTAAGGCTGAGTAATATTCCATTGTATATATGTGCCACATCTTCTTTATCCATTCATCTGTCGATGGACATTTAGGTTGCTTCCATGTCCTGGCTATTGTAAATAGAGCTGCAATGAACATTTTGGTACATGACTCTTTTTGACCTATGGTTTTCTCAGGGTATATGCCCAGTAGTGGGATTGCTGGGTCATATGGTAGTTCTATTTGTAGTTTTTTAAGGAACCTCCATACTGTTCTCCATAGTGGCTGTATCAATTTACATTCCCACCAACAGTGCAAGAGTGTTCCCTTTCCTCCACACCCTCTCCAGCATTTATTGTTTCTAGATTTTTTGATGATGGCCATTCTGACCGGTGTGAGATGATATCTCATTGTAGTTTTGATTTGCATTTCTCTAATGATTAATGATGTTGAGCATTCTTTCATGTGTCTGTAGGCCATCTGTATATCTTCTTTGGAGAAATGTCTATTTAGATCTTCTGCCCATTTTTGGATTGGGTTGTTCGTTTTTTTGTTCTTGAGCTGCATGAGCTGCTTGTAAATCTTGGAGATTAATCCTTTGTCAGTTGCTTCATTTGCAAATATTTTCTCCCACTCTGAGGGCTGTCTTTTGGTCTTGTTTATGGTTTCCTTTGCTGTGCAAAAGCTTTTAAGTTTCATTAGGTCCCATTTGTTTATTTGTGTTCTTATTTCCATTTCTCTGGGAGCTGGGTCAAAAAGAATCTTGCTGTGATGTATGTCATAGAGTGTTCTGCGTATGTTTTCCTCTAAGAGTTTGATAGTGTCTGCCCTTACACTTAGGTCTTTAATCCATTTTGAGTTTATTTTTGTGCATGGTGTCAGGGAGTGTTCTAATTTCATACTTTTACATGTTCCTGTCCAATTTTCCCACCACCACTTATTGAAGAGGCTGTCTTTTCTCCACTGTATATGCTTGGCTCCTTTATCAAAGATAAGTTGACCATATGTGTGTGGGTTTATCTCTGGGCTTTCTATCCTGTTGCATTGATCTATATTTCTGTTTTTGTGCCAGTACCAAACTGTCTTGATTACTGAAGCTTGGTAATATAGTCTGAAGTCAGGGAGCCTGATTCCCCCAGCTCCATTTTTCGTTCTCAAGATGGCTTTGGCTATTCGGGGTCTTTTGTGTTTCCATACAAATTGTGAAATTTTTTGTTCTAGTTCTGTGAAAAATGCCAGTGGTAGTTTGATAGGGATTGCATTGAATCTGTAGATTGCTTTGGGTAGTAGAGTCATTTTCACAATGTTTATTCTTCCAATCCAGGAACATGGTATATCTCTCCATCTATTTGTATCATCTTTAATTTCTTTCATCAGTGTCTTATAATTTTCTGCATACAGGTCTTTTGTCTCCTTAGGTAGGTTTATTCCTAGATATTTTATTCTTTTTGTTGCAATGGTAAATGGGAGTGTTTTCTTAATTTCACTTTCAGATTTTTCGTCATTAGTGTATAGAAATGCAAGAGATTTCTGTGCATTAATTTTGTATCCTGCTACTTTACCAAATTCATTGATTAGCTCTAGTAGTTTTCTGGTAGCATCTTTAGGATTCTCTATGTATAGTATCATGTCACCTGCAAATAGTGACAGCTTTACTTCTTCTTTTCCGATTTGGATTCCTTTTATTTCTTTGTCTTCTCTGATTGCTGTGGCTAACACTTCCAGAACTATGTTGAATAATAGTGGTGAGAGTGGGCAACCTTGTCTTGTTCCTGATCTTAGTGGAAATGGTTTCAGTTTTTCACCATTGAGGACAATGTTGGCTGTGGGTTTGTCATATATGGCCTTTATTATGTTGAGGAAAGTTCCCTCTATGCCTACTTTCTGCAGGGCTTTTATCATAAATGGGTGTTGAATTTTGTCGAAAGCTTTCTCTGCATCTATTGAGATGATCATATGGTTTTTCTCCTTCAATTTGTTAATATGGTGTATCACATTGATTGATTTGCGTATATTGAAGAATCCTTGCATTCCTGGGATAAACCCCACTTGACCATGGTGTATGATCCTTTTAATGTGCTGTTGGATTCTGTTTGCTAGTATTTTGTTGAGGATTTTTGCATCTATGTTCATCAGTGATATTGGCCTGTAGTTTTGTTTCTTTGTGACATCTTTGTCTGGTTTTGGTATCAGGGTGATGGTGGCCTCGTAGAATGAGTTTGGGAGTGTTCCTCCCTCTGCAATATTTTGGAAGAGTTTGAGAAGGATAGGTGTTAGCTCTTCTCTAAATGTTTGATAGAATTCACCTGTGAAGCCATCTGGTCCTGGGCTTTTGTTTGTTGGAAGGTTTTTAATCACAGTTTCAATTTCAGTGCTTGTGATTGGTCTGTTCATATTTTCTATTTCTTCCTGGTTCAGTCTCGGCAGTTTGTGCATTTCTAAGAATCTGTCCATTTCTTCCAGGTTGTCCATTTTATTGGCATAGAGTTGCTTGTAGTAATCTCTCATGATCTTTTGTATTTCTGCAGTGTCAGTGGTTACTTCTCCTTTTTCATTTCTAATTCTATTGATCTGAGTCTTCTCCCTTTTTCTCTTGATGAGTCTGGCTAATGGTTTATCAATTTTGTTTATCTTCTCAAAGAACCAGCTTTTAGTTTCATTGATTTTTGCTATTGTTTCCTTCATTTCTTTTTCATTTATTTCTGACCTGATCTTTATAATTTCTTTCCTTCTGCTGGCTTTGGGGATTTTTTGTTCTTCTTTCTCTAATTGCTTTAGGTGCAAGGTTAGGTTGTTTATTCGAGATGTTTCCTGTTTCTTGAGGTAGGCTTGTATTGCTATAAACTTCCCTCTTAGCACTGCTTTTGCTGCGTCCCATAGGTTTTGGGTCGTCGTGTCTCCGTTGTCATTTGTTTCTAGGTATTTTTTGATTTCCCCTTTGATTTCTTCAGTAATCACTTCGTTATTAAGTAATGTATTGTGTAGCCTCCATGTGTTTGCATTTTTTACAGATCTTTTCCTGTAATTGATATCTAGTCTCATAGCGTTGTGGTCGGAAAAGATACTTGATACGATTTCAATTTTCTTAAATTTACCAAGGCTTGATTTGTGACCCAAGATATGATCTATCCTGGAGAATGTTCCATGAGCACTTGAGAAAAATGTGTATTCTGTTGTTTTGGGGTGGAATGTCCTATAAATATCAATTAAGTCCATATTGTTTAATGTATCATTTAAAGCTTGTGTTTCCTTATTTATTTTCATTTTGGATGATCTGTCCATTGGTGAAAATGGGGTGTTAAAGTCCCCTACTATGATTGTGTTGCTGTCAATTTCCCCTTTTATGGCTGTTAGTATTTGCCTTATGTATTGAGGTGCTCCTATGTTGGGTGCATAAATATTTACAATTGTTATACCTTCCTCTTGGATCGATCCCTTGATCATTATATAGTGTCCTTCTTTGTCTCTTGTAATAGTCTTTATTTTAAAGTCTATTTTGTCTGATATGAGAATTGCTACTCCAGCTTTCTTTCGATTTCCATTTGCATGGAATATCTTTTTCCATCCCCTCACTTTCAGTCTGTATGTGTCTCTAGGTCTGAAGTGGGTCTCTTGTAGACAGCATATATATGGGTCTTGTTTTTGTATCCATTCAGCCAGCCTGTGTCTTTTGGTGGGAGCATTTAATCCATTTACATTCAAGGTAATTATCGATATGTATGTTCCTATTCCCATTTTCTTAAATGTATTGGGTTTGTTATTGTAGGTGTTTTCCTTCTCTTGTGTTTCTTGCCTAGAGAAGTTCCTTTAGCATTTGTTGTAAAGCTGGTTTGGTGGTGCTGAACTCTCTCAGCTTTTGCTTGTCTGTAAAGGTTTTAATTTCTCCATTGAATCTGAATGAGATCCTTGCTGGGTAGAGTAATCTTGGTTGTAGGTTTTTCTCCTTCATCACTTTAAGTATATCCTGCCACTCCCTTCTGGCTTGCAGAGTTTCTGCTGATAGATCAGATGTTAACCTTATGGGGATTCCCTTGTGTGTTATTTGTTTTTTTTCCCTTGCTGAATGGCTATCTTCTGATTTGTGCATTTACTTGTATAAAGATAGATACAATGTTATAAAATTTAAATAACATTTATTATTATTATATAATAACAGTTTTTTTATACATCTTTATTGGAGTATAATTGCTTTACAATATTTTGTTAGTTTTTGCGGTACAACAAAGTGAATCGGCTATATGTATACATATATCCCTATATCCCCTCCCTCTTGCGTCTCCCTCCCACCCTCCCTATCCCACCACTCTAGGTCATTGCAAAGCACTGAGCTAATCTCCCTGTGCTATGCTGCTGCTTCCTACTAGATATCTTATTTTACATTTGGTGCTGTATATATGTCAATGCTACTCTCACTTCGCCCCAGCTTCCCCTTCCCTCCCCCCCACCCCGCCGTGTCCTCAAGTCAATTCTCTATGTCTGTGTCTTTATTCCTGCCCTGCCACTAGGTTCATCAGTATCCTTTTTTTTAGATTCCATGTATGTGTGTTAGCATATGGTATTTGTTTTTCTGACTTACTTCACTCTCTATGACAGACTCTGGGTCCATCCCCCTCCCTACAAATAACTCAATTTCATTTCTTTTATGGCTGAGTAATATTCCATTGTATATATGTGCCACATCTTCTTTATCCATTCATCTGTTGATGGACACTTAGGTTTCTTCCATGTCCTGGCTATTGTAAATAGTGCTGCAGTGAACATTGTGGTACATGTCTCTTTTTGAATTATGGTTTTCTCAGGGTATATGCCCAGTAGTGGGATTGCTGGGTCGTATGGTAGTTCTATTTTTAGTTATTTAAGGAACCCCCATACTGTTCTCCATAGTGGCTGTATCAATTTACATTCCCACCAACAGTGCAAGAGGGTTCCCTTTTCTCCACACCTTCTCCAGCATTTATTGTTTGTAGATTTTTTGATGATGGCCATTCTGACTGGTGTGAGGTGATACCTCATTGTAGTTTTGATTTGCATTTCTCTAATAATTAGTGATGTTGAGCATCTCTTCATGTGCCTCTTGGCCATCTGTATGTCTTCTTTGGTGAAATGTCTACTTAGGTCTTCCACCCATTTTTTAATTGGGTTGTTTGTTTTTTGATATTGCGTTCCATGAGCTGTTTGTATATTTTGGAGATTAATCCTTTGTCTGTTGTTTCATTTGCAAATATTTTCTCTTATTCTGAGGGTTGTCTTTTCATCTTGTTTATGGTTTCCTTTGTTGTGCAAAAGCTTTTAAGTTTAATTAGGTCCCATTTGTATATTTTTGTTTTTATCTTCATTACTCTAGGAGGTGGGTCAAAGAGTGGTTTATGTCAAAGAGAGTTTTCCTATGTTTTCTTCTAAGAGTTTTATAGTGTCCAGTCTTACATTTAGGTCTTTAATCCACTTGGAGTTTATTTTTGTGTATGATGTTAGGTAGTGTTCTAATTTCATTCTTTTACATGTAGCTGTCCAGTTTTCCCAGCACCACTTATTGAAGAGGCTGTCTTTTCTCCATTGTATGTTCTTGCCTCCTTTGTCATAAATTAGGTGACCATATGTGCATGGGTTTATCTCTGGGCTTTCTATTCTGTACCATTGATCTATAGTTCTGTTTTTGTGTCAGTACCATAGGCTTGATTACTGTAGCTTTGTAGTATAGTTTGAAGTCGGGAAGCCTGAGTCCTCTAGCTCCATTTTTTTCTTTCTCAAGATTGCTTTGGCTATTCGGGGTCTGAAAATGGCTTTCTTCTGATTTGTGTATTTACTTGTATAAAGATAGATACAATGTTATAAAATTTAAATAACATTTAATTCTCATTAACATTTATTATTATTACATAATAACACAGTTCTTAAAACTGACACAATTGCATAAAATCAGGCCCCCAGTAGAAAATCTGTACTTTCTTTATGTGTGCATATTCTATCATCTGTCTCTATTATCTCTCCATCCATCCATCTATACCATCATCATCTATCCACCTAGTTAATATGGTTCATGAGTGCACAGGTCTGTGTGTGGATGGGTAGTAGGAATATAAATTCTTTTTCTCAGAACATTGATGCTGTTAGACTGTGAAAGTCATAATGAATGTGCTATACACATCTTTATTCTAAGTCTTCTGACAGCTGAGATGGTTTGGAATGATAATGACCCTCATATGGAAGAGGTTAAAAAAGTGTGCTTTTCCACATTAGTCTTGGCCCTAATTTCTCTCCAGCAGATACTGTGGTTATCAGGCTTCTAAGAAAATAAATGAATACCTTGTGGCAGAGTCTTTTGTGCCCCTGGGAGATGAGACTGAAAAAATAAGTTCTGGTGCAATGAGTGATTATAGCATGTAGGGTAGGTGACAGTCTGATGGATTTTAGTAATAACCACAGCCAGTTCTATTGAAGTTGATCCAAACCTTTTTATTTTTTTTTTGCTTAAGTTTTTGGGAAATTCAGGAAAAATCAGGACTGTCAGATGAAATTGTCATATAATGGGATATATAGCCAATGAGTGGGATAGGAGTTTCTTGGTGTGGCATTCAGATACATCAGTTCTACATTTAAAAAAAATGAAATGCAATATAATTCTTCACCACACTTTAACCTATAAAAACACCAGTAGTGAAAATTGCATTCATAATGCACAGCAAAATTCTTTACCTCATGTTTCCCCATTTTCTATAAACACAGTAGTGTCCTACAATCCTCTAGTCTCTGCTTTCAAACTTCCCAAAGCACTTTCATCTAACCCATGCATTCCCTTCTTTTTTTTTTCCTCCTTTCATTTATTACCCCCCCATCCCACTCCAGGTAGTTACTGTCTGTTCATTCCAGAATAAACCCTTAACCTGTCATCCCCATTTTTACCCCTAACATCACAAAAGAGCCAGGTCTGTAGTTTTCAAGATAGACACAGGGTCTCAGAGGCTCTTCCATTTTAATGGTGGAAGTGTGGGGTTGGGGAAATTTCAAGCACTTGACGTTTGTATAACTTCTTTATTCCTATTACAGATACTTACTTGAACAATTCCCCCACCATCCCTCCCCCACCACCCTGCAAACACCATTTAATGTCAGGGATAAATGTAAACTACTGAAGGATTTTAAGGAAGAGGATGATGAGAAATGCAGGATCAAATTTGCATTTTGGCTGCTGAGTGGAGAATAGATGGGGAAGGAAAGAGTAATGAGATCTAAAGCGAGGAGAATAGTTAGGAAATTACCAGGGTAATCCCTAGAAGGGATGATGGTGGTCTAAGTGTGGGCAGGGACTACAAAACATAAGTGGGCAGATTCAGGAAATATAAAGGAAGTGGTATCAACAGGGCTTTAGGATTGACTGAATGTGGCAGGTGAGGAAGAAAGGCATCATGGAGGTAAAATAAATTCATTGTTGACTTGGACAAACTTGAGCCCAGGAGTCAAGACTTAATCCTTCTGCTTTGTTACTTGGTCCCTCTGCTCTCCTAGCCTGTCCTCTAAAGATGAAATGAAATAGCTGAATAGTTACCATGGAAACACATCAATTTATGAAAAGGACCAAGGTTGTGTAGACAAAAATTTGTTTGCTTGTTTTACGTATCTTTCTGTGATTTTGAAGTAACCTGGCTCCTTTAAGAAATATCTTGAAAGACCTAAGTTATCAAATACCATTTGACAAAAAGAGTGATTATTACAATTAGAAAACAAAAGTATGGACCAGATCATGAAGTCAGAGATCTCTGACGGTTTTTTTGTCCCTTCTGAACAACACAGTGGCTCTTTTCACTCTCAGGGAAGAAAGGTACTTTCTAAATCCCACACCATCATTCTTCTCCTGGGCACAATGGTTTGGAGAAGGGATAAGGCAAATGCACCTCTACCTCTCCAGCTTTCTTCATTTATAAGCCTTTCAAGCGCCTTAACAAGAACTCCCCACACAAATTGTTAGAACTCTGCACTTAATTAGTCAAGGGGCAGGATAGAGGTCAGAGTGTCTGTGTGAGGTTGCTGTTGTTTAGGTGAAAAAACAAGAGAACTGAATTTTCTTGAGTTTTAACTCTGGCCCTGATACCTCATAATGTTATTGCCCCAATTAAATCTCTACCTATCTGAGCCATTTTTTCCCTCCTTACTCAACAGTTGTGAGAATTAAATGAGAGAGTTAACAATAAATGTATCCCATTGTCTGGCAGGACCAGGAAACTGATCTGAAGCATGGACCCTCTTGCCAAGCCTTGAGCAGTTATTCCACTTACTTCTAAACTTTCTTCTGTTGGTAAGTAGATGATCTAAGCCTGTGGTTGGGGTGGAAACTGTTCTCAGGGGAGGAAGAAGGAGGTGGGTATCTGAATTTCCACTTTTTTGACTATTGGATATTTCATTGATGGCCCCTTTAACCTTCCTCCCAAGTTTTGCTAGAAACCCTTGAATTTTCAATCTGGAGGTAATGAGAAGCCATCCTTAAATCTAAAAGCTGAGTGTCCTGATCAGAAGCTAAGTCAGAGAATGACTTGATGGTTATTTTGTCTTCCTATTCCTTCTTCTTGGCAGGTATGAACTTGTTTTCGGGGTTTTGGCTGGCTCTGCATTTGCTCATCAGTAGCTATTAACTCATGGTCAGAAGCCTGCCTAATTTTATTAAATGAGTCCAAAATCCAATTTAGGACAGAAAATTTTACTATAGCAACCCTGAAACATGATTATTTAATTTCTGTTTGAAACTTCTATTATTTTTTTCCTTACAGAACAACTTACCCTTTGTTGGAGAGTTCAAAATGATTACTATTTATATTACTATTTATATTATACTTTACTTGCACTGTGGTGATAGTACTACATGCTTTTTATACATTATGAACTAATTTGTTAATTACACAATGATTTGCAGAGCATTGACAATGTTTGTAGTTCTAGGATAGAGGGATGAGCAAAATCAAAATAAATCCTCAAATAGAGCTTACATTTTAATGGAAGATGTAGGTGGTAATCAAGTGTAAACAAAGAAATTATCAAGTTATCAAACATATGCATATGTACATACATATATATGTATGCATAGAATTATTAATTCAAGTTACTATGAAGGGAACAATAGGGTGCTGGGTGAAAGATAATAAGTATCTAGCTGGCATGGGAACTAAATTTCTGTGGAGGTGATATTTAAATATTTACTTTTTACAAAAATCTTATGGGCAGGAATCAATGGCATCATTTTACAGGTAAGTAAATTAAGACTCAGAGATTTATATATATTTCCATGGTCAAACGTTAATAAGCAATAGATCTGTGATTAACTCCAAGTGCTAGCTTGGCTATAGAGTTCCTGCTTTTAACACTACTTTTTGTTTCTCATAATATACTTATATTCACTTTCCTGAACATTTAATCTTCCACTCTTCTTTTGTAGACATATAACCAAGTGGGTAATATTTGGTTACAGTCAGTTGGTCGTGCAAAGGTTGCTAAATATTGGTCATTGCTGGGTGCTAATCTATGCCAAAACATCATCATAAAGTGGATCCCAGGAAGAAAGAAGCTCTATGGACAACACTCCTGAATTGCATTAAAGGGTTATAAATCTCAAACCAATTGAAAGTTTTCCCTCTGGGTTTTGGAAAATGTTCACCTCCCTTGTCCTTTCTTTGCAGCTCCTTACACAATAACCTATCTCCTGCCACTTCTCTTGACCTCCAGATTTTGGTCCTTCTTGGAGTATGAAATGTTTAGCTAAGGATGACACTGGGAGATCAGCAAGTGGAAGGTGAATGAAAAATAATGGTACGCTTCTACATATGAAGATGCTGAGATTCAAAGAGACTGACAGGAAGAATGGTTAGTAAATGGTAGAGCTTAGAAGTGTAGATTCAACCTAAGGGGAGTAGGTTTCTGTCCAGAACTAAATTCTGGATTCAGAATATAAATCTACTGTAAAGTCACTCACTTATGAAATCCCTGATTCTCCTTCTTTCTGTCACTTCCCACTCTCCAAGGAACTCTCTTTAGTTTAATGGGGTCAAAAAAGTAAGCCGTGGGTTCAGAGTGAGACATGGAAAGAGAGATTTTTTTCTTTTATAATAGTGTAACCAACAGAGGGTCATCATCAAGGCCTCTCTCAGATCAAACAGAATTGTGCAGCATTGGTTGGCAGAGAGCAGGATGAAAGGAGTTCCTTTCGGGAATAGTTCCTACTGGAGGTTGAGGATGAATACGGAACATAACCTCCTCTTGATCTAGAAAATTGCAACAACTAAAGAATGGTCAGTATCCAAGATCTTCAGAGAAATTGTAACTGTAATCTTTAGACAAGCTCTGTATTTCAATTGTACTTTATCAAAGTGGTTTCAGGTTCAACTAAGATGTATTACAACTCCTCTCTCTGCCTCTGTGCTATGTGCCTTTATATATACTATCATGTTTAAATCTTGTGAGCTCCTTGAGATAAGCCCTATTTGGCTTATGGAGTAATTAGGCTCAGAAAGTTTGTATCAACTTCCATACCGGAAAGAAAAAAATTTATATGTATGAATCAACTAGTACAAGTTCTTGTAGGGAGAGACCTATTTTAGTTGATAATGTGATTTTTTAAGACACTTTGGACTGGTTACTGAACATCCAGGACATGAATATGGGTGAAATCCTGTATAGACTGTGGAAGAATATTTTCAAGTTAAGGGAACCAGGAGAGAAAGTAAGGGAGATATGGAAGCATAAAGAAAGACAGAGGTCCTTCCCTGTGATTCTTTTCTCCTACCCAGGTTTTAGGAAACTTATCAAATTCTTGAAAATCTTGAGGTATAAATACTTTATTTTGAAGTGGAGGTATTGAACTTTGCCTTGTTCAATAATAATTTTATAAAAAGTAAAATCATGACTCATAAAAATTGAACTTCTGTCAAAGATTTTATAATTCATTAATGAGAGAACGAATAAAATATTATAAGCAGTTCAAAGGAATAGTCAAAGGACACACACTTATAAAAGCATCCAGGAACGCTGAAATTATTTTATGAATAGATGCAAAACTGTCTTCTTCCAGTGGAGAAGGGCTATCAATTGCATCTCCACTGGTCAAAAGGCATTTGTGTTTCAATGGATAGGAACCATTTATATGTATTACTATCATTTCCTTACAAACTACAGAGTTGTAAAATAGCTCAGACAAGAGAGACACAGATAACCCAGAGGGCTGTAGGACACTCAGTGACCATTTTGCCCATTTCAAAGTCTTTTGCAATTTTCCCTGACAGCCATTGGATTGTTGGGAGCAGCACTAAAGGAACATGCTTGAAGCCAGGATGCTGAGTTGGAGAGAAACCTGAGGAACTAAGCAACTGGGAATCAATAAATGTTATGGGGTGGGCTTTGGACTTTGACAGAGGGTGAATTGGGGTTCAGGCCAAATTTCACTCAGCTGACATATGGTTTACATTTTATGGTCCTTAGAATGGTAAGAAGGAAATTGAGATAGAAACCCCAATTTTTCTGCCTCCAAGTCCACTGCAATTTTCACTTCACTATGCTATATCAAAATGTTCTAAATAAGAGCTCTCCTTTAGTGACGTTAAATGAATGTTCAATAATACCAAAATGAAAATTTTCTGCTTAGACAGAAAGCAATGAAAACTGAAAGACTGTGATGGTTTTCATGCACCCATTTGAGTAGGCAAACATTGTGAACTGAATTGTGTCCCCACAAAAGTTTTTTTCAAGTCCTAATTTCCAGTACTGTGAATGGAACTTTATTGGAAATAGGATCTTTGCAGATGTAATCAAGTTAAAATAAAATCATACTGGATTAGGGTGGCCCCTAACATGAGAGAAAGGACAAAGAGGTTCTTGGCATAGAAATGCACAGTCAGGGACACACACAGAGGGAAGATGACCATGTGAACATGGAGACAGAAATTGGAGTGATGCAGCTACAAGCCAAGAACACCAAAGATTGCTGGCAACCACCAGGAACTAGGTACGTAGGGGAGGGGTTCTCCTCAGAGCCTCCAGAGAGACAATGGCTCTGCCTACCCTTGATTTTGGACTTCTATCTTCCAGAACTGTGAGATAATAAATTTTAAGTTATACTGTTTGTGGTATTTTGTTATAGCATACCTAGGAAACACGCAATAGAGAAGGTGATATCTTCTATTTTTTCCAAAAATGATTTTTAAAAGCTCGTAAGTTTAACATACAATACAGAAAGGATAAACCAATTTAAAGTAGGTGATAAAGAAGATGTGGCACAGTAAAGAAGATGTGGCACATATATACAATGGAATATTACTCAGCCATAAAAAGAAACGAAATTGAATTATTTGTAGTGAGGTGGATGGACCTAGAGTCTGTCATACAGAGTGAAGTAAGTCAGAAAGAGTAAAACAAATACCATATGCTAACACATATATATGGAATCTAAAAAAAAAAAAAGAAAATGGTTCTGAAGAACCTAGGGGCAGGACAGGAATAAAGATGCAGACGTAGAGAATGGACTTGAGGACACGAGGAGGGGGAATGGTAAGCTGGGACGAAGTGAGAGTGGCATGGACATATATACACTACCAAATGTAAAATAGATAGCTAGTGGGAATCAGCCCCATAGCACAGGGACATCAGCTCGGTCCTTTGTGACCACCTAGAGGTGTGGGATAGGGAGGGTGGGAGGGAGACACAAGTGGGAGGAGATATGGGGTATATGTATAGCTGATTCACTTTGTAATAAAGCAGAAACTAACACACCATTGTAAAGCAATTATACTCCAAAAAGATGTTAAAGAAATATAATACAAAAAGAATGACATACCAAAACAAAACAAAACATAGAAAGATAGCTTTGGATATGGGATAAGGAAGATATTATCATTTTTCTTTTTCTTCCCTCCCTCCTTCCCTCCCTCCCTCCCTCCCTCCCTCCTTTCCTTCCTTCTAGATGAGAAACGTATAACAGAAAGTCCAAGAGGAAAGGTTCCCTAACTACCATGAGAATGGGGTTGCATGACTATTCTGAAGAACTGACACTACACAGTCGTGAAAGAAATTGAGCTAAGGAAAGCTCATGGAATAGAGTGGATGATCACTTCAAAATTTCCTACTCATCTTGTGGACAGTATATTAGTGTGAAAAGTATGATTAAGACATAAATATTCTATTTTAAGTTTTCTTTCAGATTTTGTATGTGCACCTACTATTTTGGAGCATGGACTATCCTGTTGATTTTAGGGTTGGTTTTCACAGAAATTGAGTTGTATGCTTATTAGTTCAAAGTTCGTGTTCCCTGTTGGTGCTGTAAGCTCCATAAGAGCAGGAACCATGTCTATTTAGGTCATCCCAGGATCTCCCAGGAACTAGAATGTTTCCTGACAAATAGTAGGCATTATATACCATCAATGGTTGAACTAATAATAGAAAGTAAGTAAATAACCTAACAAATCTTTCAGTTGGTGACTGATAAAGCTTTAAATTTGTACTGTGGCCTTTTAAATTTACCAAGCTGATTGGTTTGTAGCTGCCAATATTTGGTTGGCAATTAATAGCTCTGGTTGTCTTGTTGGAGCAGACTCTTCTATTGCTTCCAGGCCAACCTAGTTTTGTTTTTATTTACCTTTCCCTTAATGAGTGCCATATTCACGTGGCATTTGCAACTAAAAATTATATTAAAATATATATTTTATTTTTTATTGTAGAATAATTTGAGATTTCAGGAAAGTTACAAAGATATTACAAAGATCCCATGTACGCCTCATCCATCTTCCTCTAATGTTAACTACTTACATAACCATGATATATTTATCCCAAATACAAAGTTAACAATGGTACAAACTATTAACTGAAGTACAGATTTTATTTGAATTTTATTGTCTTTCCACTGATATATCTTTTTTTGTTGTTGTTCAGGATACAATCTAAGCTATTACACTGCATTATAAAACTATTTCTAATTAAAATTTTTTTTTATTGAAGTGTATTTGATTTACAATGTTGTGTTAGTTTCTGGTGTACAGCAAAGTGATTCAGTTATACATATAATTTTCAGTATAGGTTATTATAAGATATTGAATATAGTTCTCTATGGTATACAGTAGGACCTTATTGTTTGTCTATTTTATATATGGTAGTGTGTATCTGCTAATCTCAAACTCCTAATTTATTCCTCTCCCCACTTTCCCCTTTGGTAACCATAAGTTTGTTTTCTATGTCTGGGAGTCTGTTTCTGTTTTGTAAATAAGTTCATTTGTAACATAGCTAAGTAACTTTTGATATTTTCTATAGTATACATAACATATATAATGGACCATAAAAACTGTAGTATATTTACTTATGTAGTTTTTGATGGAAGCTTCTTTTAGTGACCGTTTTTCAGGCAGCAAGGTAGCACCCAAAATCTTTCCAGGGAGCACACAAATACTGAATCCATCAATTTTCTGGTTTCAGCTTGTTAGGTTTGAGTAGAATAGAGGCCATAATAGTGGTCCGTGTTGTTTCAAAGGCAAAATCTTGAATATAAACCTAAGCATTTCATACGTTCAACAGTAAATTTCCTTGGTGGTATATAAGCAGTGGTTGAACAACCAGATTGTTAGGGCTACTGCATTGCAATTGGGTTCCTCTGTTAAGAGACCTGTCAAACCAGGTAACTATTCAGGTTTCCTCTGATTTGGATACTCCTTGGCACATAGTTCTTCTCAGAGCTCACTCATCATAGGCTTCAGATTGCCATTGGGTAGCTTAATTTAAAAGTAAGAGGTAGTCAGTCAGGTTTTATCTTAACTGAATCTGGAAAACAAGATTTCTGGTTTCTCTTGAAAAATCAGAAGTTCTGGCAAAACATGCATGACAATGTTGGCTGGAGGTAAGCAACGTGTGTCCTTTTAGATGGAACATTAACCATCTTGGTTACCATCACCATCACGTTTCTCTAATATGTTATAATTCATTGTATTATCTAACTGGTCTGTTTCATATAGCTTAATATATAGTATGGGTCTGCATCTCAATCTTCTGTCATTCTCATAAAATCTCAGTAGAGAACCTATTTGGTTAGATGTAAGAAAAGACTATGTTGGCAATTTTAATGTAAAATCTAGTTCTCAGAGTGGAGAGATAAGGAAATAAAATCCCTTGTCTAAGGTTACTTGAATGTGATCTATTGCCATCTGGGAGGACTGTACTTGTACTGGTAGGTGCTCAACGCGTATTTTTATTGATTTGAGCTCTGCGTTTGTAGTGTCCACACAACCTCTCCACCATTTTTATACCTTTACCCCCTACTCTATCATTTGAATTATCTCCACTGAACATTCACGGTATCTGTGTAACTAACTAGTTAGCATGTTTGCTCTGGATGAACAATGATAAAGCTATTATTCTCTTAGTTTTTTTGTTTGTTTGTTTTTGTTTTTTAAGCTATAGCTTGGAAAACCTCAGAAAGGTTGAATTGATTTCTTGGGCAAATTACATGAAGAAGGGATTCCAAGAACACTTGCTCCTGGAGAAGTTTTATTTCTTCCAGATCATCTGGAACTCAAACAAAATGAAACTAGCAATTTCATCCAGGTTTCAACAGAGCCTGATTGCTGTGTTTAGCCATAAACCAGAACAATGAAGTATACAAAACTCTTTTATGACTTATTTATTCACTGGTTCAAGCCATCTGTTTGATATTATGTGTCTGAATTTTGAGAAGGCAATAAAAGCCAAGCAAAATTGAGGAAATTAATTCACCTTAAGAAAATGACTTTGCCAAATTGTTGCAGAATAATATTCAGCTCTGGGTAAATTATGTTTCTTGTCCATAGTGGGCGTACATTCTCTGTTATTCACTGTCCTTCGCTGAGAATAGGTAGGCTGGCATTTCCTAAAGTAGCCCTGAGCTATGAATATTTTAGATAGTATTATCAGCTTCTCAGCCTTTCAAAATCGATTTTGAGAGAGAGTTGGCCTGTCTCAGTGTAAGAAAATAATTGATTGGAGCCAAGATGTGGAAATCAAAACTATTATGTTTTGATTTAATGAAGGCGCTTATTATTCTCCAGGGATTGTCTCTGCTCTTGTTGGAAACATGGTGTTCTTTGCTGTTATGACTAATTATCATACCCAGCACAGGCCAGATCCCTACCTTAAGACCACCTAGCAGTCCAAGGGTGAATCCTGTCTCTCTCTGGCTTTCTGGTAACAAAGGAATAAGCTCTACTGCTTTGGATTTCCAAATAAGATCAGAGCAGAGAAATTCATCTTGATCCTGGTCTCACAGATGGAACATTGAGGTGTTGCTGGTAGTGAACTGTTTATTTTTATAGATTTCCATTCCATCCTGCTTCCCACTTTTTTGTGTGTGGTTGGGTTTTGGATACTAATTCCATGTTCTTTATTGGATTTTGCATTCTATCCCTTTTATCATATCATAAAATGTCTCTTGAAATTAATCTCAGCCTTATGTCTTGAATCACTTTCTTTTTTCTTCTTATACCTTAGTTTGATATTTCCTTAGCTCTGCTTGATTAGACAGAAATACTTAAGCTTAGTCTCTGATCTTTTCTGCTGCTCCTTGTTCTTCAATTTGGTTCCTGATCATGGATTTCAAGTCTTTCTTGTTAATTGTCTGGATACCATATATGTCCAAAGTCTCAGTTTAGGTATCCTGCCATTATTGCCTTGCACCACTCAGTAGTTACCTACACTGGAAAATCTTGAGCTGTATTGATGGAGCTGGTAGTGAGGGATCATGGGAAGGTCGCATACCAGGGAGTTAGAGTTAGAATTTGCCACTAATTATAATTAGCTGTGTGATATTGGGACAAATACTACATCTTTTTTCTGCTATGCCATTTATAAATTGAAGAAGAATGATAGTCACTGATTTTCAAAATTATCTTTTAGACTATGCTGTGCTCTCTTAAAGTAAAATCTTAAGGGAAAATTAATAAAGTAGGTTAAAGTGGAGCTGCTTTGCTCAAAATGGTAGTATACGTTCAAAATTTTACCTCAGTGTCATTGCTTTTACATCAGGAACCATTCTCTGATATGTCTCAATGGATCTTCTTGGGCCCCATGTAGAATAAATTGAAAATCTCGGCTATCTTTAGAGTTCATCCCAATTCTATAAAATATGTGGTTTCAGGTGAGGCTTCAAGTGAAGCTTTGCAGAATATGATCAGGTGGGAATGATCAAGCTGGATATTAAGCAAACTTACCAGATAAGCTCAGAATACAGAACGAGGAAAGAATATGAAGTGAAGGGTAATGAAGAAAAGGTGAGAATGGTTCAATGGCTCAGCTTTTCTACTTTTCCTCAATAATTTCTGAAACCACTTTTCACTATAGAACCTGTGGAACAAAGTTGAAATATTCAGATTGCTTCTTCAGAATCCTTCTGCTTCTCTTGAATGTTTCTTCTTACACATAAGAACTCCTATCCCTTAAGTTGCTTTCTGATTACAGTCATCTCCTCATCCTCCTCCCATCCTGTGTACACATCATCCTGCATTACAGTCCATTTCCCTTTGTTTTGATACATTGTGTTCCATTACTAATGGCCCAAGTACTGAGACAACAAAGGCTCAGAGGCTGGGAGGGCCAGACTATGCTAGAAAGAACTGTCTACGAGTGAAGTTGGAGGAGGAGGAGGAGGAGGGGGGGGGGAGGGAGGGGGGAGGAGTTTCATAGTCAAAAAAGAGAGGTTAGATTAGTGGGTGTGCAAGAACAGATTGATGAAAGAAGTCATGAACGTGATCAGAAAGGTGAAGTTATAGTTCAGAACAAGGGAAGTGGACCAATCAAGGCAGCAAATGTGGGTAAAAGACTGGGTAATACAAATGTTAGCTTGTGAAAATTAAGAGCCAAAGGTAAAGTAAGCAGTCAAGGGATTGTGCAGTTACTAATGCTCCAGGTTGAATCTTACATATGCAAATTTTGATTATTTCAATACTAGCTAGGTGGACTCCCAATTTATTGGTGATAGAACCACACAAAGCCTGGCTTCCTTGAGACACAAAGATAATAATTTTGTGTGCCCACTTGTGCTGTGTGTTAATGGCTGATGGAGCCTTCCTTTGGAAACATTTAATGACAAATAAAATTGTAAGATATTTAAAGTGTACAACATGATGATTTGACATATGTATACACATTGTGAAAGAATTCCTCCCCATCAAGTCAGTTAACACATGCTTTAGAAACATTTGGAGTTTAGGAAAAAATTCTTATAGGCTGGAGGACTTAACTTTTAATATTTTTATCTTAAGGCCTTTGACAGGAAAATAGGAGCAAGATTTGAGGTTAGGTGGGGTGATGAGAGATCCAACAATCTTCCTATAGGAAATCATTTGTCCTGAATAAATGAAATGGCCATATTACCCCCAACTCAATAAAATAATTTGGATTGTCTTAAGTATTCTCAAGGTTTCAGTGAGGTTCCAGTTTTACTCTATTTTGTCTTATTAGGCAATCTCTTCCACTTACCACCTTTAGGCTGCTGACTCCCAATTTTAATATATTCCTACCCTATTTCCTAAATTACAATCTATAACTTTTCCATTAAATTTAATGGAATTTAAAAATTGTAATATTCAAAAGAGATCTTTTCATATAAATATTTTCTTTCTTTGCTATTCATTACTAGTGATGGCCCTTCTAGCTGCTCAAACAAAAACTTTCACTCATTTATTTATTGATTCAAATTAGTTGTTGATGGCTACTATGCGCTTAAACACTCAGGGTATACTGGAACAAAATAGCTGTAGTGCTTGGTGCAAAATGCTTACAGCCTAGTGGATGCTACAATAAAAGTGCTCCAACAGGAGAAGTACCATCTATGATAGTAATGCAAAGAGGAATGGAAAAGAGTGTTCCAACCATAGGGAAGATCCTTGTAAAAGCCTAGAGGCAAGAAAAATCTCAACAGTTTTTAAAAAATTTTTTATTGGAGTATAGTTGATTTACAATGTTGTGTTAGTTTCTACTGTACAGTGAATCAGTTATACACATGTATATATCCACTCTTTTTTAGATTCTTTTCCCATATAGGTCATTGCAGAGTACTGAGTAGAGTTCTCTATGCTATACAGTAGGTCCTTATTAGTTATCTAATTTTATACATAGTAGTGTATATATGTCAATTCCAGTCTCCCAATTTATCCCTTCCCCTTTGCCCCCATGGTAACCATAAGTTTGTTTTTTACATCTGTGACTCTATTTCATTTTGTAAATACATTCATTTGTGCCAATTTTTTTAGATTCTACATATAAGTGATATCATATGATAAATTTGTCTTTGTCTGATTTACTTCACTCAGTATGACAATCTCTAGGTCCATCCATGTTGCTGCAAATAGCATTATTTTGTTCTTTTTTATGGCTGAATCATATTCCACTGTATATATATACCAAATCTTCTTTATCCATTCCTCTGTTGATGGACATTTATGTTGCTTCCATGTCCTGGCTATTGTTAATAGTGCTGCAGTAAACATTGGGGTGCATGTATCTTTTCAAATTATGGTTTCATCAGGATATATGCCCAGGAGAGGGATTGGTGGATCATATGGTAGTTCTGTATTTAGTTTTTAAAGGAAGCTTCATAGTGTTCTCCATAACGGTTGTACCAATTTACATTTCCACCAATAGTGTAGGAGGGTTCCCTTTTCTCCACACCCTCTCCAGCTTTTATTGTTTGTAGAGTTTTTTGATGATGGCCAGTCTGACCTGTGTGAGGTGATACCTCATTGTAGTTTTGATTTGCATTTCTCTGATAATTAGCAATGTTGAGCATCTTTTCATGTGCTTCTTGGCCATCTGTATGTCTTCTTTGGAGAAATGTCTATTTAGATCTTCCTCCCATTTTTTTGATTCCATGGGTTGTTTTGGGGGTTTTTTTGATATTGAGCTACATGAGCTGTTTGTATATCTTGGAGATTAATCCTTTGTCGGTCGTTTCATTCTCAAATATGAATATTTTCTCCCATTCTGTGGGTTGTCTTTTTGTTTTGTTTATGGTTTCCTTTGCTGTGAAAGAGTTTTTAAGTTTAATTAGGTCCCATTTGTTTATTTTTGTCTTTACTTTCATTACTCTAGGAGGTGGATCAAAAAAGATCTTGCTATGATTTATGTCAGAGAGGGTTCTGCTTATGTTTTCCTCTAAGAATTGTATAGTATCCGGCCTTACATTTAGATCAACAGTTTTGAGGAACAGAAGATAGTCTACCATGTTTGGATTGTATACTCTGAGGGGGACCAGGAAAGGCAAGATGTAATTCTGGAGAAGAAAGCAGGGCTAGACAATCTTATCACAAGAGGAAAAGGGAACTTCTAATGCTCTCAAAGTGCTAAGATTGAGGCATTATTCTTATCTCTCTTCTCTGGTGAGAAAACTGAGTTATTAAGAGTTTAACTTGTTTAAGATCTACACTAATGAATGCTTCCAAAGCTTTGGCCCATATTTATTCTTTTTGGATGGTATTATGCTGTGGATATTTGTTGAAATGTTATCAAAAACCTTTTGTGCATGAGGAAGAATTTTAGAAAATAGATGTATTGTGATAAAGAGAGCACTTAAAGCCACATGACTGGAAAAGGTCATCAAGGATGGAATTTAAATGAATATGACAAAGACCAAACACTTATCACTGCAAAGTAAAGAGCCTGAGAAGAGCCACAAAAGAGGAAACTAAGATGCAAAACTATTCTGTCAGTTACAAGTGTCATTTGAGTTTGTGGCGTCTAGAAGGATGCTTTGGTGACATTTAATCTGGTTTGATTGTTTGGAACATCTTTTTAGAAAACAGAAGAAGAGATAAAAATGAACATTTATAAGAGCAAATCCATCTGAGCTTCTATCCAGTCCCTTCACCCAAAGAACCACCAGTCCTTGTTGACTTTCAAATAGAGGTTCACACCACTCAGGAACAGACCCATCCTAGTTTAATAAAAAGTAAAAGCCTCAGAAAGTATTGCTTAAAGTAATAACACTCATAAGAGCTTGATACCATAGAGTATATGAGATAGAACACACACACACAAACATAAATACCAAAGTTTCAGAATTGTTTTGTATCTTTTAAAATACCATTAACACTTATATCTTGAAATTTTCATTTGTATAATGTTCCTCTTATCACTTTACTATTCCATTTTGAAATGAAAAGACTTCATGAACATAACTCATAGTATAAATGGTTTTATTCATTTAAATTATTTTGTTAAGACCACTTAATATGAGATCTACTCTCAACAGATTTTTAAGTGTCCAATACCGTATTATCTATAAGCACAGTGTTGTACCTCAGATCTCAAGAACTTATTGCATAATTGAAATATTGTACACATTGATTAGCAGCCTCATTTTTCTCTCTCTCCAGCCCCTGGTAAATACCACTGTATTCTTCTCTTCTGTGAATTCAACTATTTTAGATACAAAGTGGAATCATGCATTATTTGTTCTTCTGTGACTGGCTTATTTCATTAAGCATCATGTCCTCCAGGTTCGTCTATGTTGTCACATATTGCAGGATAGCCTCCTTTTTAAAGGCTGAACAATATCTCACTGTATGTATATACCACATTTTCTTTATCCATTCATCTATAGGTGGACATTTAGTTTCTTTCCACATATTGGCTATTGTGAATGGCACTGGGTTGTGATCTGAATATTTGTGTCCCTCTAAAATTCATATGTTGAAATCCATACCTTCAAAGATATTATTAAGAGATGAGATATTTGGGAGGTGCTTAGATCATGAAGGTGGAGCCTTCATAAGTAGGATTAGTGTTCTTGTAAGAGGCCCCACAGAAATCTGTATACCCTTCTGCCATGTGGAGACACAATGAGAAGGCACTGGCTATGAACCAAGAAGAGGGTCCTCACCAAAATGCAACCTTGCTCATGCCTTGATCTTTAATTTCCTAACCTCCAGAACTATAAGCAATAAATTTCTGTTCACAAGCTACCCAGTCTGTGGTATTTTATTATAGCAGCCTGAATGGACTAAGAAATGATTAATTGAGCATGGAAGTGATAATATCTCTTTGAGATCCTGATTTCAATCTTTTGGATAAATAACCAGAAATGAAATTGCTGGAGCTTATGGTAGTTCTATTTTTAATTTTTTGAGGAACTTTCATGCTGTATTCCATAGCAGCTGCACCACCTTGCATTCCCATCAGTGATGTACCAATATTCTGCTTTTTCCACATCCTTGTCAACACGTTGTCTTTAAAAAAAAAATAAGTGTGAGGTGACATCTCGTGGTTTTGATTTGCATTCCCCTGATGTATAGTGAGGTTGAGCATCTTTTCATACACCTGTTGGCCATCTGTGCGTCCTTTTTGGAGAAATGTCTATTCAGGTCTTTAGGCTATTTTTAATCAGGTTATTAGTTTTGTTTCTGTTAAGTTGCAGGAGTTTCTTATATATTTTGGAAATTAACCTCCTTGCAAATATTTTCTCCCATACTATCGGTTGCCTTTTCACTCTGTTGATTGTTTCTTTTGCTGTACAGAGGTTTTTAGTTTGATGTAGTCCTGCTTGTCGACGTTTGCTGTTGTTGCCTGTTGTTTTGGTGTCAAAACCATGAAATCATTGCCAATACCAATGTCATGAAGCTTTTCCTCTGTGTTTTCTTCTGGGAGTTTTATAGCTTCATGTCTTATGTTTAAATCTTCAGTTCATTTTCAGTTGAATTTTGTGTCTGATGTAATGATCCAATTTCATTCTTTTGCATGTAAATATCCAGTTTTCCAAGAACCATTTGTTGAAGAGGCTATTTTTTCCCCATGAGTATTCTTGGCACCCTTGTTGAAAACCAGCTGACAGTATATGCATGGGTTTATTTCTGTATACTCTATTCCATTGGTCTATGTCTATCTTTATGCCAGTAGCATACTGTTATGATTATGGTAAATTTATAACATATTTTTAAATCAAGAAATGTGAATACTCCAGCTTTGCTTCCTTTTTCAAGATTATTTTCACTATTTAGGCTCTTTTGTGGTTCCATATGAATTTTCGGATTGATTTTCTATCTATTGGATACGATTGGAATTTTGATAGGGATTGCATTGAATCTGTAGATCTCTTTGGGTAGTATAGATATTTTAACAAGATTAATTCTTCTAATCCATGAGTATGGGATGTGTTTCCACTTATTTGTGTCTATTTTAGTTTCTTTCATCAATGTTTTATAGTTGTCAGGGTACAGGCCTTTCACCTCCTTAAGATCATGCCTGTGTATTATATTCTTTTTGATGCTATTGTGAATGAAATGGTGTTCCTAATTTCTTTTTCAAATAGTTTGTTATTAGTGCCTAGTAATGCAATGGTTTTTCATATATTGATTTTGTATCCTGCAGCTATACTGAATTTTATGTTTTCTTTTTCTCAGTCTCCAGAGTTTTCTATATATAAGATCTTGTCATTTGCAGACAAGGACAGTTTTGATTCTTCCTTTCCTATTTGGATGCCTCTCATTTATTTTTCTTGCCTATTTGTTCTGGCTAGGACTTCCAAAACTATGTTGAATAGAAGTGGTGAAAGTGGACATCCTTTCTTTGTTTCTGATCTTAGTGGAAAGGCTTTCAGCTTTTCACTATTGAGAATGAAGTTAGCCGCAGAATTTTCATATGTGGCTTTTATTATACAGAAGTAATTTCTTTCTATTCCTAGCTTGTTTTATCATGAAAAGGTACTGAATTTTAATGAATTATTTTTCTGCATCTATTGAAATGATCCTGTACTCTTTATTCTTCATTCTATCAATTGGTGGATCACATTAATTGATTTTTGTATGTTGAACTATCCTTGCATCTCAGGGATAAACTGTAATTGGTCATGGTGTATGATTATTTTAATGTGCTGTTGAATTTGATTTGCTAGTATTCTGGTGAGGATTTTTACATCTATGTTCATCAGAAATATCGGCCTATAGTTTTTTTTTCTTGTGGTGTCTTTGTCTGGCTTTGGTATCATGGCAATACTGAGTCATAAAATGATTTTGTAAGTATTCCCTCCTCTTCAACTTTTTATAAGACTTTGAGAAGGATTGGCATTACTTCTTTGAATGTTTGATAGAATTTGCCAGTGAAGACATCTGGTTCTGGGCTTTTGAGTGTAGGGAGGTTTTTGATTACTGATTCAATCTCTTTACTAGTTATAGGTCTGTTTAGACTTTCTATATCTTCATGATTCAATTTTGGTAAGTTGTATGCTTCTAGGAATTTATCCTAAATGCTGTTTTTTATTCTTGTTACTTGTTAGACTTCTCTTTCTTATGTGCAAGTTCCCTGAAGATGTACTCATTGACCTTCACCTGATTCCTCTCTGCAATCACTCCTTTACTGAATTAGTCCATTCTATTTGTTTCAATGTTTATCTCTGATTTCATGTTTCCACCTACTTTTGGGACATATTGCCTCTGCTTGACTGTGCAAATATCAGATTGAGTGAAACAGATCAAAAACTGAACTCAACTTTTCCCTGCTTTCTCTGTCTCTTTTCTGCTAAAACAAGTTTCTTTTTTAAACCTTTATTTTGGTGACTGTTATTATTTTTCTTCCATTATTCCAGTGTAAAAGCATTGGTGTCTCTTTTCTTTTCTCTCCTTGTCCTTCAAAAATTCATATCATTTTTCTCTTCAAACTGTCTCTATTATTTGTCTTTTCATTAAGAATTACTCCATATCCATCACTTCCTCAAATTTACCTTGCCTCTAGCTCAAGCTTTTGTTTCTATAGCATTCTACCAGCTGAAATCCTTGATGTCAGTCATGTTCAAATTCATAGTTAATGTTTGCTAGTCTGATTTTCCCAAAACACCTCTTCTTTCTATTTAAGAATTCATAGGGATTTATTTTTTCCTACCAGATTAAGTATAAGTCTTATATTTAAGATTAGATTTTCTATAACTTGGCTCTCTCTATATGGTCTATTCACTACATTTCTTACTACTCCCCAATACAACACCTGATCCTCCATTTATGCCAGTTCCCTCATGATTTCTCCAAAGATTCCTTCATCATTCATGCTGCTTCTTTTTTAAACCATTATACTTCCTACTTCACAAATGAACTACATTTTTTCCCATATTTATAGCTTCTTTAACATTTATCATGAGTCCTACCTTCTACTTGAAAACTTCCCCTAGTATTTAAGTTTATTAAAATCTCAAGAAAATATGGAATTTTTCTTATGATTTAAAACTTAACTTGCTCTCTAAAAATTTTATGGGTCATCATTTGATCTTCCCATATTTTAGGCTCTTGAGGACATGGGCCCTGTCTCTAAACAGAGTTAGACAAACAACAGATGTTTGAAAATACATTTGATCTCTGGAATTTGCTACAAGTTAATGGGAAAACGATTAGCTTTAGAAAATTCGAATTTTTAGGGAAAAAAATCTGTCCTATAAAATTAAATACATTATGCCATTATATGCTCGTTTGCTAATTTTTAAAAAAATATTAAATAAAATTCGTTAGTATTGGTTAAAAATCTACATTTTTTCAAACTCATATATATGAAGAAACTAAAATGTAGAGACTTTCAAGGAAGAAATTACTAAAATAAGGATTCAAAATACCTTTTAATTTGCCTCTTTTTTTTTTTTTTTTTTCCATTTCTCAAAACCTAAGCTTATAGCAAGACTAATTGTTGGAGTGTTGTCTTTTTTTTTTTTTTTTTTTGGTATAATTTACTAGAAGTCGTTTTAAGCACATGGGCCAGTAACATAGTGTTTGTTGTTCTTGTTGTTGTTTGTTTGTTTTTTTATCAGTGCATTCTTTTATTATTTTCAAAGTCTAATTTGGTCGGGTGTTAAAGTTGGTTTACTTTTCTGTGGCCAACAGCTAGCTATTCACTGTGGGGAATTGAATGTACCTGATCTCTTCAGGCAAAGCTCAGGATGTATCATGTACATAGAGCTTGGTAATTTCTGCTTTCTAGAGAACCAATAAAGAGTTTAGGTTTAGAAATCATATAGCTTGTGTTTCTACCTTAGCTTCATGATTTTTAGTTATATGGCCCTGGACAAGGGACTTACCTTTTATAAGCCCTATATTCCTCTTCCCAATGAAATAATGTCAGCGTTTTGTGGTGAGAATGAAATGAGATAATCAATATAAACCAATTAGCACACACCTATCAGACAATGAACACTCAAATATTTTCTGTGATTATTATTATTGTTTGATAATTATTTTATCTTTGCCTTTGAAATTTTATATGACATCAATACATAATTCCCCCCCCCCTTTTTTAGGTTATTTTTATTATTTTTTAATCAGTCATCAATTTTATACACATCACTGTATACATGTCAATCCCAATCGCCCAATTCAGCACACCACCATCCCCACCCCACCATGGTTTTCCCCCTTGGTGTCCTATACATTTGTTCTCTACATCTGTGTCTCAACTTCTGCCCTGCAACCCGGTTCATCAGTACCATTTTTCTAGGTTTCACATACATGCATTAATATATGATATTTGTTTTTCTCTTTCTGACTTACTTCACTCTGTATGACAGTCTCTAGATCCATCCACTTCTCAACAAATGACTCAATTTCGTTCCTTTTTATGGCTGAGTAATATTCCATTGTATATATGTACCACACCTTCTGTATCCATTCGTCTGTCGATGGGCATTTAGGTTGCTTCCATGACCTGGCTATTGTAAATAGTGCTGCAATGAACATTGGGGTGCATGTGTCTTTTCAAATTATGGTTTTCTCTGGGTATATGCCAAGTAGTGGGATTACTGAGTCATATGGTAATCCTATTTTTAGTTTTTTAAGGAACCTCCATATTCTTCTCCATAGTGGCTGTATCAACTTACACTCCCACCAACAGTGCAAGAGGGTTCCCTTTTCTCCACACCCTCTCCAGCATTTGTTGTTTGTAGATTTTCTGATGATGCCCATTCTAACTGGTGTGACATGATACCTCATTGTAGTTTTGATTTGCATTTCTCTAATAATTAGTGATGTTGAGCATCTTTTCATGTGCTTCATGGCCGTCTGTATGTCTTCTTTGGAGAAATGTCTATTTAGGTCTTCTGCCCATTTTCGGATTGGGTTGTTTGTTTCTTTGAGCTGATTGAGCTGTTTATATATTTTGGAGATTAATCCTTTGTCTGTTGATTTGTTTGCAAATATTTTCTCCCATTCTGAGGGTTGTCTTTTCGTCTTGTTTATGGTTTCCTTTGTTGTGCAAAAGCTTTGAAGTTTCATTAGGTCCCATTTGTTTATTTTTGTTTTTATTTCCATTACTCTGGGAGGTGGATCAAAAAAGGTCTTGCTGTGATTTATGTC
Organism: Balaenoptera acutorostrata; assembly: GCF_949987535.1. NCBI lineage: Eukaryota > Metazoa > Chordata > Mammalia > Artiodactyla > Balaenopteridae > Balaenoptera > Balaenoptera acutorostrata. The sequence continues at coordinate 17,708,208 of NC_080080.1, read as the reverse complement.
AAAGAGTGTTCTTCCTATGTTTTTCTCTAAGAGTTTTATAGTGTCCAGTCTTACATTTAGGTCTCTAATCCATTTTGAGTTTATTTTTGTGTATGGTGTTAGGGAGTATTCTAATTTCATTCTTTTACATGTAGCTATCCAGTTTTCCCAGCACCACTTATTGAAGAGATTGTCATTTCTCCATTGTATATCTTTGCCTCCTTTGTCATAGATTAGATAACCATAGGTGCGTGGGTTTATCTCTGGGCTTTCTATCTTGTTCCGTTGATCTATGTTTCTGTTTTTGTGCCAGTACCATATTGTCTTGATTACTGTAGCTTTGTAGTATAGTCTGAAGTCAGGGAGTCTGATTCCTCCAGCTCCGCTTTTTTCCCTCAAGACTGCTTTGGCTATTCGGGGTCTTTTGTGTCTCCATACAAATTTTAACATGATTTGTTCTAGTTCCATAAAAAATGCTATTGGTAATTTGATAGGGATTGCATTGAATCTGTAGATTGCTTTGGGTAGTAGAGTCATTTTCACAATATTGATTCTTCCAATCCAAGAACATGGTATATCTCTCCATCTGTTGGTGTCATCTTTAATTTCTTTCATCAGTGTCTTATAGTTTTCTGCATACAGGTCTTTTGTCTCCCTAGGTAGGTTTATTCCTAGGTATTTTATTCTTTTTGTTGCAATGGAAAATGGGAGTGTTTCCATAATTTCTCTTTCAGATTTTTCATCATTAGTGTGTAGGAATGCAAGAGATTTCTGTGCATTAATTTTGTATCCTACAACTTTACCAAATTCATTGATTAGCTCTAGTAGTTTTCTGGTGGCAGTTTTAGGATCCTCTATGTATAGTATCATGTCATCTGCAAACAGTGACAGTTTTACTTCTTCTTTTCCAATTTGGATTCCTTTTATTTCTTTTTCTTCTCTGATTGCCATGGCTAGGACTTCCAGAACTGTGTTGAATAATAGTGGTGAGAGTGGACATCCTTGTCTCATTCCTGATCTTAGAGGAAATGCTTTCAGTTTTTCACCATTGAGAATGATGTTTGCTGTGGGTTTGTCATATATGGCCTTTATTATGTTGAGGTAGGTTCTCTCTATGCCCACTTTCTGGAGAGTTTTTATCATAAATGGGTGTTGATTTTTGTCAAAAGCTTTTTCTGCATCTATTGAGATGATCATATGGTTTCTATTCTTCAATTTGTTAATATGGTATATCACATTGATTGATTTGCATATATTGAAGAATCCTTGCATCCCTGGGATAAATCCCACTTGATCATGGTGTATGATCCTTTTAATGTGTTGTTGGATTCTGTTTGCTAGTATTTTGTTGAGGATTTTTGCATCTCTATTCATCAGTGATATTGGTCTGTAATTTTCTTTTCTTGTAGTATCTTTGTCTGGTTTTGGTATCAGGGTGATGGTGGCCTCATAGAATGTGTTTTGGAGTGTTCCTTCCTCTCCAATTTTTTGGAAAAGTTTGAGAAGGATGGGTGTTAGCTCTTCTCTAAATGTTTGATAGAATTCACCTGTGAAGCCATCTGGTCCTGGACTTTTGTTTGTTGGAAGATTTTTAATCACAGTTTCAATTTCATTACTTGTGACTGGTCTGTTCATATTTTCTGTTTCTTCCTGGTTCAGTCTTGGAAGGTTATACCTTTCTAAGAATTTGTCCATTTCTTCCAGGTTGTCCATTTTATTGGCATAGAGTTGCTTGTAATAGTCTCTTAGGATGCTTTGTATTTCTGCGGTGTCTGTTGTAACTTCTCCTTTTTCATTTCTAATTTTATTGATTTGAGTCCTCTCCCTCTTTTTCTTGATGAGTCTGGCTAATGGTTTATCAATTTTGTTTATCTTCTCAAAGAACCAGCATTTAGTTTTATTGATCTTAGCTATTGTTTTCTTCGTTTCTATTTCATTTATTTCCGCTCTGATCTTTATGATTTCTTTCCTTCTGCTAACTTTGGGTTTTGTTTGTTCTTCTTTCTCTAGTTCCTTTAGGTGTAAGGTTAGATTTTTTATTTGAGATTTTTCTTGTTTCTTTAGGTAAGCTTGTATAGCTATAAACTTCCCTCTTAGAACTGCTTTTGCTGCATCCCATAGGTTTTGGATCGTCGTGTTTTCATTGTCATTTGTCTCTAGGTATTTTTTGATTTCCTCTTTGATTTCTTCAGTGATCTCTTGGTTATTTAGTAACGTATTGTTTAGCCTCCATGTGTTTGTCTTTTTTACATTTTTTTCCCTGTAATTCATTTCTCATCTCATAGCATTGTGGTCAGAAAAGATGCTTGATATGATTTCAATTTTCTTAAATTTACTGAGGCTTGATTTGTGACCTAAGATGTGATCTATCCTGGAGAATGTTCCGTGCGCACTTGAGAAGAAAGTGTAATCTGCTGTTTTTGGATGGAATGTCCTAAAAATATCAATTAAATCTATCTGGTCTATTGGGTCATTTAAAGCTTCTGTTTCCTTATTTATTTTCATTTTGGATGATCTGTCCATTGGTGTAAGTGAGGTGTTAAAGTCCCCCACTATTATTGTGTTACTGCCGATTTCCTCTTTTATAGCTGTTAGCAGTTGCCTTATGTATTGAGGTGCTCCTATGTTGGGTGCATATATATTTTAATTGTTATATCTTCTTCTTGGATTGATCCCTTGATGATTATGTAGTGTCCTTCCTTGTCTCTTGTAACGTTCTTTATTTTAAAGTCTATTTTATCTGATATGAGTATAGCTACTCCAGCTTTCTTTTGATTTCCATTTGCATGGAATATCTTTTTCCATCCCCTCACTTTCAGTCTGTATGTGTCCCTAGGTCTGACGTGGGTCTCTTGTAGACAGCGTATATACGGGCCTTGTTTTTGTATCCATTTAGCCAGTCTGTGTCTTTTGGTAAGAGCATTTAATCCATTTACATTTAAGGTAATTATTGATGTGTATGTTCCTATTACCATTTTTTAAATTGTTTTGGGTTTGTTATTGTAGGTCTTTTCCTTCTCTTGTGTTTCCTGCCTAGAGAAGTTCCTTTAGCATTTGTTGTAAAGCTGGTTTGGTGGTGCTGAATTCTCTTAGCTTTTGCTTGTCTGTAAAGCTTTTGATTTCTCCATGAAATCTAAATGAGATCGTTTCCGGGTAGAGTAATCTTTGTTGTAGGTTCTTCCCTTTCATCACTTTAAGTATATCATGCCACTCCCTTCTGGCTTGTAGAGTTTCTGCTGAGTAATCAGCTGTTAACCTTATTGGAGTTCTCTTGTAGGTTATTTGTCGTTTTTCCCTTGCTGCTCCCTTGTAGGTTATTTGTCATTTTTCCCTTGCTGCTTTCAATAATTTTTCTTTGTCTTTAATTTTTGCCAATTTGATTACTATGTGTCTTGGTGTGTTTCTCCTTGGGTTTATCCTGTATGGGACTCTCTGCGCTTCCTGGACTTGGGTGACTATTTCCCATGTTAGAAAAGTTTTCGACTATAATCTCTTCAAATATTTTCTCTGGTCTTTTCTCTCTCTCTTCTCTTTCTGGGACCCCTATAATGCGAATGTTGTTGCGTTTAATGTTGTCCCAGAGGTCTCTTAGGCTGTCTTCATTTCTTTTCATTCTTTTTTCTTTATTCTGTTCCGCAGCAGTTATTTCCACCATTCTGTCTTCCAGGTCACTTATCCGTTCTTCTTCCTCAGTTATTCTGCTGTTGATTCCTTCTAGTGTAGTTTTCATTTCAGTTATTGTATTGGTCATCTCTGTTTGTTTGTTCTTTAATTCTTCTAGGTCTTTGTTAAACATTTCTTGCATCTTCTTGATCTTTGCCTCCATTCTTATTCCAAGGTCCTGGATCATCTTCACTATCATTATTCTGAATTCTTTTTCTGGAAGGTTGCCTATCTCCACTTCATTTAGTTGTTTTTCTGGGGTTTTTTCTTGTTCCTTCATCTGGTATATAGCCGTCTGCCTTTTCATCTTGTCTATCTTTCTGTGAATGTGGCTTTTGTTCCACGGGCTGCATGATTGTAGTTTTTCTTGCTTCTGCTGTCTGCCCTCTGTTGGTTGAGGCTATCTAAGAGGCTTGATGGGAAGCTCTGGTCGTGGGTAGAGCTGACTGTTGCTGTGGAGGCCAGAGCTCAGTAAGACTTTAATCCATTTGACTGTTGATGGGTGGGGCTGGGTTCCCTCCCTGTTGGTTGTTTTGCCTGTGGCAACCCAACACTGGAGGCTACCTGGGCTCTTTGGTAGGGCTAATGACAGACTCTGGGAGGGCTCACGCCAAGGAGTACTTCCCAGAACTTCTTCTGCCAGTGTCCTTGTCCCCACGGTGAAACGGAGCCAGTCCCTGCCTCTGCAGAAGACCTTCCAACACTAGCAGGTAGGTCTGGTTCAGTCTCCCCCAGGGTCACTGCTCCTTCCCCTGGGTCCTGATGCGCACACTACTTTGTGTGCGCCCTTCAAGAGTGGGGTCTCTGTTTCCCCCAGTCCTGTCAAAGTCCTGCAATCAATTCCCACTAGGCTTCAAAGTCTGATTCTCTACGAATTCCTCCTCCCGTTGCTAGACCCCCAGGTTGGGAAGCCTGACGTGGGGCTCAGAACCTTCACTCCAGTGGGTGGACTTCTGTGGTATAAGTGTTTGCCAGTCTGTGAGTCATCCACCCACTAGTTGTGGGATTTGATTTTACTCTGATTGCGCCCCTCCTACCGTCTCATTGTGGCTTCTCCTTTGTCTTTGGATGTGGGATATCTTTTTTGGTGAGTTCCAGTGTCTTCCTGTTGATGATTCTCCAGCAGCTAGTTGTGATCTCCCCTTTTCTTTTTTTTTACATATAAAGTACTTTCTTTGAGGATATATTTATTTGTTTTTATTAACTGTTAATAATTAAGCAAATGACTGGTTATCTTATTAGCTGTAAGCCGAAGCTCAAATGTTATTTTCCACTTAATCTAAGCAAGGTATAGGTTATTTTTTGCCTCTTAAAACACATAATTGCAGTCAATTCTTTGAGGAAAACCAGCTTTAAGTTAACTCACAGTCTTACCATCACTTTTAATACTAGCAGGGGCTGGTTATGGGTCATAGGAAAGAGAAAGACACTGACCATAGCTGTGATTGAGGTAGCTCCATTAGTAATTTATTTTTTTGGTTTTGCATAGTATTTTTTTTAACTTTTAATTTTATATTGGAGTATAGTTGATTAACAGTGTTGTGATAGTTTCAGGTATACAGCAAAGTGATTCAGTTATACATATTTCATTAGTAATTAAGGGCAGAAATGTGAGGTACTGTTCTGTCATCTGTGTGAGTGGACTTAACAAAATCCTCATGGCTAAAATTTTCCTAGATTCCTTACAGTGTGGACCTACAAATGATACAAAGCACTCTGTTATTAAAATCACTCTAGCTTGTAAAGCAAATTTGTTTTAATTACTCATCCAAGTAAAGTGAGGTTTGCTTATTTGCACATTTTGTTTTCTAATCGCCCCTACTCCATTTTAGGAAAAGTCTCCATTACTTAAGAAACCATTTATCAAGAATTCTCAGCTTCTCTTTATGATGGCTAGTAAAGAGAAAGACATCTGGATGCAGAAGAGTGGTGATGATTTCTCTTAGGTTTACTATGTGTATAAATGTCCCTCTGCCCCTTGCTCTCTACTCCATCACTTTAAGTCAAAAAATATTTTCAAGTAATATTAGGACTTGAGCATATAATAATGAATGGAACACATGCAGTCTTCTCTTTTTTTTTAAACATCTTTATTGGAGTATAATTGCTTTACAATGGTGTGTTAGTTTCTGCTTTATAACAAAGTGAATCAGTTATACATATACATATGTTCCCATATCTCTTCCCTCTTGCATCTCCCTCCTTCCCACCCTCCCTATCCCACCCCTCTAGGTGGTCACAAAGCACCGAGCTGATCTACCTGTGCTATGCGGCTGCTTCCAACTAGCTTTCTATTTTACGTTTGGTAGTGTATATATGTCCATGAGACTCTCACACTTTGTCACAGCTTACCCTTCCCCCTCCCCATATCCTCACGTCCATTCTCTAGTAGGTCTGTGTCTTTATTCCCGTCTTTCCCCTAGGTTCTTCATGACCTTTTTTTTTCTTAGATTCCATACATATGTGTTAGCATACAGTATTTGTTTCTCTCTTTCTGACTTACGTCACTCTGTATGACAGACTCTAGGTCTATCCACCTCACTACAAATAACTCAATTTCGTTTCTTTTTATGGCTGAGTAATATTCCATTGTATATATGTGCCACAGCTTCTTTATCCAGTTATCTGTCAATGGACACTTAGGTTGCTTCCACGACCTGGTTATTGTAAATAGAGCCGCAATGAACATTTTGGTACATGACCCTTTTGAATTACGGTTTTCTCTGGGTATATGCCCAGCAGTGGGATTGCTGAGTCGTATAGTAGTTCTATTTTTAGTTTTTTAAGGAACCTCCCTACTATTCTCCATAGTGGCTGTATCAATTTACATTCCCACCAACAGTGCAAGAGGGTTCCCTTTTCTCCACACCCTCTCCAGCATTTATTGTTTGTAGATTTTTTGATGATGGAGATTCTGAGTGGTGTGAGATGAGATCTCATTGTAGTTTTGATTTGCATTTCTCTAATGATTAATGATGTAGAGCGTTCTTTCATGTGTTTGTTGGCAATCTGTATATCTTCTTTGGAGAAATGTCTGTTTAGGTCTTCTGCCCATTTTTGGATTGGGTTGCTTGTTTTTTTTTGATATTGAGCTGCATGAGATGCTTGTAAATTTGGACATTAATCCTTTGTCAGTTGCTTCATTTGCAAATATTTTCTCCCATTCTGAGGGTTGTCTTTTTGTCTTGTTTATGGTTTCCTTTGCTGTGCAAAACCTTTTAAGTTACATTAGGCCCCATTTATTTTTGTTTTTATTTCCATTTCTCTAGGAGGTGGGTCAAAAAGGATCTTGCTATGATTTATGTCGTAGAGTGTTCTGCCTATGTTTTCCTCTAAGAGTTTGATAGTGTCTGGCCTTACATTTAGGTCTTTAATCCATTTTGAGTTTATTTTTGTGTATGGTGTCAGGGAGTGTTCTAATTTCATTCTTTTACATGTACCTGTCCAGTTTTCTCAGCACCACTTATTGAAGAGGCTGTCTTTTTTCCACTGTATATTCTTGCCTCCTTTATCAAAGATAAGGTGACCATATGTGTGTGGGTTTATCTCTGTGCTTTCTCTCCTGTTCCATTAGTCGATATTTCTGTACTTGTGCCAGTACCATACTGTCTTGATTCCTGTAGCTTTGTGGTATAGTCTGAAGTCAGGGAGCCTGATTCCTCCAGCTCCATTTTTCGTTCTCAAGATTGCTTTGGCTATTCGGGGTCTTTGTGTCTCCATACAAATTGTGAAATCTTTTGTTCTAGTTCAATGAACAATGCCAGTGGTAGTTTGATAGGGATTGCATTGAATCTGTAGATTGCTTTGGGTAGTAGACTCATTTTCACAATGTTGATTCTTCCAATCCAAGAACATGGTATATCTCTCCATCTATTTGTATCATCTTTAATTTCTTTCATCAGTGTCTTATAATTTTCTGCATACAGGTCTTTTGTCTCCTTAGGTAGGTTTATTCCTAGATATTTTATTCTTTTTGTTGCAATGGTAAATGGGAGTGTTTTCTTAATTTCACTTTCAGATTTTTCATCATTAGTGTATAGGAATGCTAGAGATTTCTGTGCATTAATTTTGTATCCTGCTACTTTACCAAATTCATTGATTAGCTCTAGGAGTTTTCTGGTAGCATCTTTAGGATTCTCTATGTATAGTATCATGTCATCTGCAAACAGTGACAGCTTTACTCCTTCTTTGCTGATTTGGATTCCTTTTATTTCTTTTCCTTCTCTGATTGTTGTGGCTAAAACTTCCAAACCTATGTTGAATAATAGTGGTGAGAGTGGACATCCTTGTCTTGTTCCTCATCTTAGTGGAAATGGTTTCAGTTTTTCACCATTGAGGATGATGTTGGCTGTGGGTTTGTTATATATGACCTTTACTATTTGAGGAAAGTTCCCTCTATGCCTACTTTCTGCAGGGTTTTTATCATAAATGGGTGTTGAATTTCGTCGAAGCTTTTTCTGCATCTATTGAGATGATCATATGGTTTTTCTCCTTCAGTTTGTTAATATGGTGTATCACATTGATTGATTTGCATATATTGAAGAATCCTTGCATTCCTGGGATAAACCCCACTTGATCATGTTGTATGATCCTTTTAATATGCTGTTGGATTCTGTTTGCTAGTATTTTGTTGAGGATTTTTGCATCTATGTTCATCAGTGATATTGGCCTGTAGTTTTCTTTCTTTGTGACATCTTTGTCTGGTTTTGGTATCAGGGTGATTGATGGTGGCCTTGTAGAATGAGTTTTGGAGTTTCCTCCCTCTGCTATATTTTGGAAGAGTTTGAGAAGGATAGGTGTTAGCTCTTCTCTAAATGTTTGATACAATTCGCCTGTGAAGCCATCTGGTTCTGGGCTTTTGTTTGTTGGAAGATTTTTAATCACAGTTTCAATTTCAGTGCTTGTGATTGGTCTGTTCATACTTTCTATTTCTTCCTGGTTCAGTCTCGGAAGATTGTGCATTTGTAAGAATTTGTCCATTTCTTCTAGGGTGTCCATTTTATTGGCATAGAGTTGCTTGTAGTAATCTCTCATGATCCTATGTATTGCTGCAGTGTCAGTTGTTATTTCTCCTTTTTCATTTCTAATTCTATAGATTTGAGTCTTCTCCCTTTTTTTCTTGGTGAGTCTGGCTATTGGTTTATCAATTTTGTTTATCTTCTCAAAGAACCAGCATTAAGTTTTACTGATCTTTGTGATCATTTCCTTCATTTCTTTTTCACTTATTTCTGATCTGATCTTTATGATTTCTTTCCTTCTGCTAACTCTGGGGTTTTTTGTTGTTCTTTCTCTAATTGCTTTAGGTGTAAGGTTAGGTTGTTTATTTGAGATGTTTCTTGTTTCTTAAAGTAGGATTGTATTGCTATAAACTTCCCTCTTAGAACTGCTTTTGCTGCATCCCATAGGTTTTGGGTTGTTGTGTTTTCATTGTCATTTGTTTGTAGGTATGTTTTTATTTTCCCTTTGATTTCTTCAGTGATCCTTTGGTTATTAAGTAGTGTATTGTTTAGCCTCCATATGCTTGTATTTTTTACAGATTTTTTCCTGTAATTGATATCTAGTCTCATAGCATTGTTGTCAGAAAAGATACTTGATACGATTTCAATTTTCTTAAATTTACCAAGGCTTGATTTGTGACCCAATATATGATCTATCCTGGAAAATGTTCCATTAGCACTTGAGAAGAATGTGTATTCTGTTGTTTTTGGATGGAATGTCCTATAAATATCAGTTAAATCCATCTTGTTTAATGTATCATTTAAAGCTTGTGTTTCCTTATTTTCTTTTTGGATGATCTGTCCATTGGTGAATGTGGGGTGTTAAAGTCCCCTACTATGATTGTGTTGCTGTCAATTTCCCCTTTTATGGCTGTTAGTATTTGCCTTATGTATGTTGGGTGCATAAATATTTACAACTGTTATATCTTCTTCTTGGATTGATCCCTTGATCATTATGTCGTGTCCTTCTTTGTCTCTTGTAATAGTCTTTATTTTAAAGTCTATATTGTCTGATATGAGAATTGCTACTCCAGCTTTCTTTTGATTTCCATTTGCATGGAATATCTTTTTCCATCCCCTCACTTTCAGTCTGTATGTGTCCCTAGGTCTGAAGTGGGTCTCTTGTAGACAGCATATATATGGGTCTTGTTTTTGTATCCATTCAGCCAGTCTATGTCTTTTGGTTGGAGCATTTAATCCATTTACATTTAAGGTAATTATCCATATGTATGTTCCTATTACCATTTTCTTAACTGTTTTGGGTTTTTTATTGTAGGTCTTTTCCTTCTGTTGTGTTTCCTGCCTAGAGAAGTTCCTTTAGAATTTGTTGTAAAGCTGGTTTGGTGGTGCTGAATTCTCTTAGCTTTTGCTTGTCTGTAAAGGTTTTAATTTCTCCATCAAATCTGAATGAGATCCTTGCTGGGTAGAGTAATTTTGGTTGTAGGTTTTTCTCCTTCATCACTTTAAATATGTCCTGCCACTCCTTTCTGGCTTGCAGAGTTTCTGCTGAAAGATCAGCTGTTAACCTTATGGGGATTCCCTTGTGTGTTATTTGTTGTTTTTCCCTTGTTGCTTTTAATATTTGTTCTTTGTATTTAATTTTCGATAGTTTGATTAATATGTGCCTTGGCCTGTTTCTCCTTGGATTTATGCTGCATGGGACTCTCTGTGCTTCCTGGACCTGATTGACTATTTCCTTTCCCATATTAGGGAAGTTTTCAACTATAATCTCTTCAAATATTTTCTCAGTCCCTTTCTTTTTCTCTTCTTCTTCTGGGACCCCTATAATTCAAATGTTGGTTCATTTAATGTTGTCCCAGAGGTCTCTGAGACTGTCCTCAGTTCTTTTCATTCTCTTTTCTTTATTCTGCTCTGCAGTAGTTATTTCCACTATTTTATCTTCCAGGTCACTTATCTGTTCTTCTGCCTCAGTTATTCTGCTATTGATCCATTCTAGAGAATTTTTAATTTCATTTATTGTGTTGTTCATCATTGTTTGTTTGCTCTTTAGTTCTTCTAGGTCCTTGTTAAACGTTTCTTGTATTTTCTCTATTCTATATCCAAGATTTTGGATTATCTTTACTATCATTATTCTGAATTCTTTTTCAGGTAGACTGCATATTTCCTCTTCATTTATTAGGTCTGGTGGGTTTTTACCTTGCTCCTTCATCTGCTGTGTGTTTTTCTGTCTTCTCATTTTGCTTAACTTACTGTGTTTGGGGTCTCCTTTTCACAGGCTGCAGGTTCGTAGTTCCCATTGTTTTTGGTGTCTGTCCCCAGTGGCTAAGTTTGGTTCAGTGGGTTGTGTAGGCTTCTTGGTGGAGGGGACTATTGCCTGTGTTCTGGTGGATGATGCTGGATCTTGTCTTTCTGGTGGGCATGTCCACGTCCGTTGGTGTGTTTTGGGGTGTCTGTCTGTGGCCTTATTATGATTTTAGGCAGCCTCTCTGCTAATGGATGGGGCTGTGTTCCTGTCTTGCTAGTTGTCTGTTTGGCATAGGTTGTCCAGCACTGTAGCTCACTGGTCTTTGAGTGGAGCTGGGTCTTGGTGTTGAGATGGAGATCTCTAGGAGATTTTTGCTGTTTGATATTACGTGGAGCTGGGAGGTCTCTTGTGAACCAGTGTCCTGAACTTGGCTCTCCCACCTCAGAGGCACAGCCCTGACGCCTGGCAGGAGCACCAAGAGCCTGTCCTCCACATGGCTCAGAATAAAAGGGAGAAAAAAAGAAAGAAAGAGGAAGATAAAATAATACAAAATAAAGTAAAATAAAATAAAAGCAAGTTAGTTACTAAAATAAAAAATAATTATTAAGAAAAATGATTTTTAAAGTAATTTAAAAAAAAAAGACAGAACCCTAGGACAAATGGTAAATGCAAAGCTATACAGACAAAATCACACACAGAAGCATACACATACACACTCACAAAATGAGAAAAAGGGGAAAAATATATGTATATCGTTGCTCCCAAAGTCCACCTCCTCAATTTGGGATGATTCGTTGTCTATTCAGGTATTCCACAGATGCAGGCACATCAAGTTGACTGTGGAGATTAAATCCGCTGCTCCTGAGGCTGCTGGGAGAGATTTCCCTTTCTCTTCTTTGTTTTCACAGCTCCTGGGGTTCAGCTTTGGATTTGGACCCGCCTCTGCGTGTAGGTCACCTGAGGGCGTCTGTTCTTCGCTCAGACAGGACGGGGTTAAAGGAGCAGCTGATTCGGGGGCTCTGGCTCACTCAGGTGGTGGGGGGGAAGGGTACGGATGCGGGGCGAGCCTGAGGCCACTGTGCTTTCTCCTGGGGAAGTTGTCCCTGGATCACAGGACCCTGGCAGTGGCGGGCTGCACCGGCTCCTGGGAGGGGAGGTGTGGATAGTGACCTGTGCTCGCACACAGGCTTCTTGGTGGTGGCAGCAGCAGCCTTAGCGTCTCCTGCCCGTCTCTGGGGTCCACGCTGATCGCCACGGCTTGCGCCCGTCTCTGGAGCTCGTTTAGGTGGCACTCTGAATCCCCTCTCCTCGCGCACCAGGAAACAAAGAGGCAAGAAAAAGTCTCTTGCCTCTTCGGCAGCTGTAGACTTTTTCCCGGACTCCCTCCCGGCTAGCCGTGGTGCGCTAACCCCTTCAGGCTGTGTTCACGCCGCCAACCCCAGTCCTCTCCCTGGGATCCGACCAAAGCCCGAGCCTCAGCTCCCAGCCCCGCCCACCCCGGCGGGGGAGCAGACAAGCCTCTCAGGCTGGTGAGTGCTGCTCGGCACCGCTCCTCTGTGTGGAAATCTATCCACTGTGCCCTCCGCATCCCTGTGGCTGCGCTCTCCTCCGTGGCTCCGAAGCTTCCCCCCTCCACCACCTGCAGTCTCTGCCCGCGAAGGGGCTTCCTAGTGTGTGGAAACCTTTCCTCCTTCATGGCTCCCTCCCACTGGTGCAGGTCCCGTCCCTATTCTTTTGTCTCTGTTTTTTCTTTTTTCTTTTGCCCTACCCAGGTAAGTGGGGAGTTTCTTGCCTTTTGGGAGGTCTGAGGTCTTCTGCCAGCGTGCAGTAGGTGTCCTGTAGGAGTTGTTCCACATGTAGGTATATTTCTGATGTATTTGTGGGGAGGAAGGTGATATCCGCATCTTACTCTTCCGCCATCTTGAAGCTCCTCTTGTATTTTGTTACCTAGTATTTTTCACCTTTCTCAACACTTACTTTCAGTTGGGAAAACAAAACAAAAGAAAACAAAACATGAACTGGGAAGGATCCAGTCTTATACAAAATAGATGGTCTCAGAAATCTCTATACAGACCTTGTTCTTTTTTGTAATTTTTAAAATGTTCTTGCACTTTTATATTTACATCATGAGTTTAGAATCTTTTTGCTAATTTTAATGAAAATGGATTTTGATTTTTGTTATATGTCTGAATGTGCCCACTTGAAATTCTTATGTTAGACTTTAAAAAGGTAATTAAGGTAAAATGAGATCATTTGAATGGTCCCTAATCCACTCTGATTGGTGTCCCACTAAGAAGAGGAGGTTGATATAGACACACACAGAAGAAAGACAACGTAAAGACCCAGGGAGAAGATGGCCATCTGTAAACCAAGGAGAGAGGTATCAGAAGGAACCAAACGTGACAACACTTTGATCTTGGACTTCTAGCCTCCAGAAATATGAGATAATGAATTTCTCCTTAAGCTACCCACTTCGTGGTATTGTTATAGCTGCCCCAGCAAGCTAATGCAATTATGTTGTATAGAATATGTAGATATGATTGGCAAGTTGATATCATTATGATAATTCCTTATTATTGACAGGTATTGCTATTTCTGTAGTAAGTTCTTAATACAAATATAATTTCAATATTGTGACATGTAAAAAAATTTCCGAAATTAAATCCACATGTAGAACACTAATGTCAATATATGTAGACTGTATCAAATACTTAAATGACTACTAAAAATATTCACCACACCTATCAATTCTATTGGGATTTTTTAACCATGTTGAAAAATGATAATTTATTCTTTCACATTTCATCACATGATTACAGAAACTAATTTCTCAAAGAAAACATTTTAATACAAAAGAAGTCCTCTTTCTTACCTTCTTTCAACATCCTCTGTGGTGTCTGGGAGAGGAAGATTCAAAGTCTCTGGTAGGAAGTAGACACAGAGAGACGCCACAATGGGGAATGTGCCACGTAGAATCATTGGCAAGGGTTCAAAATACTGTCTGGTGATCATTACTAGAGAGCCCAGTGCTGAGGCTGGACCATTAATAAGTGTAATCACACCCTCTACTCTGGACCTTGAGAATAAGAAAACATTATTTAAATAAATCTTAGCCTTCTCAGTGATCTTTATCTTTAAAACCCTTCTTGATAACTGCAATAAAAGGTCCTCTTTCTCTCATTGAATTCTAATATGTATATGGTACCTTGTAAATAAAATCAAGATATAATAGTTATAATTTGCAGTTGTATTCGTTTTTCTACTGTATAGTACTTTAGTGGCTCTCCTTGCGCTGGAAGTAAAATTTAAATTCCTTACTAAGTTCATTACTATGTTGCCAACTTTAGCTCACAGTGGTTATTTCCCCCCTGTATGTTAAATTCCTATCACACTGGTCTTCTGAATTCCTAGACAATGTAGAATTGTCCTGTTTTATGGCTTTTGGTTAGAACTTGTTTTTTTCAGCTCACTTCATATACCCCTGCCTGTCCTTTGGATTACAATTTAAACGTTTATCAAGAATGAGACCTACTCCAACCTCCCTTGCTGATTTGTACACAGTATTCTTGGTCCTGTGAAAAATATTTCCTTCAGAGCATGTATATGAAGGTGGGATTTCTGTTATGTTTTCTCATTTATTGTCACTGACTCCTACTAAAATAGGCCTATGAAGGAAAGTCCTGTCTCCTGTGCTTATGGACTTATTGTCCTATATCTATGTCTAGCTCATAGAAATTTCTGAAATCTTATTCTTCTTCCTCCTCTTGCTCTCCCCCCTCCTTCTCACTTTCTTATTTTCCCTTCCTCCTACTCCTCTGTTGAAATGTTTTAATTATATGCCCTTTGAGAGCATGTGCACTAACATTTATATCACACTGTTTACCCTGTATTGTGTGCCTTTTGCAAATAAAGATAAAACATTTTGGAACCCTGATTTCCCAATGATTTTGAAATGCTACTATCCTTGTATATGTCATCTCAAAAGAAAACTATACTCAATTTTGGAGAGAGAGTACCATGTGTTTCATCTAAAGTCCATTGACTATTTAGTATATTCAACATTAAAACCTTTAAAACCTTTCTAAAGCATTAGATGAATGTCAAAGAATGAAAGGTGGGTAGACTTTTCACATGGTCTGATTGAGTTTGACATTGGGTCTGAAATCCCATAAAACTTTCAGTAATTTGCATGTTGCAACGATCAGATATAGTTTTCTAGTATGATTCAGTTTATATCATGTTATAGTTTAAATTATGTGGTAAAAATATAAAAATAGTACTTAGTTGGGTCTATGGGATTGAGCATTGATGGAAAAGATCAGGTATGGACAAAGGCAGGGTGGGTTTGAAAACACCTAGTGAATAAAATCATATCTTGGCAAAAAAGCCTAGTACATTGTTCATGAATGTGCTGTGGGAGTGCAAAGGACTAAATGGAGAATTTCTGAGGACAAGTAGTTGCGATTAGTTGTAAAAATATCAGGGATTTGAGAAAATATTGTAGAACATTTATGGGTAATCCAAATTTTTGCCAAGGGCTGTTTTTAAATCACTGTGGTAATTAGCTGAAGTTTCTTTGAGTAGAAATTTCATTTAGACTTATTTAAATCTCTAGCAATTTCCAGGAAACTCTCAGTTGGGGGTCTCTGTAGGTAGAGCTCAGTGGCTTACCTGATCTCTGTGGGTATGAGTTCATGACTGTAGGTTGAACTCATGCTGAAGTATATTCCCATGAATCCTTTTCCCAACATGGCAATTCCAAGGTGTAGAAAAGGTATATCTATGAGGTTAAGAAAGTCATTAGTGTGCCTCGGTCAATATGATGAAGCATAAAAATTACCTATCATGAATAACCTAGTCTATCTTAGATTATTTGTAATAAGCCACCTTTTAATAAGAATAGCACAGAGAACTATATTCAATATCCTTTGACAAACCATAATGGAAAAGATTGTGAAAAAGAATATATATATATATAAAACTGAGTTATTTGCTGTACAGCAGAAACACAACATTGTAAATCAATTATACTCCAATAAAAATAAAAATTGAAAAAATAAAAAAAAAATGTTAGGAGCCTAATACATTACATCAGTGTTCAACAAGTGCACATAGTTATTTTGGTTAGTCCAGAGTCGTGATAAGATGATGATGATTAGACAAACAATATGTGTGGAGAAGGAAATATGCTTTCTTTCCTGCCTCAGCCTTCCCCACAACTATGAAGTTATTCCCTTATCCTGGTATTTTTTAGAAAAGTTCGTTTTCCAATATCACATACCTGGAGTATGAAATTGAAGCCACTTTAAAAATTCTCTCATGAACTCTAGATAAACTGCTACTCTGAACGGCTAATGAAATGTACATGTAATTTAAATGTAATTGAAGGTCATGTCTCCTAAGAAATGAAAATTCTGTTTTGACCATGCATAGACAAAACAGATAAAAGAATTTTTGCAATGCGCCTCAAGGCATCTAGGACTGTCCTCAGTGAATCTCAAGTGTTAAAGTGCTTCTAAAATTACTGTATATTAGAAATATCCTGCAGTTTCACTGGTATTTGCAAAGAGAGTAAGTGAAGAGGTGAAATTTCCTGTACCTATTGATAATATATTCTCATTCTCAAACCATTGAGAGGATTAGGGATTCATATTAGATCTGAAAAAAAGTCCACTGACTGTGGGTTTTCTTGAATTATGACAAATATGTAATGGGGACTCCTATAAAGATCAAAGATATTATCTTTGAATAAATCTTTCTATTACAGCCAAAGTATTTAAATGTTTCCTTTCAATAGCCTGAGACCCCCACTTCCTGTTTGAGTCATTCGTGACTGAGGTAAACACTTAACCATAGCCTTTAAACTCCAGAAGACACACCAACCTATCTTACACCAGGTATATAATTCAAGTTTATCAGAAAAAATTGAGGAAATACTTCTGTCCATTATTATCCTTAACCTTCAACACTAACTGTTCTATTGTGCTCCTGATTTCACCATTTCTTGAATTATTAAAGATTGATATTGTTTACTATGTCTCTGTGTCTCAATAGGTCAATTATTCATCACTGAGATAATATATATAAATATATATATAGAATATCCCAGTTTTAAACAGCCTCCCACTGTCCATATACACACACACATCAAACTTGGATTCTGCTTTTTTATGATTTTCATTGATCTTTTCTAGTACTATCAAGAAGACCAAATATATACTACAATATATACATACATTTATGAACTTTACCATTTTTACTGTTGCTTGCAACTGTTGCTTTTTGATCCTTCACACTGGTCAATTTGACCAGGACAGTGCCAATTTACACCTTTTGAACTGGCATAATTATTAATTGCATTTCCTTTTCTCTTTCAAGTGTGTTCCAGTCTGGATGATATCTTATATAGCCACCTCTAATCAAAAGGCATTTAGAATTACTCCCTGAATTTTGTAAGTCAAACATCAGTCCATATAGGAATAAAATTTCAGAAAATCTGTAAAAGAGAATAGAGAATGAAATGACATTAAAAAATACATTTTGTTCTTTTTCTATATTTGAATATTTGTTATATTTTTCATTATGGATACACCATACTTATGAGGATTATAGACATTATAAAAGTCAAGATATAGTTGTATGCCTTTCTTCCACAAAAGCACAAAGATCAAATGAAGTGAGAAAGACAGATATTTGTGCCAAACAACCTGTTTGTTTCTGAGGACAATTGAGGTTTTCAGCCTCAAGAGGTGGACTGAAATGTTACTTACTGAGGTTGAGAAAATAGGGGTTTAAGTCCTTTTTACTTGGTGACCACTGACTTTCTTGATGTGGTTTTGTAAATTTACAAAACATGTTGTAAACCTTCTGATTTACTTATTTGAAGATTAGTAGCTTTTACTATACCTCTGGCTCCTCAGTTTCTGCATTTCTCAAATAATCTTCTTAGTGTTTTCTTCAGGATTAAATGGCTTATGTCACAAAATCCATAAGTAATGTAAGTGCTAAATAAATATTAGCAAGTATTTAATTAAAATCATTATACTTATTATTGCTTTCTGTAAAGGTTATTTTTTAAAATGTTCTTACAATTAGAAAATTATTACATGATAGAGAAATGTGAACTGTATAGATTTATGCATATTGATGGAACATATAACATGAAAAACAGTAATTATAGAACATACTTTAAGGCATAGGTAAGGCATCTAAAAATGAGACTATACTAATATCTCATTCACATTCTCAGATTGCAATTCAGACAGATGTCAGTTCCAAGGAGTTGAAAGACATATGCTGAGGACTATAAAATACTAATAATGGAAATTGAAGATGATTCAAAGAAATGAAAAGATATCCCATGTTCTTGGATTGGAAGAATATTGTTAAAATGGCCATACTACACAGAGCAATCTACAGATTTAATATGATCCCTATCAAATTACCCAGGACATTTTTCACAGAACTAGAATAATCCTAAAATTTTCATGGAACCACCAAACACCCAGAATTGCCAAAGCAATCCTGAGGAAAAAGAACAAAGCCAGATGCATAACCCTCCCAGACTTCAGACAATACTACAGTAATCAAAACAGTGTGGTAATGGCACAAAAATAGACATATGGAACAATGGAACAGAATAGAGAACCCAGAAATAAACTCACACAACTATGGTCAATCTTCAAAGAAGGCAAGAATATACAATGGAGAAAAGACAGTCTCTTCAGCAAGTGATGTTGGGAAAGCTGTACAGCTACACATAAATCAATGAAGTTAGAAAACACTGTCACACCATACACAAAAAACTTAAAATGGCTTAAAGGCTTAAATATGACATGACACCATAAAACTCTTAGAACACAGGCAAAACATTCTCTGACATAAATCATACCAATATATTCTTAGGTCAATAGAAATAAAAGGCAATAGAAAGGCAATAGCAATAAAAGCAAAAATAAACAAATTGGACCTAATTAAACTTATAAGCTTTTGCACAGCAAAGGAAACAATCAACAAGTGAAAAGACAACCTACAGACTGGGAGATATGGGAGAACATATTTTCAAATGATGTGACTGACAAGGGCTTGATTTCCAAAAGACACAAACAGCTCATAAAGCTCAATATCAAAAAAAATAAACAATGCAATGAAAAAAATGGGCAGAGGACCTAAATAGACATTTCTCCAAAGAAGACATACAGATGGCCAACAGGCCCATGAAAATCAAATTATGAGAGAAATGCTAATAAAAACTACAATGATGTATCACCTCACACCAATCAGAATTGCCATCATCAAAAAGTGTACAAATAATAAATGCTGAGGAGGGTGTGCAGAAAAGTGAACTCTTCTACTGTTGGTAGGAGTGTAAATAGGTGCAGACAATATGAAAAAACACTATAGTGGTTCCTTAAAAAACTAAAAATAGAGTTACTATGTGATCCAGCAATCCCACTCCTGGGCATATATCCAGAAAAGATGAAAACTTTAATTTGAAAAGATACATACACCCCCAATGTTCATAGCGGCACTATATACAATAGATAAGACATGGAAGCAACCTAAGTGTCCATCAACAGATGAATGGATAAAGAAAATGTGGTATATAAATATACACACACACATATACATACACACACATATATACACATATATATATATATAATATTACTCAGCCATAAAAAAGAATGAAATAATGCCATTTGCAGCACCATGGATGGACCTAGAGATTATCATGGTAAGTGAGCTAAGTCAGGCAGAGAAAGGCAAATATCATATGATATCACTTATATGTGGAATCTAAAAAAATGATAAAAGTGAACTTATTTACAAAACAAACAGACTCAAAGACACAGAAAACAAAGTTATGGTTACCAAAGGAGACAAGGTAGGGGGAGGAATAAGGAGTTTGGGATTAACAGACACACACTACTATACATAAAGTGAACAACAAGGACCTACTGTATTGCACAGGGAGCTATATTCAATCTCTGATAATAACCCATAATGGAAAAGAATCTGAAAATGAATATATATATATATTCCATATAATGGAATCACTTTGTTGTATTGTAAATCAACTATACTTCAATTTACAAAAAGACAGAGGTCAATTACAAAACTCTAACAAGAAAATTCTATCTTGGAAATTAAGAAATACATTTCTTGGAGTGAAGATGGCCATCACATCCTGCCCGCTGTCCACCACGCATGGTGGGGTGTCACTCTAGGACCTTGCTTCAGGCATGGCACTACATACAGAGATTCAGGGATCCTGACTCTGGATGTCATCCATGATACCAAAACTACATTTAAATGTTGTGTCTCCCTGGACTCCTCTTGGCTGTGACAATTCCATCTGATATTTGCAGGAGCCATTGAGCCATAAACAGATGGAGTTTGAAATTAAAAACACAATATAGGGACACAGACAAGATGGCGGATTAGAAGAATATGAGCTCACCTCTTCTTACGAGAACATCAAAATCATAACTAACTGCTGAACAACCACTGGGGGAAAAAAAGGCTAGAACATACCAGAAATGATATCATACATCCAAAGACAAAGAAGCAGCCAAAATGTGGTGGTAGGAGGGGTGCAATCACGATCAAATCAAATTCCATACCCACCGGGTGGGTGACCCACAAACTGCAAAATAATTATACCACAGAAGTTCTTCCACAGAAGTGAAAGTTCTGAGCCCCCAGGTCAGGCTCCCCAGCCTGGGGGTTGGGCAATGGGAGGAGGAGCCCCCAGAGAATCTTCCTTTGAAGGCCATTGGGGTTTGATTGCAGGAATTCCACAGGATTAGGGGAAACAGAAACTCCACTATTGGAGGGCACACACGAGGTTTCGTGCACACCAGAACCCAGGGGATAAAAAGCAGTGACTTCATAAGAGCCTGGACCAGATATACCTGCTGGTATTGAAGAGCCTCATGTGGAGGCAGGGGGCAGCTATGGCTCACTGAAGGGACAGAGACACTGGAACTGGTATTTCTGGGCAGTACTCATTGGTGTGAACCCTCCTGGAGGCCACCATTTTCTAACCAAGACCTGGCCCCATCCAACAGTGTGTAGGGTCCAGTGCTGGGACACCACAGGCCAAACAACCAACAGGGCAGGAAGAACACAGCCCCACCCATTAGCATATAGGCTGCTTAAAGCCTTCCTGAGGAAACGACTGCCTATTAAGCACACCCTTCGACATGGCCCTGCCCACCAGGGGGACAAGAGCCAGCTCTGCCCACCAGTGGGCAAAATCCAGTCCCTCCTATCAGGAAGCCTGCACAAGCCTCTTAGCCTTACCCACCAGGGGGCAGACACCAGAAGTAAGAAGAACTACAACCCTGCAGCCTGCAGAATGGAAACTGCAATCACAGAAAGTTAGACAAAATGAGATGGCAGAGGAATATGTCCCAGATGAAGGAACAAGGTAAAACCCCAGAAGAACAACTAAGCAAAGTGGAGATAGGCAATCTACATGAAAAATAATTCAGAGTAATGATAATAAAGATGACCTAAGATCTCAGAAAAAGAATGGAGGCACAGATAGAGAAGATAAAAGAAAAATTTAACAAAAACTTACAAGAACTAAAGAAAAAGAAATGTTTAACAAAGACCTAGAAGAACTAAAGAACAAACAAGCAGAGATGAACAGTACAGTAACTGAAATGAAAAATACACTAGAAGGAATCAATAGCAGAATAACTGAGGCAGAAAAACGGATGTGAGCCTGAAGACAGAATGTTGGAAATCACTGCCATGGAACAAAATAAAGAAGAAAGAATGAAAAGAAATGAGGACAGCCTAAGAGACATCTGGGACAACATAAAACTCACCAACATTCACATTATAGGGATCCCAGAAAGAGAAGAGAGAGAGAAAGGATCTGAGAAAATATTTGAAGAGGTAATAGCTGAAAACTCCCCTAGCATGGGAAAGGAAACAGTCACCCAAGTCCAGGAAGCACAGAGTTCCAGGCAGGATAAACCCAAGGAAGAACATGCTGAGATACATAGTAATCAAATAGACAAAAATAAAGACAAAAAAATATTAAAAGCAACAGGGAAAAGCAACAAATAACATACAAGGGAATTCCCATAAGGTTATCAGATGATTTTTCAGCAGAAACTCTGCAGGCCAGAAGGGAGTGGCAGGATATATTTAAAGTGATGAAAAGAAAGAACTTTCAGCCAAGAGTACTCTACCCAGCAAGGCTCCAATTCAGATTAGACAGCAAAATCAAAAGCTAAGGGACAATCAAAAACTTACAGACAAGCAAAAGCTTAGAGAATTCAGCACCAGCAGACCAGCTTTGCAACAAATGCTAAAGGAACTTCTCTAGGCAGAAAAGAAAAGGCCACAATTAGAAACAAGAAAATTACAAATGGAAAAGCTCACTGGTAAAGGCAAATATGCAGTAAACATAGGAAATCATCCACACACAAATATGATATCAAAACCAGCAATAATGAGAAGAGGAGAGTATGAATGCATGATATTGGAAATGCATTTGAAATTAAAAGACCAGCAACTCAGAATAATCTTTTATATATATAGACTGCTATATCAAAACCTCATGGTAACTGCAAACTGAAAATCTACAATAGATACACACACACACACACACACACAAAAGAAAAATGAATCCATACACAACACTAAACTCAGTCATCAAATCACAAGAGAAGAGAACAAAAGAGGAATGGAAGAAAAAAGACCTACAAAAACAAATCCAAAATAATTAACAAAATGGCAATAAGAACATACATATTGATAATTGCCTTAAACATAAATGTATTAAATGTTCCAATCAAAAGACATAGACTGGCTGAATGTAAACAAAAACACTACCCTTATATATGCTGTCTACAAGAGAACCACTTCAAATCTAGGGACACATAAAGACTGAAAGTGAGGGGATGGAAAAAGGTATTCCATGCAAATGGAAATCAGAAGAAAGCTGGAGTAGCAATACTCATATCAGACAAAATAGACTTTAAAATAAAGACTGTTACAAAAGACAAAGAGCTCTACATAATGATCAAGGAATCAATCCAAGAAGATATAACAATTGTTAATATATATGTACCCAACATAGAAACACCTCAATATATAAGCCAAATGCTAACAGCCATAAAAGAGGAAATCAACAGTAACACAATAATAGCCGAGGACTGTAACACCCCACTTTTGTCAATTGACAGATCATCCAGGCAGAAAATTAATAAGGAAACACAGCCTTAAATGACACATTAGACCATATGGACTTAATTGATATTTTTAGAGCACTCTATCCAAAGGCAGCAGAATATACTTTCTTCTCAAGTGCTCATGGAACGTTCTCCAGGGTAGATCACAATTTGGGTCACAAATCAAGCCTCGATAAATTTAAGAAAATTGAAATCATATCAAACATCTTTTCCAACCACAACGGTATGAGATTAGAAATAAATTACAGGGAAAAAATGTAAAAAACGCAAACACCTGGAGGCTAAACAATATGCTATTAAACAACCAATGAATCACTGAAGAAATCAGAGAGAAAATAAAAAAATACCTAGAGAAAATGACAATGAAAACATGACAATCCAAAACCTATGGGAAGCAGCAAAAGCAGTCCTAAGAGGGAAGTTTATAGCAATAAAATCTTACCTCAGGAAACAAGAAAAATCTCAAAAAAACAACCTAACCTTACACATGAATTAACTAGAGAAAGAAGAAAAAACAAAACACAAAGTTAGTAGAAGGAAAGAAATCATAAAGAACAGATCAGAAATAAATTGAGACAAAGAAAACAATAGAAAAGATCAATGAAACTAAAACCTGGTTCTTTGAAAAGATAAACAAAATTGATGTACCTTTAGCCAGACTCATCAAGATGAAAAGGGAGAGGGCTCAAATCAATAAAATTACACATGAAAAAGGACAAGTTACAACCAACACCACAGAAATACAAAGGATCATGAGAGACTATGCCAATAAAATGGACAGCCCAGAAGGTACAAATTCTTAGAAAGGTCCAACATCCTAAGACTGAACCAGAAAGAAATAGAAACTATGAACAGACCAGTCAA
Organism: Balaenoptera acutorostrata; assembly: GCF_949987535.1. Classification (NCBI taxonomy): domain Eukaryota; kingdom Metazoa; phylum Chordata; class Mammalia; order Artiodactyla; family Balaenopteridae; genus Balaenoptera; species Balaenoptera acutorostrata. Next base: position 17,684,284 of record NC_080080.1, on the reverse strand, counting down.
AGTACTGTAATTGAAACTGTGATTTAAAAACTCCCAACAAACAAAAGTCCAGGAGCAGGTGGTTTCACAGGCAAATTCTATCAAACATTTAGAGAAGAGTTAACACCTATCCTAAAAATTCTTCCAAAAACTTGTAGAGGAAGGAAAACTCCCAAACTCATTCTATGAGGCCACCATCACCCTGACAGCAAAACCAGACAAAAATACCACAAAAAAAGATTACAGGCCAATATCATGGATGAACATAGATACAAAAATCCTCAGCAAAATACTAGCAAACTGAATCCAACAATACATTAAAGGATCATACACCATGATCAAGTGGGATTTATCCCAGGGATGCAAGAATTTTTTAATATCCTCAAATTAATCAGTGTGATACACCACATCAACAAACTGAAGACTAAAAACCATATGATCATCTCAATAGAATCAGAAAAAGCTTTGACATGATTCAACACCCATTTATGATAAAAATTCTCCAGAAAGTGGGCACTGAGGGAAACTACCTCAACATAATAAAGGCCATATATGACAAACATACAGCTAGCATCATACTCAATGGGGAAAAGCTGAAAGCATTTCTTCTCAGATCAGGAATAAGACAAGAATGTCCACTCTTACCACTTCTATTCAACAAACATACACATATATCCACAGTTGTACATACACATATATCCACTCTTTTTTAGATTCTTTTCCCATATAGGTCATTACAGAGTATTAATAGAGTCCCCTGTGTTATACAGTAGGCCCTTATTAGTTATCTATTTTACACATAGTAGTGTGTATATGTCAATCCCAATCTCCCAATTTATCCCCACCCTTTCTCCCTTGGTAACCATAAGTTTGTTTTCTACATCTGTGACTCTACTTCTGTTTTGTAAATAAGTCTGTTTGTACCACTTTTTAAGATTCCACATATAAGCAATATGATATTTGTCTTTCTCTGTCTGACTTACTTCACTCAGTATGACAATCTCTAGGTCCATCCATGTTGCTGCATCTCCACTCTCGCCACCTTTATTCAACATAGTTTTGGAAGTCCTAGCCATGGAAATCAGAGAAGAAAAATAAATAAAAGGAATCCAAATTGGAAAAGAAGAAGTAAAACGGTCACTCTTTGCAGATGACATAATACTCTACATAGAAAATCCTAAAGATGCTACCAGAAAACTACTAGACCTCATCAATGAATCTGATAAAGTTGTAGGATACAAAATTAATACACAGTAATTTCTTGCATTCCTATACACTAACAATGAAAGATCAGACAGAGAAATTAAGGAAACAATCAAATTCACCACTGCAACAAAAAGAATAAAATACCCAGGAATACCTAAAATACCTAAGGAAGCAAAAACCTGTACTCAGAAAACTATAAGATACTAATGAAAGAAATAAAAGATGACACAAATAGATGGAGAGAGATACCATGTTCTTGGATTAGAAGAATCAATATTCTTCTAATAGTCAAAATGACTATACTGCCCAATGGAATCTGCAGATTCAATGCAATGCCCATCAAATTACCAATGACATTTTTCACAGAATTAGAACAAAAATTTTTACAATTTATATGGAAACACAAAAGACCCCGAATAGCCAAAGGAACCTTGAGAAAGAAAAACGGAACAGGAGGAATCAAGCTCTCTGGCGTCAGACTATACTACAAAGCTACAGTCATCAAAACAGTATGGTACTGGCACAAAAAGAGAAATATAGATCAGTGGAACAGGATAGAAAGCCCAGGAATAAACCCACACACCTATGGTAAATTAATCTACAACAAAGGAGCCAAGACTCTACAATGGAGAAAAGACAGTCTCTTCAATAAATGGTTCTGGGAAAACTGGACAGCTTCATGTAAAAAAATGGAATTAAAACATTCTTTAACATTCTCAAAATGGATTAAAGACCTAAATGTGAGACCAGATATTATAAAACTTAGAGGAAACATCAGCAGAACACTCTTTGACATAAATCACAGCAAGATCTTTTTCAATTTGTCTCCAAGAGTAATGGAAAAAAAAAAAACCAAGCAAATGGAACCTAATTAAACTCAAAAGCTTTTACACAACAAAAGAAAACATAAACAAAATGAAAAGACAACACACAGAATGGGAGAAAATATTTGCAAATGATGCGACTGACAAGGGATTAGTCTCCAAAATTTACAGACAGTTCATGTGGCTCAACATCAAAAAAACAGACAACCCAATAAAAAAATGGGCAGATCTAAATAGACATTTCTCTGAAGAAGACATACAGATGGCCAACAGGCACATGAAAAGTGCTCAACATCACTAATTATTAGAGAAATGCAAATCAAAACTACAATGAGCTATCGCATTACACCAGTCAGAATGACTATCAAAAAGTCTACAAACAATAGATGCTAGAGAGGGTGTGGAGAAAAGGGAACCCTCCTACACTGTTGGTGGGAATGTAAATTGGTACAACCACTATGGAGAACAGTATGGAGGTTCTGTAGGAAACTAAAAATAGAGCTACCATATGATCCAGCAATCCCACTCCTGGGCATATATCTGGAGAAAATCATGGTTCAAAAGGATACATACTCCCCATGTTCCCTGCAGTGCTGTTTACAATAGCCAAGACATGTAAGCAACCTAAATGTCAATCAACAGATGAATGGATAAAGAAGATGTGGTATATATAAACAATGGAATGTTACTCAGCCATTAAAAAGAATGAAATAATGCCATTTACAGCAATATGGGTGGACATGGAGATTATCATACGAACTGAAGTAAGTCAGACAGAGAAAGACAAATATCATATGATACAGCTTATATGCAGAATCTTAAAAAATGATACAAATGAACTTATTTACAAAACAGAAACAGACTCACAGACTTAGAAAAGAATGTATGGTTTCTGGGGGGGAATGGGGGGCAGGAGGGATAGATTGAGAATTTGGGATTGACATATACATACTGCTATATTTAAAATAGATAACCAACAAGGACCTACTGTATAGCACAGGGAACTCTGCTCAATATTCTGTAATAACCTAAATGGGAAAAGAACTTGAAAAAGAATAGATACATGTAAATGTATAATGGAATCACTTTGCTGTACACCTGAAACTAACAACATTGTTAATCAACTATATTCCAATATAAAATAAAAATTTAAAAAAGAAATATATTTCTCAGTAATCCATGTGTCAATATAGAAATCACAATATAAATTAGTAAATATTTTGAACTAAAGAATTAAAACATCACATAACGTATTAGACTCAGATAATGTAGTATTTAGACAGAAGGTTTTAATTCTTAGAATAAAAAGCATTGAATTAATGATTTCAGTATCTTTCACAGGAAGTAATAAGGACCACCAAATGAAGAAGAAAAAATGCAGAGAAGGATAGGAATAATTGAATCAGAAATGTAACACAAAATAGAAGAATGACAGTTGTGTATTTTGTGAGAATTTTTGTATTTTGGTTTTTGCTGGGTTGATAACCATTATTTCTCAGGATTAAGGAAACTGTTTAAACAAAATAAATTTTAGCTTGGAGTACCTACAAACATTTTAAGTTAATATGTTAAAAATGATTTCATTTAAAATATACTTAGTTTCATGGCCTAAAGTAACCATAGTAATATGTTCAGTATATTGATACCTTGTAGACCACAGGGGTCAAGCTCATTTCTTAACAGACATAAATTATTTAGAATTTTTCTATACTGGAGATTTTTATTTTCTTCTCCATGTATGCATTTATCTAGTCATTTATTTGTATCAGTATGGACATACAGATATTTATTTTTTATAATCCAGTTGGGTTAAAATCCAATACTATGTCATTTTGTTGCTTAAATTTTTCTAGCTTTGGCCATTGGAAACTTTCAATTCACCCTTGGATCTCTTTGTTATGATATACCCCATTATTCTGTGAATGCTTTTATCCCCCAGTACTTCCTTTTTCATACACAATAAACTGCTCTAGGCTCATGTATGTCCTGTGCTTCAGCTCTAGAATCAGTCATTTCTCCAAGGGGCCCTTTAAAAAAAAAAATTATTGGAGAATGGTGTTAGAAACTAAGAACTGGGCACTAAGTGTGCTCATGGTTACTGAAATGTCATTGCTTCTAGACCCTCTAAGCTGATAGAGTAAGGAAATACTTATATGTGTATTAATCAAGTATATACACCTACCTATAAATATTTCTAATTAATTTGTATCTATATTAGTCTAAACATGAGTTTATACTGATATCTACAACTCTAATTTAGTATAAGATGGTCCATTCTAGTCATCCTCTTACTTATCTATAACCATCTTCTCCAACAATGAGAAACTTACCTCCTATCACCCACAATCAATTTACTTATTTGTTCAAATCCAGTATATATGTTCAGAAGTTTCAGATTTGTTAACCTGGTACCCCAAATGAGAAACAATTTTACTAACAGGAGTACAGTGCTTGTGTGCAGTTCATTTTGTCCTTACAATTTCTACTCATTTCTAAAATTACTTAGGCCAGCATCCTTTTTTCATCCCCTCGGGGTTATGACAATCAGATTCCTTAACACAGTCTTCAGTCTATCCTAGGTTCCCACAACCTCCTAAGAGACTTCTTAAAAGTTTGTATCTGCTCACTAAAGTTATATATGTACTATAAAATTATATGGGTTTTGAAAAATGCATAGGGTTATATATCTAATACTACAGTACCATACAGCATAGTTTCATGGCCCTAAAAAAATCTTGTGTTTCTCCTAGTTACCCTTCCCTTCTCTTCAAATTCTGACAAACTTTGATCTGTTTTCCATCTCTATGGCTATGTCAGGATTAATTTTTAATTATAAGATTTGTCATACCTTGTCATATTATGCAATTTTTTGATTATTATTTTTTCCTTTTAGAAAATATACTTAATGATAGCAAGGGTTTTATCAATGCTGTACACTGCTGCATATACAGTACCTAGAAAAATAATAGACAAGGGCTAAGTAAATATTTGTTGAAGGTTGTAAATTTAAACCATACAGCAACATTTTGAAGTATGACACAATTTTATAATTAAAAAGCATAAGCAATTTACCCAATATCACATAACTAGTGAGTATTGCAACAAGAAGTTTGGCATAGTCTTATGACTCAAAACATGGTACTATTAGCCACTATGGAATGGAATATTGCTTCCTAGTGTAAATGGCATTGGTCTTCTATCCTGAATTGTGCTACCAACTACTCTTCTATTAGAATCTTTCAGTCTTCTATGAAACACCATGGTTTCTGCTAATTTATCTTTCCACAAATCTCTACACAAGATATGTAATTTCAAACTCTAGTTATGGATTTTATTTTTTATGTTTTAAAATACATAATTTGAACTAGCACACTATGTAGTTGGCATGGTTCTCATTGATGTTACAGTATTAAGGCAGAAGACAAACCTCAGAAAACTCAGGAAAACAATTATCCTGCACCTGATGGAACTTGAAATGACCTTTATTTTCTTGGAATGATGTTTGAGAAAAGTGAGTTCTTTCATTGCAGTTTGGAAAACCTTCAAAGTGAAAATACTTTGAAACAAACATATTAAAAAACATGAATGGAAAACAATGAAACAAGTATTCTTTAACTTATTTCCCTAGAATTATTTTATATTCTCTTCCACATCATTTTACAGTCCTACCAAAGAAGATTATTTTTTGCTAAAAATGTGTTCTTACACTTGAAAATGTGTATTACTTTTTAGATATTATGAAGTATTTTCAACTTTTCATCTCACTTGAGCTGTGTACAAATCCTGTGTCAAAGTTAGGCAATTATTAATATTACTCCCATCTTATGGGGGGGTATAAGATTAAATGAAGTTAATAAAAGAAATTAAACCTTATTCAACACGAAGTTTCTTAAACTTCCCAAAAGAATCATTTTCTATATATTCACATGGCTCCTTGTTTACACTTTCAGTATATCACCATGTGTTATATTGTTTCATACTATGTGAGTTTTTGAGCAGAATTAGTCATAGTTTCTCCACTTGGTATTTGGCACAATGTTTATACTCCAGGGCTATTTCTTTGTGAATTAGGAATACTTCCAAGTCTTACCTCTTGAATTCAATTGTAATCTATTCATTTCCCCCCAAATATCCAGAAATTTCCATACACATCAGTACTACTGGGAGAAGAAGAAAACTGGCCTTCCTCAGTTTTATGTGATGGAGCCAAGCTCAGTTGTAATGTGAAAGAAACAACAAATCCTTATTATGGAAATTCTGTGTGGCTTAACACATTTGAGTTACACTGTACATTTAATGTATTCACTGTGAGTTAGATTGAAATATAGGCTATTACTTGGAATCATGTTATTCAATCATTATAGCTTTGTAATCACTGTTATTCAGTCATCAATCCATGGCCAAAAATGATTACTAAAACTTTTCCTTCAGCTGAGATTCCACTGTTAGTGTTTATTATGACTTTTTGCTTTCCTTATGGTGGTACAATTTATTTGTATTGATTTTTTACCTTTATAAGGAAGAAACTTCAAGATATTACTATTTCTTTCTTACCTCAGTGTATAGATTCTCTGCAACATCTTTTCTTACATTTAAATGGGCTACTTTCTTCATTTCCTTGAATGCTTTATCCAGCTTGCCAGATAATCAGCCAATGAGCAGATTGTGATGGCCACCTTTGTGAAGAGAGGCAGCAACACTGAAATGGAATAGGAGGCTAATCCAAACAGAATAAGAATTCAGAGATACCTTGATTCCATTTAATGGTGGTGGGACTCCTCTAGAACACTATGGCTTCTCCAATTAGGAAGAGATGATTCAGGAAAGAACTCAGGTCATTTTCCTCCCTCAACACTCGACTTACTGATATGGTACTGAATTTTTTTTATATTTTATTTTTCATTTATATTGTTTTTAGATTTGAAAATAACATTTGATTTCTGCACTTTTAAATTTTTAAGAAAGAGAAAGATGTGACTGATGCCAAATTAACCTTTTTTTAAAAAAAAAAACACATTTCAGAAATTACTGTCAGCTTCATGTGGTAAAGTTCTCCCTACCTCAACCCTAATGAAGTTCTGTCATGTCTCTTGCAAGCTTGTTCCTCCACATTATGGTCATTACTCAACTAATTCAAGTTTTGTTTTTCTGTAACAAACATGTTTCCTATTAATTTATTTTTTTGGACAGTGATAACAACGTGTGTGTGTGTGTGTGTGTGTGTGAGAGAGAGAGAGAGAGAGAGAGAGAGAGAGAGAGAGAGAGAACCCAAGCAAAATTCTACTTTAAATTGCTTAAATTAATTAAACATTTAATTTAGCACATTCCTTGAACTTTTGAGATTTATCCATTACGTCCTTTTCTGAACATTTTTCTTATTACAATAAGATGTAAAGTAACCAGCAGTCCACATTTATTGACAGTTTCAGTGCCCAACCATCACAAGGAAAACAAACCAGAAAAATCTACATACCAGAGGAACAGAAAAAAGACGAAGGCACAGAAATGGACAATTGTAGCATGTGCCAGTCTCGGAAGACATAAGCCAGTCCAGCCAGTATCACCTGCCCAGTGCTCAGAAGCAGAGCCCTCACTGTCATGATGATAGATCTGGCACTGGTTGGAATCCATTCTATAGCTGAAAAGTATCAAGAGCTAATCCCATAAACAGTGTGTTTAAAACTTGACAAAATTAGGTGAGACGACAAGAACTAAGTCAAACTTACAAAGTGCAAGAGAATTGCTATATATTGCCCCCAGTGATAATGCCATAAGAAATCAAGTTGTACAGTAAATTGGGAAGGTTGGTGCAAAAACTGAGTAGGTGCCCAGTAATGCCAAGAACAGGGAAGAAGCGATCAACACAGGTTTCTGGCCAAATCTAGAAGAAAACCAATTGAGTCATGCAAACAATCTAAAATAATAAAAGTTTATATGTCATTGTACAATTGTATGAATTGTTCTGAGAAGTTCCATCTTGAGAGATATCTGCTCTTCTCTGTTCTTACCTTTTTGGTTACAATAATCCCATTATGTGGAAAAATGCTAATAAATATACAGCTTTCTCAAAAGAATGTAAGTTTTATATGATCAGAGTGATTTTACACATCATAGAAATATCAGTATCTAGTTATGTCTGGAAAATAATAGTTTTTGGTGATGATTCATTTGACTGACTCTTCTCAAACAAATCTTTATCCATAAAATCTTCCCAACTTTGTATCTGTCAGGCTACCATAATTCCTGTCACCATCTTCCATAATAAAGCCTTCCTCTCCTTTTCCTTCATTTATAATGTTTTCTAAACCTATTCATTTCTTCCCTTCGATAAAATTTTCCAAGACATTTACATTTCAGAGTCTTCTCACTTCTAAAATGTTTGACTGACCCATTAATCTATTTGCACTGTTATTGCACATTTCTCCAGTCTCTTTTTCTTATGCTTGACAGATTATTTTCCTAAATTAAGATTTTTTTTTATTATGTCTTACAACAAAAGAATAACTCAATTATGTTTTGTGTTATGAAGGATACTATCCAAATTCCTTAACTTGGAATATACTTTCAAAACCTTATGATTTTATATGAAGTTTTGCTCTATGCATTTTATCCAACTAATTCTTTTTCCACTTTACTTTTAGCGCATCTACCTTTAAATAGTCATTGTTATTTTTACCACTACTGTGAATATATTACACAATTAATTTTATTTCTTGACTTACTAGTCAATAGATAAGTCTCAAGGTGACTCTCATATCCTTTGTGATGTTGTAGCAGATGATACTGATGCCTTGCCAATTCCCTCAATACTTAAACTTTCTATACCTTCTAATGTCTTCTAAGGCCAAGCACCTGTGTCTACTACCAACGGGATTTCTCTGACCACAGTCTTTGTGTACAGGGCAAATTATAAATGCCAGGAGAAGCCACCCACCGTCTTCCTAACTTCTCAGGTGGCGCATCTCTGAGGCATGCTAACATAATTTCCCAGAAGACCACAGAGGGATTGAGTCTCAGGTTCCCATATGGTACCCTGCTTGTTAATATACCTTATATTAGTTTCTTTCCCTTCCCACCTTCCCTTTTCATGCTTCCTTGGATCACATCCTAAATAAAGAACTTGCACACAAGTATATTGTCCTAGATTCTGTTTCAAGAGCAACCCAAACTAAATCAGAAGACTTCCTTTTCAAACGATGCAGCTCCACTCATTCAGCACTATTTGGCATGTACCTTCTAACCAGACTGCAACTATATAGAATATCTGCTTTCTCAATAAGCCTGTTTTTGCCTCTTTCTGGGTCTTCAGCCTTTAACACGGTGCTCTCAGAGACTGTATGTATTATATATTTTGGGTCATTTATGAAACAAAATATAAGACTTACCTGTCAGCAAAATAGCCACTTACAGGAGATCCACTTATGTATCCTGCCATAAAAATGGACTGTGACAGTGATTTGAGTGACTGTGAATCACATACTAAATCCCACTAAAAAGAGAAAATTAGATAGATCAAAGATTATAAAACAAAGTTGGGTATGCAAGTTGTATAATTGTTCAGTATGAGGTAAAAAAATCATTTTGATGATGTATGCTTAAAAATTGAGAGGTATGTTTGAAAAATGTTTAAAAGTTTCAAGGTATTTTAAACTTACTAAGTGCTCATTATGTTCTAAGTACTGTGTGAGGCTCTTGTGATATATTAATGACCAATACAGTTGTATTTTATTCCACTGAATTTCATTCCACTCCTGACAGTTGCCAGGAATTATATAGAGAATGTCAGTAGATAAAAGAACTATAAGATGTATGGAATGATATTAAAACTGAGAGATCTTATCTTCTAGACTGTTCAAATCATTTATTTTGAATGCAGACTATGAAGACAAAGAAGTTATTGATATGTTTTAAGGACTAAGCATGAGAAGATTTCTGTTTTAGAAAAACAAATCTTGTTATAGTGTGCAAAACATATCAGAGGAGAGTATAAATGGAGGGAAGAAGAATTAGGGACAATTAAAATGATGCAGGTGAAATTTGTGGTTTTAATGGTTTGGCAGCAGTGGAAGTGGAAATGTAAATATAGAGACATCTAAATTCTATAATAGATGACTTGACAGAAAATTAGATGAAAAAGTTAATTGGGGGGGAGAAAATTATGGCCTGCAGATTTGTGATCTGAACAATATGTACAATTTGCCTAAGAGGTGCAGCCTTGAGTTGCAAATGCTGGTGAAAAAAATACATTAAATCAAGTTGTTTTTGAGGCATTCAAGTGGGTATTTACAATAGATAATTTAATATTTTAAGTAGTTTCATTTATTTCTTATACTGAAATTTTGAATGTTTGACTGAAAAAAAAATTGAAAGAAATAAAGATAGGAAGCAGTATTTGACTTAAAAAGTACTTATCAAGTGGAGTTGCACTAAATCAACAGAATTTCCCCAGTAATGGAGGTAAATTGCAGACTCACCCTAACATTAATGGGTCAAGTTTAATTTTGGCAGCATATTTTAACAATAGTGTTGACAAACTAGAATAATGGGGGAAAAATAGAGTTCATGATGATCAAATAGTCTTCTATATCATCTGTTTAAAGGTTTAGGAAATTTAGGAAATTTCTTTTATGAATTCTTAATTTTCATGATAATACTTGTCAATATTCAGTTTTCTTCTTAACAAAAATGAGGTACAGTATAGTTTTGGATATGCATGTTATACCAAGCCAGACATAATTGATGAAATTACAAGTCTACCACTTACCATTTTTGAGCAAAAGGACAGTTTATACTGCCTGCCTGAGATTCATTTACCTATTCATAAAATGTAAAATACATTTAACACAAAGGGTAAATGCAAAAATTGCTTAATGTTTTCTTGTCTTGTGCTTTTTAGTAATGCACTGAGCTATCAACTTAAGAGATTTTGGCATGTTTTTCATTAAATAATTTTAAGATCCTTAATAGGTAATATTTCATTTTTTTGCTTAGGAAATGTTAAGATACATGCTGTAAATCACATGCAAGTAATTGTCAAACTGGAACTCAAATGTTGGTCTGCTTACCTCTTAAGATGAGTCTTCACTACTATAATAGAGTAAAAAGCTAATACAGTCAATGGCTGTAATTTTTCAGCAAGTGTTTCCCTTCTTTTTTCCTTCACATATTTAAGATTTTTTAAATCTGGGTAACAGATTCCAAACCTAAGCATCTCAAGCAAATTTAATGTGGAGGCTTGTACATAAAAAATGACCAATTACTATTTTTCACATTATTTCATACCTGAGTTACAACAGTAGAGGCAAAAAAGCTTTGGTCATAGGTCCAACCATCCAAGCAAGGTTGTCTCCAGCTCAGTGCTATTTACAGTCATGTCACTGTTATTTAAAAGCTGCCACTGGGTTTGCCCAAAGCAATGACATTGCTCCTGCTTTTTGTTTGCACCCATTGGGATGGGAATTCTCAGGAGGGCATGAGCTGTTTTGTTCCTAGTAAGGTTGATTTGAGATGTGGTGTTGCCAAGGAGATGGATGTAGCAATGATAAGCAGGAATAGCCGAAGAAAAGATCTCCACGAAGTTGTGAGTGGTGATCAGAGTAACTAATGATAAGCTCGCAATGGCAAGTATAATTTGGAATCTTCCAAAATTTCCCACATGTTGGAGAAGTTCTGAGAAGGCCATGGTGCTGGGATAGAGGCAGCTGTGTGAGGAATAAAAATGTTCAGGAAATGTCTTAACATTGACAAATACTAATTTATTGACAGAAAAAAGCCCCCTAAACACTTATAAAAGTGTTTCTTATAAAGAAACTTTTAGTTATAATGGACGAAGTGGCATTAGCTTTTCTCACTTTCCTATGAGTCAGATGATCCATATCAACAATAATTTGGAAAAACAAAAATATTTACACATATAGAAATTGATATAGATATACAAATGGATACAGGGATAGATCAAAAAGCTTTGAAAAAAAAACTTTTGAGGAACTACCTGGGTAAAAGTGAAGGCCAAAAAAAATTAAATAAGGTAAGTAATCTTCAAAATTACATTTATTTTGTGGGCATGCTGACATAAGAAAAATATTAAAATTTTAAAAATATATTTACAGGGCAAGGGAAAGAAAAAATAAAGCTCAGGATCCAAACGATGTGAAGGGTCTAACATAAAGCCCTCTCCAAAATAACTAAGACTATAAAAATAACATATTCTGTGTGAAAGGCAACTCAAAGTGGTTTTTGTAATTGTATTGTATTATTGTATTGTAATTATCACATGGTTCAAACAAATTGGTCATAGAATCTTAAGTATGAAACTTGAATTATGGTTTCACAAAAAGAACTTTTTTATAAATGGTAATTGGAAAAAAAGAAAAATTCTTTCTGGACAAAGGTATCTTTATTATAACCATGACATTTATTTTAGGTAGCACTGTACACCAGTAGGGAAATCACAGTCATTTTGCAGATATTTACATGAAGAATGTCATTTTATATTTCCCTAAAATTGCTGAGAAAATTCCCAGTTGAGAGCAAAATGTTCATTGGAAAGTTAATTTACCATAAAAGGTAGTTTGCAAGTCCTCCCTAGAGTCAACTATTTTTTTCAATATATTTTTTGTTGGGGTATAATTGATTTACAATGCTGTGTTAGGTTCAGGTGTACAGCAAAGTGACTCTATTATACATATATCCACTCTTTCTTAGATTCTTTTCCCATACAGGCCATTACAGTGTATTGAGTAGAGTTCCCTGTGCTATAGAGTAGGTTCTTACTAGTTACCTATTTTATATATAGTAGCATGTATGTGTCAATCTCAATCTTCCAATTTATCATTCCCCTCCCCCTTACACTCTGGTAACCATAAGTTTATTTTTTACATCTGTAACTCTATTTCCGTTTTGTAGATAAGTTCATTTGTAACCTTTTTTTAATTTCCACATGTAAGTGATAACATATGATATTTGTCCTTCTCTATCTGACTTACTTCACTCAGTATAACAACCTGTTTTACTGTGTATAACAATCTCTAGGTCCATCCACATTGCTGCAAATGGCATTATTGTTTCTTTTTTATGGAGGAGTAATCTTCCATTGTATATATGTACCATATCTTCTTTACACATTCCTCTGTTGATGGACACTTAGGTTGCTTCCATGTCCTGGCTATTGTAAATAGTGTTGCAATGAACATTGGGGTGCATGTATCTCTTCAAATTATGGTTTTCTCTGGATATATTCCTAGGAGTGGGATTGTTGGTAGCCCTATTTTCAGTTTTTTTAAGGAACCTCCATACTGTTCTCCACAGTGTCTCTACCAGTTTTCATTCCCACCAACAGTTTAGGAGGGTTCCCTTTTCTCCACACCCTCTCCAGCATTTATTGTTTAACAATCTGTTACACAGTAAGATTACTGCTTATGTAGAGTTGTGGTGAGAAAGTAATGGAATCTAGGTAGAAAGAGGAAAGAAATTGCATGATTAAAAAAAATTATGAGTGGTTCCATTAAATGGAGTGTGACAAGTCTAAGTTTTTACATCTGAAATATAAATGAAAGGATTAAACATACCTAGTTCTTATTTTCAAATGAAGATGCTTATGAATAGCAAAATTAGGGTTACCTAAGTTACTGTTATTTCTTCTGCAAGCAAGAAGAAGAGGGATCTTCTCCAAAAGGACACATGTGGGAGATTTCTCCATAGCATTTCTACATGTCTTGTGTCTACATGCTTTTGTCCTGAACTATCAAATCAGGGGTTATTTGTATATCAGATAATCTTGGAAGATAGATGTTGCATCTTTTTCTGGGGAAGAGGACAGATTTGTTTCATGACCAGAATAATATAGTACTTGTTTTCAGAAACAGTCATTTTAACAAAGTGAGATTTCCTATACTCCCACCAACATACACATAGTGGAAGTACTAAAAGGAGAAGAGAGAGAGAAACAGAAACAATATTGAACCAATTAATGACTGAAATTTTCTAAATTTGAAGAAAACAATCTACACATTCAAGAAGCTCAATTAACTCCAAGTAGAATAAATCCAAATCAATTCACACCTAGGTATATCATAATCAAACCGTTGAGAAACATAGAGAGAATCTTAAATCAGCAAGAAAGAAGAGAGACACTATGCACAATAATATTTAATAATGCCAACAGTTAAATTCTATTCAGAAACCATAAAATTTGGAGGCATGTGGGATGGCATATTCAGAAGACTGAACGAAAAAGATTATCAACCAAAAATTCTATATCTGCAAAACTATTCTTTGAAAATTAGGGAGAAATAAAGACCTTCCTAGATAAACAAAAAGTGAGGGAAACTGTCACTAGCAGAACTTCCCAACAAGAAACACTTAAGAGAGGGCAGACAGCAGAAGCAAGAAGAACTACAATCCTGCAGCCTGTGGATCAAAAACCACATTCACAGAAAGATAAACAAGATGAAAAGGCAGAAGACTATGTACCAGATGAAGGAACAAGATAAAACCCAAGAAAAACAACCAAATGAAGTGGAAATAGACAACCTTCCAGAAAAAGAATTCAGAATAATGATAGTGAAGATGATCCAGGACCTCGGAAAAAGAATGGAGGCAAAGATCAAGAAGATGCAAGAATGTTTAACAAAGACCTAGAAGAATTAAAGAACAAACAAACAGAGATGAACAATACAATAACTGAAATGAAAAATACACTAGAAGGAATCAATAGCAGAATAACTGAGGCAGAAGAACGGATAAGTGACCTGGAAGACAGAATGGTGGAATTCACTGCTGCAGAACAGAATAAAGAAAAAAGAATGAAAAGAAATGAAGACAGCCTAAGAGACCTCTGGGACAACATTAAACGCAACATCATTCGCATTATTGGGGTCCCAGAAGGAGAAGAGAGAAAGGACCCGAGAAAATATCTGAAGAGATTATAGTTGAAAACTTCCCTAACATGGAAAGGAAATAGCCACCCAAGTCCAGGAAGAACAGCAAGTCCAACATAGGATAAATCCAAGGAGGAAAACTCCGAGACACATAGTAATCAAATTGGCAAAAATTAAAGACAAAGAAAAATTATTGAAAGCAGCAAGGGAAAAACAAAAAATAACATACAAGGGAACTCCGATAAGGTTAACAGCTGATTTCTCAGCAGAAACTCTACAAGCCAGAAGGGAGTGGCATGATATACTTAAAGTGATGAAAGGGAAGAACCTACAACAAAGATTACTCTACCCGGAAACGATCTCATTCAGATTCGATGGAGAAATCAAAAGCTTTACAGACAAGCAAAAGCTAAGAGAATTCAGCACCATCAAACCAGCTCTACAGCAAATGCTAAAGGAACTTCTCTAAGTGGGAAACACAAGAGAAGAAAAGGACCTACAAAATCAAACGCAAAACAATTAAGAAAATGGTCATAGGAACATACATATTGATAATTACCTTAAACGTGAATGGATTAAATGCTCCAACTAAAAGACACAGGCTTGCTGAATGGATACAAAAACAAGACCTATATATATGCTGTCTACAAGACACCGACTTCAGACCTAGGGACACATACAGACTGAAAGTGAGGGGATGGAAAAAGATATTCCATGCAAATGGAAATCAAAAGAAAGCTGGAGTAGCAATACTCATATCCGATAAAATAAACTGTAAAAGAAAGAATGTTACAAGAGACAAGGAAGGACAGTACAAAATGATCAAGGGATCAATCCAAGAAGAAGATATAACAATTATAAATATATATGCACCCAACATAGAAGCACCTCGATACATAAGCAACTACTAACAGCTATAAAAGAGGAAATGGACAGTAACAGAATAAAAGTGGGGGACTTTAATACCTCACTTAAACCGATGGACAGATCATCCAAAATTAAAATAAATAAGGAAACAGAAGCTTTAAATGACCCAATAGACCAGATAGATTTAATTGATATTTATAGGACATTCCATCCAAAAACAGCAGATTACACTTTCTTCTCAGGTGCACACAGAACATTCTCCAGAATAGATCACATCTTGGGTCACATATCAAGCCTCAGTAAATTTAAGAAAATTGAAATCACATCAAGCATCTTTTCTGACCACAGCGCTATGAGATTAGAAACCAGTTACAGGGAAAAAAACGTAAAAAACACAAACACATGGAGGCTAAACAATACGTTACTAAATAACCAAGAGATCTCTGAAGAAATCAAAGAGGGAATCAAAAAATACTTATAGACAAATGACAATGAAAACATGACGGTCCAAAACCAATGGGATGCAGCAAAAGCACTTCTAAGAGGGAAGTTTACAGCTATACAAGCCTACCTCAAGAAACAAGATAAATCTCAAATAAACAATCTAACCTGACACCTAAAGGAAGTAGAGAAAGAAGAACAAACAAAACCCAAAGTTAGCAGAAGGAAAGAAATCATAAAGATCAGAGCAGAAATAAATGAAATAGAAACAAAGAAAACAATAGCTAAGATCAATAAAACTAAAAGCTGGTTCTTTGAGAAGATAAATGAAATTCATAAACCATTAGCCAGACTCGTCAAGAAAAAGAGGGAGAGGACTCAAATCAATAAAATTAGAAATGAAAAAGGAGAAGTTACAAGAGACACTGCAGAAATACAAAGCATCCTAAGAGACTACTACAAGCAACTCTATGCCAATAAAATGGACAACCTGGAAGAAATGGACAAATTCTTAGAAAGGTATAATCTTCCAAGATGAAATGAAGTGGAGAAATAGAAAATATGAACAGACCAATCACAAGTAATGAAATTGAAACTGTGATTAAAAATCTTCCAACAAACAAAAGTCCAGGACCAGATGGCTTCACAGGTGAATTCTGTCAAGCATTTAGAGAAGAGCTAATACCCATCCTTCTCAAACTCTTCCAAAAAATTGCAGAGGAAGGAACACTCCTAAACTCATTCTATGAGGCCACCATCACCCTGATACCAAAACCAGACAAAGATACTACAAGAAAAGAAAATTACAGACCAATATCACTGATGAATAGAGATGCAAAAATCCTCAACAAAATACTAGCAAACAGAATCCAACAACACATTAAAAGGATCATACACCATGATCAAGTGGGATTTATCCCAGGGATGCAAGGATTCTTCAATATACGCAAATCAATCAATGTGATACACCATATTAACAAGTTGAAGGAGAAAAACAATATGATCATCTCAATACATGCAGAAAAAGCTTTTGACAAAAATCAACACCCATTTATGATAAAAACTCTCCAGAAAGTGGGCATAGAGGGAACCTACCTCAACATAATAAAGGCCATATATGACAATCCCACAGCAAATATCATTCTCAATGGTGAAAAACTGAATGCATTTCCTCTAAGATGAGGAACAAGACAAGGATGTCCACTCTCACCACTATTATTCAACATAGTTCTGGAAGTCCTAGCCATGGCAATCAGAGAAGAAAAAGAAATAAAAGGAATCCAAATTGGAAAAGAAGAAGTAAAACTGTCACTGTTTGCAGATGGCATGATACTACACATAGAGAATCCTAAAAATGCCACCAGAAAACTACTAGAGCTAATCAATGAATTTGGTAAAGTTGTAGGATACAAAATTAATGCACAGAAATCTCTTGCATTCCTATACACTAATGATGAAAAATCTGAAAGAGAAATTAAGGAAACACTCCCATTTACCATTGCAACACAAAGAATAAAATACCTAGGAATAGACCTACCTAGGGACACAAAAGAACTGTATGCAGAAAACTATAAGACACTGATGAAAGAAATTAAAGATGATACCAACAGATGGAGAGATATACCATGTTCTTGGATTGGAAGAATCAATAATGTGAAAATGTCTCTACTACCCAAAGCAATCTACAGATTCAATGCAATCCCTATCAAATTACCAATGTCATTTTTTATGGAACTAGAACAAAAAATCTTAAAATTTGTATGGAGACACAAAAGACCCCGAATAGCCAAAGCAGTCTTGAGGGAAAAAAGCGGAGCTGGAGGAATCAGACTCCCTGACTTCAGACTATACTACAAAGCTACAGTAATCAAGACAATATGGTACTGGCACAAAAACAGAAACATAGATCAATGGAACAAGATAGAAAGCCCAGAGATAAACGCACACACCTATGGTCAACTAATCTATGACAAAGGAGGCAAAGATAGACAATGGAGAAAAGACAGTCTCTTCAATAAGTGGTGCTGGGAAAACTGGACAGCTACATGTAAAAGAAAGAAATTAGAACACTCCCTAACACCATACACAAAAACAAACTCAAAATGGATTAGAGACCTAAATATAAGACCAGACACTATAAAACTCTTAGAGGAAAACATAGGAAGAACACTCTTTGACATAAATCACAGCAAGATCTTTTCTGATCCACCTCCTAGAGTAATGGAAATAAAAACAAAAACAAAGAAATGGGACCTAATGAAACTTAAAAGCTTTGCACAGCAAAGGAAACCATAAACAAGATGAAAAGACAACCCTCAAAATGGGAGAAAATATTTGAAAACGAATCAACGGACAAAGGATTAATCTCCAAAATATATAAACAGCTCATGCAGGTTAATATTAAAGAAGCAAACAACCCAATCCAAAAATGGGCAGAAGACCTAAATAGACATTTCTCCAAAGAAGACATACAGATGGCCAAGAAGCACATGAAAAGCTGCTCAACATCACTAATTATTAGAGAAATGAAAATCAAAACTACAATGAGGTATCACGTCACACCAGTTAGAATGGGCATCATCAGAAAATCTACAAACAACAAATGCTGGAGAGGGTGTGGAGAAAAGGGAACCCTCTTGCACTGTTGGTGGGAATGTAAGTTGATACAGCCACTATGGAGAACAGTATGGACTTTCCTTAAAGAACTAAAAAGTAGACCTGCCATATGACCCAGCAACCCCACTACTGGGCATATACCCGGAGAAAACCATAATTAAAAAAGACACATGTGCCCCAATGTTCATTGCAGCACTATTTACAACAGCCAGGTCATGGAAGCAACCTAAATGCCCATTGACAGATGAAGGGATAAAGAAGATGCGGTACATATATACAATGGAATATTAGTCAACCATAAAAAGGAGTGAAATTGGGTCATTTGTTGAGACGTGGATGGATCTAGACACTGTCATATGGAGTGAAGTAAGTCTGAAAGAGAATAACAAATATTGTATATTAATTCATGTATGTGGAACTTAGAAAAATGGTACAGATGAACCGGTTTGCAGGGCAGAAGTTGAGACACAGATGTAGAGAAAAAACGTATGGACACCAAAGGGGGAAAGCCGCGGGTGGGTGGGGATGGTGGTGTGCTGAATTAGGTGATTGGGATTGACATGTATACACTGATGTGTATAAAATTGATGACAAATAAGAACCTGCTGTATAAACAAATAAAATAAAATTCAAAAATTAAAAAAAAAAACACAAGAGAATTTTTCAGGCTAAAATAAAAGGACCCTACAAATCACTCAAATGCATATAAAGATATAAAAAAGCACCAATAATGGTAACTACACAGGTAAGTATGAAAGACAGTATACAAGTATTTTTACTTATTACTTTTGTTTTTTGTTTGTTTGTTTTTTTGGCTGTGCTGCATAGCATGTGGGATCTTATAGTTCCCTGACCAGGAACTGAACCCACAGCCCCTCCATTGCAAGTTCAGAATCTTAACCACTGCACTGCCAGGGAATTCCCTCTGTCTGATTTTTTTTAATCTACATAAAGAAATAATTATAGTCCTGGGTTCATGGCTCTATAACAAATAAAGGTGTAATATATGTGTCAGTGATATCACATACAAGGGACAATGGATGGAGATACATGGTAGCAATTTTTTGTGTACTGTTAATAATAATTTGGTATTAATTAAAGTTAGGTTGTTGTAAATTAAGAAGTTAGTTGTAATTCCCTGGACAACTCTTAAGATGTTAAGTAGAAAAAAAAAAAAAGAAATAAGAAGGATATAAAAATGGTGCATTAGAATATATTTAACAAAAAAGAGGGCAATAATGGGTAAATAATGGAAAGAGTTACCTAAGACATGATAGAAATCAAACAGTAATATGGTAAACATAAATCATAACATAAATAATTACATTAAATGTAAATGGATTGAACACAAAGTATGGATATGAGCAAAATGGATAAAAAACATGACTATATATTGTCTAAAAGAGAAAGTTTAGATGCAAGTACACTAATATATTGGTAATATAATGATGTCACAAGATATAAAATATCAAAGTAAACAAAAGATAGCTAATCTAATTTCAAACAGAATAGAGAAAAAGAAAATTTCTAGAGACAAAGGAGGCATTTTTAGTGATAAAAAATTTCATCAATTCAGAAGATATAATAATCATAAATAAGAGTCACAAAACACATGATGGCAAAACTGACAGATGTGAAAAATTAAAGACTATTTAAGAATAATAGTTGCAGACTTTAAACCCTCCTTCCAGTAATGGATAGGACAGTGAGGCAGAAGATCAGTAAGGAAACAGAAGACTTAAAAATCACTGTTAACCAAGTATATCAACATTCATCTATAGAACACTCCACCCACAACAGCAAATACACATTCTTCTGAAGTGCACATATAACATTATCTGATATAAACAATATTTTGACCATAAAAAAATCCAATAAATTTTAAAGCAATAAAAGTTTCAAAATATGTTTTCTGACCACAGTAAAATTAAATTAGAAATCAGTAAAATGGAAATTTGGGAGATTCATAAATATATGGAAATTAAAGAACACATTCCTAAGCAACCAATGGCTCAAATGAATAATATTATCCTTTAGTCACTAGAAACACAATAAGGTAATGTCATGAACAACTCTCTGTCAGTAAGTCTAACAACATAAGTGAAATAGACTCATTTCTTGAAAGATAAAATGTACAATTGACAGGGCAAAATATTAATTTAGAATATTCTATAATCATAAAAATAATTAAATTATAATCAAAATCCTTTGTACCTAGAAAATTGCTGATCCAGATGGCTTCTCTGGAGAATTAAACATTTAAGGAAGAATTATTGTCAATCATAAACAAAAAAACTTGTTGAGAAAATGAAGATAACATTTCACAACCCAATTTAGAAGATCAGTATAAACCTGATGTCAAAACTTGACAAAAATATTTCAAGAAAAGAAAAAGACATAAAAATTCTCAATAATATATTAACAAATCAGTTCTAGTACTGCCATAAAGTGATAATATATCACAACTAATGGTGTTAATTTCTGAAATACAAGGCTGGCTTCACATTCCCAAAATTAATACATGATATTAACAGAATAAAAGAGAAATCCATATAACCATTTTCCAAGATGTCAAAAATTCATTTGGGAAATTTTAATATCCATGCAAGCAAGATCCCAATGTCTTGGAAAACAGGGAACATAAAGAATATTCCTCAACCTGGTGAACAACATCTTGGAAAACCCTATACTTAACTTCACATCTGATGATGAGGGATTGAATGCTTTCACTCTAAGATCAAGAATAAACAAGGGTGCTCTTTATCACTATTTCTATTCAATCTTGTGCTTGGCAACTTAGCGGGAAATGAAATGAATGGCATAAAGACTAAAAGGGAAAAAACCTGTTTATTTATATGGAACATCCAAAGAAATCAACAATATAACAAAATCACTAGAACTAATAAATGAATTTGGTAAAGTCACAGTAAAAAATAAAAACATAAGCAATCAATTATATTTCTAAGTATATGTTCAAGAGTATTTTTAAAAATAAATTTAAGAGGACCTTCAAGATAGCGGAGGAGTAAGACGTGGAGATCACCTTCCTCCGCACAAGTACATCAAAAATACATCTACATGTGGAACAACTCCTACAGAACACCTCCTGAATCCTAGCAGAAGACCTCAGACTTCCAAAAAGGCAAGAAAATCTCCACATAACTGGGTAGGGCAAAAGAAAAAAAAAAAGAGAGACAAAGGAATTGGGATGGGACCTGCACCTCTGGGAGGGATCTGTGAAGGAGGAAAGGTTTCCACACACTAGGAAGCCCCTTCACGGGCGGAGATGATGGGTGGGCGGGGAGGAAGCTTCAGAGCCATGGAGGAGAGCACAGCAACAGGGGTGCAGAGGGCAAAGCAGAGAGAATCCCGCACAGAGGATCTCTGCCGACCAGCACTCCCCAGCCTGAGACACTTGTCTGCTCACACGCTGGGGTGGGTGGGGGCTGGCGTCTGAGGCTCGGGCTTCAGAGGTCAGATCCCAGGGAGAGAACTGGGGTTGGCTGCATGAACACAGCCTGAAGGGGGCTAGTGCACCACAGCTAGCCGGGAGGGAGTCTGGAGAAAAGTCTGGACCTGCCAGAGAGGCAAGTGACCATTGTTGCAGGGTGTGCGAGGAGGGGGCGGGCCCACCATAGGAGCTTCTTGCTCCGTGCACTCACAGACAGCAGGACACCGCCTATGCAAGCTCCAGAGGTGGGCACGAGCCACAGCTGTTATCTCGGTCCCCAGAGGAGGATGCAACGGCTGCTGCCGCTGCCACCAAGGGTCCTGTGAGCAAACGCAGGTCCCTGCCCACACCTTCCCGGAAGCCTGTGCAGCCTGCCACTGATGAGGGTCCCGTGATCCAGGGCCAACTTCTCCAGGAGAATGCATGGCATGCATCAGTCTGTTGCAACTTCATGCTGGCCTCTGCTGCCACAGGCACTCCCTGCACATCCCAATGGTGATTTCCATTACCCCTCCTCTCCCCGGCCTGAGAGAGCAAGTGAGCCCTAATCAGCTGCTGCTTTCCCCCTCTTGCCTGGATGGGGAACAGATGCCTGAGGGTGGCCCACACACAGAGGCGGGGCCAAAACCAAAGCTGAATCCCACGGGCTGTGCGACCAGAGAAGAAGAAGGGAAATCTCTCCGTGCAGCCCCAGGAGCAGTGAATTAAACCCCGCACAATCAGCTTCGTAAACCCCGCATCTGTGGAATATCTGAATAGACAACAAGTATTCCTACGATTGAGGCTGTGGACCTTGGGGGCAACTGTGGACTTTGGGGGCAAGTATGTGCAGGAGTCAGGCCAGATCAGTCTGAGCTGGTCCCACAGTGCCCACAGCAGGTCCAGAGACATACTTAGAAGAATTGAAGGACATCCTGGGTAGGCAGGGATAGGTGGTTGCTCACTGTGGGTGCAAGGACATTGACAGCTGAGGCCACAGGAAAAAGAAAAACAAACAAATGGGACCTAATGAAACTTCAAAGCTTTTGCACAGCAAAGGAAACTATAACCAAGATGAAAAGACAACCCTCAGAATGGGAGAAAATATTTGAAAACGAATCAACGGACAAAGGATTAATCTCCAAAATATATAAACGGCTCATGCAGGTTAATATTAAAGAAACAAACAACCCAATCCAAAAATGGGCAGAAGACCTAAATAGACATTTCTCCAAAGAAGACATACAGATGGCCAAGAAGCACATGAAAAGCTGCTCAACATCACTAATTATCAGAGAAATGTAAATCAAAACTACCATGAGGTATCACCTCACACCAGTCAGAATGGGCATCATCAGAAAACCTACAAACAACAAATGCTGGAGAGGGTGTGGAGAAAAGGGAACCCTCTTGCACTGTTGGTGGGAATGTAAATTGATACAGCCGCTATGGAGAACAATATGGAGGTTCCTTAAAAAATTAAAAATAGAATTACCATATGATCCAGCAGTCCCACTACTGGGCATATACCCAAAGAAAACCGTAATTCAAAAAGACACATGCACCCCAATATTCATTGCAGCACTATTTACAATAGCCAGGTCATGGAAACAACCTAAATGCCCATCGACAGATGAATGGATAAAGAAGATGTGGTACATATATACAATGGAATATTACTCAGCCATAAAAAGGAGCGAAATTGAGTCATTTGTTGAGACGTGGATGGATCTAGAGACTGTCATACAGAGTGAAGTAAGTCAGAAAGAGAAAAACAAATATCGTATATTAACGCATGTATGTGGAACCTAGAAAAATGGTACAGATGAACCGGTTTGCAGGGCAGAAGTTGAGACACAGATGTAGAGAACAAACGTATGGACACCAAGGGGGGATATCCTCGGTGGATTAGTTCCAGCACCTTCTGCAGATAACAAAACCTAACAAAATGCTCAAGTATCATATACAAAGACATAGTATTTACATATAACCTTTGCATGTCCATCATATAGAGATGACTCTACTTTAAAGCATCTATAGATTAGTTATAATAACTATTACAATGTTCATGCCATGTAAATAGTTGCTTGCACATGGCAAGTTCAAATTTTGCTTTTTGGAAGTCTCTGGAACTTTAAAATTATTTTTTATCTGCAGTTGGTTGAGTCCACAGATGCAAAATCTGCAGATAGGAAGGGCCAACTCTGTACTGGAGGAAAATAACATAATCAGAGTGAATTTATTACTGTAGTTGCTCTAACCAGAGATTTTAGAATTAAAGTGCTAAACTCAATAGCCGAGAATGATTCCTTGTTGAAGGGTAAATCCTGGTAATCTTGAGGTTGTCTTCATTGTCACATCACAATTGTGTAAAAAAGTCAAATTGACCAAGGTAAATGATTACAGTCTGTCCTAGCTATTAAAGCTGCTACATTTAATCTAGTATCTATGTTAATTCTTCCTATAGCAAGATTTTTATGTTCATGTAAATTTATTTTCTTTGCACGTTAACCAATCACACTCTCATTCCATGATCACAAATAATATCTGGCTTCCTGTCGGGATTTGACTGAATTTTCTGCCCCTCTGCTTCAAAACTATTTCCACATGGAGAATACTGTTGTTGTTATTCCACCAGTAGTGGTTTTTGCTGCTTGCATATGTTGATACCATTTAAGTTCCAGATAATTAAATCTGATTGGAAGGACCTGAGATCTATCTGTCAGGGTGGCTTGGAAAAGAAGTACCCTACATTTTAATATTCTATAATGTGTGATATCTTTTGTTCCTCTTTAAGGCTCAGAGCGAGTGTGGGGAGTGGGTAGGGGGTGGGCTCTTAACATAGAAAAGATTTAGATGCTGGATAAGAAAAATGAATTAAAAATGACCATATGGTTTCCTCTGATTTGTGATGGGACTGCATTTTACTTGATGAGGCAGGAACACATTTGATTGTTGGAACTGAATACTGAAAGAATGTGCTCCTTTGATCCTTAACCTAGTTGACAAAACTAGAACTTCTCTAAGGGAACCACTGATTTGAATACATTTCATCTCAGATATGAAGACATTTGATGACAAATTGTTTGAGTTCTTATCACCATACTCCTGCAGATGCTCATAGGGTGTAATTGAATCTAAATGAGAATTATGATCTCTTGAGAAACTCAGTTGAATTTCTTCTGTCTCTTTTTATTCCCACCAACATCTATTTGTTTAGGAAATAATATTCTTTGATTATTCAGTACAGAAGTTTTGAATTATTTCAATATAATTCCTCCTCAGAATGTAGCAAAGTGCTGTGTGCTCAGCTATAATTTGCCAACCTGATGAACTGAGTATTTTGCACATCACACGCTGCCAATATCTTAGTTCTGGACCTCACAGATTGCTTTCTGGCATATTGCTTCTATGATCTCCCAAACTTCTCTCTAATTTCTCCAAACTATTGATTTGTCAGCACAAAACTCTACTGTACTTCATACTTTATGCAAAATTAACTCAAAAAATGGATCACAGAGCTTAAAACTTAAAAGTATAATGATTTTAGAAGAAAACATAGAATATATTTTTGATCTATGGTTCGGCAAAAAGTTCTTAAACAAAATAGCAAAGGCATGGCCATAAAAGGCAAAAAAACACAAACTAAACTTTATTAAAACTAAAAATTTTTCTCTGTATAAGTCTCTATTATGAGGATTAAAATTCAAGCCACAGACTAAGAAAATATTTTCCAACTGCATCTCTAAAGATTTGCATACAGAATATATGATGAAAACCTAAAGGCAAGAGTAAGAAAGCAAATAATCCAAATAGAAAATAAGAAAAAGTCTTTGACATTTCATTTAAGAAGTTATGTAAATGGCATATAACACATATAAAGATGATGAAAAGCATTAGTCATTATGGAAATGTAAATAAAGCCACCATGAGATATCACTCCAAACTTAATAGAAAAAATATATGGACAGTACTAAATGCTGGAAAGGATGCAGGGCAACTAGATCTCTCATACATTACTGGTGGGAATGTAAAATGGTAACAACTAGTCTGCAATCAGTTTGGCACTTTTTATAAAGTTAAACATACACTTAAAATATGAATCAGAACTTCTCTTGGATATTTATCCTAGAGAAATGAAAACTTAGGTTCACACAAATACCTGTACATGAATATTTATAGCATGTTTATTCACAATAGTCAAAACATGGAAACAATGTAAATGCCCTTCAAATGATGAACAGATGAAAAGCCTGAGTACATTAATCATCAGGGAAATGAGAATCAAAACCACAGTGAGATATCATCTGAGGCTAGTTAGAATGGCTATTATCAAAAAGATAAATGATGACAGGTTTGGCTAGGATGTGGAGAAACTAAACACCTGTACATTGCTGGTGGGAGTGTAAATTGGTGTAGCAACAATGAAAAACAGTATGGAGGTTTCTCAAAAAATTAAAAATAGAGCTACCATATGACCCAGCATTCCCTCATCTGAGTACATGTGCAAAGGAAATGAAATCAGTATCTCTCAAAGACATCTGCACTCCCATTTTCACTGCAGCATTATTTATAATAGCCAAAATATTGAAAAAATACTGAAACAATTCAAGTGTCTGTCAACTGATGAACTCATAAAGAAAACATGGTATATGTACATTTTCTCTATCTGTATATATACACACATACAGAATGGAATATTATTCAGCCTTAAAAAAGAAAATCCTGTTATTTGCAATAACTTGAATAAACCTGGAGGACATTATGCTAAGTGAAATAAAAGTCAGACACAAAAAATCAAATACTGCATGACCTCATTTATATGTGTAGATAAAAATGTCATACCCATAGAACCAGAGAGTAGATTGGTGTTTACCAGGGACTGGAGGGGGAAGGAACTGGGGAAATATTGGTCAAGGGTACAAAGTTTCAGTTATGCCAGATGAGTAAATTCTGGAAATCTTACTCCAGCAAATACATCACAGAACTTACACCCAACTAAAATGACCTGAGAAGTTTGAAAATACTTTCTAACTCTTTGTTGCCCAATAGAAATATGAGTCACATAATTTCCACTTTGTAGTAGTCATATTAAACACAGAGGTGATATTAAATATATTTTATTTAACCTAGTATATTTAAAATGTTATCAATTTGACATATAATCTGCTACCGAGCCAATCTGTTTTGCCCAACGCCCGCAGCAAGCTAATACGCTGAGACCCCGAGGTTTGCAGCAAAGGGATGGTTTGCTGGCAAGGCCAGCAAGAAAGGGGACAAATACCCGAAGGCACAGGGTGCAGGTGTTTATAGGATAAAGAATGAGGAAGCAGGGCTCTCTGAGGCGTGGGCGGCGTGGGGGGGCGTGGGAAAGGTGATTGGAGAAAGGTGCGGTAATCAATGTTCTGCGCATGTATAACTTACAACCCACTACACGTTCAAAAATGGAGGCATTTAGCTTGAGTTTTTAGGCCGTCTGATGTCAGGTCACTGAATCAACACTCGAGCATGCCCAGTTGCACAGTTGATGGTTTTATACAGTCTAATCAGCTCAGTTCAGAACTAGACACAGCTGATTCCAAGTTCCTAACATATACCTCGGGCAAACATCTTATTGTTTATCTTATGTGCTGCTTGGAGGACATACACCTCTCTTTGGTAGAGGACCTTGATTAGTGTATGTAGGTGAAGTGGATTTGACTAATGATTACCCAGTTTCAATCAATATAAAATACGAATAAAATATTTTACATTGTTTTTCATACTGTCTCTAAAATCCAGTATGTATTTTATATTTTAGAGCACAACAATTCAATAGCCATATTTCAAATACTCCATGGACACACGTGGTTAGTGGCTACAATAATGGCCAGCACAGCTCTAAAGTATAACGAGCCATAACAGGGTTCAAGGGTAGATATCACCATGAATTTAGAGAGAAAATCATATTTAAGTTGGTCCTTAAGTAGGGATGTGAAATAATGTGGAGAGATATGAAAATGATTACAGTTATGAACTCAACACAGTTTTTCTTTTCTTTTTCTTTTTTCTCATTCTTAGCCCATACCTAAATGTAATATCATAAGTGTGCTTCTATTCCTTTTCCCTTTGAAAATTTTGCAATCCACAATGAAGGAAGAACTTATTTTTCTCAAACGTGGTTCCAAGAAAACAGAGATCATTGCCAATCCTAACATGTGTAAGATAATTATTGCCTTTGTTTTCTGAGGCTTATCTCTCTTAATTCTCTAACGTTCAGAGAACTTTACTAACATTATGAATTTAGACTTTTATTCTAAGACAAAGGAGATGTGCAATTAAAAATAATAACGAAATCAAGAGCTAGTATTTGAGAGAAAATACATTTTGTAGACATTTAAGGAAGTTGAAGCTTATGAATTAGCAGAAACCAGCGAGTTTCATGGAAGACTTTATGTCAGTTTTAGTAAAATTAGAGTTGATGGTAGCACATTTCAGAAAGCAAGTCCAACTCGAATTACATAAGGAGACAGTATTTTTGTTGTGGCTAAGAGTACCATGTTTCAAACTGCAAGACTATATTAGAATTTCATCTAAATCATTCACTAATGGTGTGACATGGGGTGAGTTGCTTATCCTCTTTACTTATAAAAATATGAAAATAATATATACAAGCACACCTCAGTTTATTGTGCTTCACTTTATTGTACTTTATGGATATCGCATTTTTTTTTTTTTTTCCTAATTGAAGGTCTGTGGAAACCCTGCATCCAACAAGTCTATCGGCACCGATTTCCCAACAGCATTTGCTCACTTTGTGTCTGTGTCACATTTTGGTAATTCTCACACTATTTCAAACTTTCCCATTATTATATTTGTTATGGTGATCTGTGATCAGTGATCTTTGATGTTACTATTGTAATTGTTTTGGGTTGCTACAAACCACACCCATATAAGATGGTGAACTTAATGTATGCGTTCTGACAGCTCCATCAACAGGCCGTTCCCTAGTCTCTCTTCCTCCCCTTGGGCTTCCCTATTCCCTGAGACACAACAATATGGAAATTAGGCCAATTAATAACACAACAATGACCTCTAAGTGTTCAAGTGAAAGGAAGAGTCATATTTGTCACTTTAAATCAAAAACTAGAAGTGATTAAGCTTAATGAGGAAGGCAGGTTGAAAGCCGAGATAGGCTAAAAGCTAGTCTTCTTGCACCAGTGAGCCAAGTTGTAAATGCACTGGAAAAGTTCTTGAAGGAAATTAAAAGTGCTACTCCAGTGAACACATGAATGGTAAGAGAGGAAAAACAGCCTTATTGCTGATATAGAGAAAGATTTAGTGGTCTCATAGACAATCAAGCCAGCCACAACTTTTCCTTAAACCAAAGCCTAATCCAGAGCAAGGGCCTAACTCTCTTCAAATCTATGAAGGCTGAGTGAGGTGAGGAAGCTGCAGAAAACAAAAGTTTGAAGCTAGAAGAGGTTGGTTCATGAGATTTAAGGAAAGAAACCATCTCCATACCATAAAAGTTCAAGGTGAATCAGCAAATACCAATGTAGAAGTTGCAGCAAGTTATCCAGAAGATCTAGCTAAGATAATTAATGAAGGTCACTACACCAAACAGCAGATTTTTAGTGTAGATGAAACAGTCATATATTGGAAGAAGATGCCAATTAGGACTTTCATAGCTAGAGAAGAAAAGTCGATGCCTGGCTTCAAAGCTTCAAAGGACAGGCTGACTTTCTTGTTAGGGGCTAATGCAGCTGGTGACTTTAAATTGACCCAGTGCTCATTTACCATTCCCCAAATCCCAGGGCCCTTAAGAATTATGCTCAATCTACTCTGCCTGTGCTCTGTAAGTGCAAAAACAAAGCATGAATTACAACACACCTGTTTATGACATGGTTCACTGACTATTTTAAGCTCACTATTGAGATCTACTGATCAGAAAACAAAGATTCCTTTCAAAATATTGATGTTATTGCTTATTGACAATGCACCTGGTCACCCAAGAGCTCTGGTGGAGACACAACACGATTCATGTTGTTTTTACGCCTACTACACAACATCCATTTTGCAGCCCATGGATCAAGGAGTAATTTCAACTTTCAGGTCTTATTATTTAAGAAATATATTTTGTAAGGTTGTAGCTGCCATAGACATTGAATCCTCCAGTGGATTTTGGCAAAGTAAATTGAAAACCTTCTGGGAAGGATTCATCATTCCAGATGCCATTAAGATTATTCGTGATTCATGGGAAGACGTCAAAATATCATTAATAGGAGTTTGGAAGAAGTTGGTTCCAACCTTAATGGATGACTTTGAGGGTTCAAGATCAGTGGAGGAAGGAATTGCAGATGTGGTAGAGATAGCAAGAGAACTAGAATTAGAAGTGGAGCCTGAAGATGTGACTAAATTGCTGCAATCTCATGATAAAGCTTTAATGGGTGAGGAGTTGCTTGTTATGGATGAACAAAGAAAGTGGTTTTTTGAGATGGAAGCTACTTCTGCTGAAGATACTAAATATATTGTTAAAATAACAACAAATAATTTAGAATATTACATAAATTTAGTTTGATAAAGCAGAAATAGGCTTTGAGAAGATTGACTCCAATTTTGAAAGAAGTTCTACTGTGGATAAAATGCTGTCAGACAGCATTGCATGCTACAGAGAAATTGTTCATGAAAGGAAGAGTCAATCATTATTGTTTTATTTTAAGAAATCGCTACAGCCAGCCCAGCCTTTAACAATCACCACCCTGATCAGTCAGCAACCACCAACACTGAAGCAAGATCCTCTACCAGCAAAAAGATTGTAACTTGCTGAAGTCTCAGATGGTGGGTAGCACTTTTTAGCATTAAAGTATTTTAAAATTAAGGTATGTATTTTTTTTAGACATAATGCTACTGCACACTTAATAGACTAAAGTAGAGAGTAACTTCTATATGTGCTGGGAAGCCAAAAAAAATCATGTAACTTGAATTTGCAATATTTGCCTTATTGCAGTGGTCTTGAACCAAACTTGCCATATCTCCAGAGTATGCCTGTACCTCAGAAAAGTTGCTTCCAACCTTCAATAAAATTTCAACATCTCTTTGACCACTAGGCAATATAAATCCAGAAGTGAACAACATAAAGTCCCTCTTCTCATGAGCATGCCTTCTAGAAAGAGAAGACAGGTAATAAGTAAATGTATACTTCCACAATATGTCAGGGGCAAATGTCATCGTTAAGAATAAAGACTGCTAAGGGAATAAAATGGAAGTAGTCTGGACTGACATTAGACAGAATGGTCAGGAAATGTCTCTCCAGAAAAGCAGAAAAACTGAGGACAAGCTACTTGGATATGTGAGTGGCACTGGGTATTAGTCCCTTGGGTTTCAAGTCCTGGAAAGAGATTCCCTGTGTGTGATCATTTGATTCAAGCTAATCAATTTAAATTAAGAAAGCATACAGACATTCTTGGGAATAAACGTACATAGATAACTTACCACATCAAAAACACTAAGAGAAAATACCCTACTCAGTATAGGGAAATAAATCCAGGTGAGACATATGATAAAAAGTACAGTTAACAAACTTATTAAGTAAACTTTATTTTGACTTAAATATTAGAAAACTCTAATACAAAATCTAAGCATACTTAGATTTAAAATTCTAGAAATTATTCCATGACTCTGAAGTGGAGAATAAGGTGCAACATGAGGAGACAATATATGTCATTTTGGAGTCTGAAAAACTATAGTGAATCTCCTAGACAAGACTTACCCATTAAATATATATATATATACACATACATATACACACACATATATTTAAAATCAAGAGCACACTTTAAATGGGATGCCACGATGTTAAAAATAAAGTGGTGTAACAAATTTGCAAGTCTAAGTAATAATTTTATGGTTAAAAAAAGTGTAGGGCAAAATTGTAAATAAAATTGTTATATCCTGGTAAATAAACATAAAGGAGACATAAAAATCATAAATATAGATCAAAGTAACCAATATGTTTAGTACAATTAAAACAGTGATTGAAAGCATAGGAAAATATAGATCTAGTATGTTGCTTGGAGATTGTGACACTGCCATTTCAAATAATAAATGGTCAATTAAACCAACCAAAGAAAGGACACTGACTATAAATAGAGCATGACTGATAAATTCTTAGTGTGAAACAATACATACACATTCAATAAGTCACATACACTCGACATTCAAATATACCCAAAACTAAACATAACAAAATAAAAATAAAACATAGAATCATTTCCAAAATGATAATGGATTAAGCCACAATGAAGCATTAATACATCCCAAATAATTCTCTTCTTATCCACTCTTTTTTCTAACCCACATGAAATAAAAATAGAACAAGAATAATAAAAAAATAGTTAACACATAAAAATTATTATGTACCAGATATGAATCTATGTACTTCACATATAATTCTATTACAGTTTTAATTTTCCAGATAGAGAAGTGCAAAACAGAAAGGATAGGAAACTTGTTTAAGCTCACACAGGAAGAAGGGCATGATCTGGGATAGCTAAGAATAAAATCCAGTGTATACAAAAATTTTAAAATGTATTATAATGACACAGATTAAATATAAATCATAAAATAATTTATGAAAGTAAAGAAAGTTAGGACAAATAATCAGTAAAAAATTTATTTAAAATTTGAAGATATACCTAAAGCAGTATCTAGAAAAGCATTTAGAGCTTTAAATTACATACAAGAAAATAAGATAAATTAAAATTAAATAATCTAAAATTTTACCTCTAACATCTATAAATCATAAATAGAACAAAATAAATACAAATACAATAGAAAGAAATGATAAATATAATGGAAGAGAGAAATTGAAATTTTAAAAATAAACCAAGTAAAGAGAACAAAGGAAAATTACATATTACTGATAAATTCAGGTCAGATTCAGATCTTGAATTTCAAATATAACTCAGTAATGATGAAATGTAAATTATTTTGTAACTCTTATTTATGATTAAAATTTTTGAAAAATCTTAGCAAATGAGAACAGAAAAGTTTTTAACGTGATTAAAAATATTTACCAAAAAACAAAGCATAACAATAGCAAAATTACTATTGTAATCCTACTTAATAGTGAACGTT
This sequence comes from Balaenoptera acutorostrata, assembly GCF_949987535.1. NCBI lineage: Eukaryota > Metazoa > Chordata > Mammalia > Artiodactyla > Balaenopteridae > Balaenoptera > Balaenoptera acutorostrata. The sequence goes on along the minus strand of NC_080080.1, from coordinate 17,650,925 downwards.
TTTACTTAAAGAATGAGCCTTTTACCTGAAATCAGGAATAAGACAGGATTCTCACTATCACTACTTTTATTCAACACTTTTGCATTTAATATCATAGCCAATGCAATTAGGTAAAAATATAAATAAAAGGCAGGGATCTTTTATAATGATAAAAGATTCTGTTATTAATATCATTAAGTTGTAACAATTATAAATATACATATACCTAAAAATAGAAGCAAAGCCTGAAAATATATGAAGTAAAAACAGACACAGTTGAGAGGAGAAAAAGATAATTCAACAATAGTAGAATTCAATACTCAACTTTCAGTAATGGATAGAATAAGTAGGCTGAAAATCAACAAGAAATAGAAAGCTTGGAAAATAATAGACACAGACTAGACCTAATAGATATCAATAGTACTTTCCACACAACAGCAGCACACATACATTTATCTCTAGCACACATGAAACATTCTACAGAATAAATCATATGGTAGGCCATAAAACCAATCTCCATAAATTTAGAAGGATTGAAATCATACAATATATATATTTCAATCACAATGACATGAAATTGGAAATTAATAACAGAAAGAAATCTGGTAAATTCACAAATATGTGGAAATTAAACAACACACTCATGCAATGAATGTATCAAAGAAATTTTCACAAAGAAAATTAGAAAAAACTTTGAGATGAATAAAAATGAAGACAAAATATATCAAAACTTGTGGAATACAGTTAAAGCAGTGCATTGGGGGAAATTTGTAGTTCTAAATGCCTTCATTCAAGAGAAGACAGATCTCATGTCAACAAGCTAAACTTCCACATTATGACACTGGAAATGGGAGGAAAAATTAAACCCAAAGCAAGAAGAAGGAAAGAAATAATAAGATTAGAGCAGAAAATTGAAAAATAAAAAATAGAAATACAACAGAGAAGATCAACCAAAGCAAAAGTTGCCTGTTTAAAAATATCAACAAAATTGACAAGCTTTTAGCTAGACTGACCAAGAAAAAAATAAAAGTCAAATTACTAAAATAAGATATTAAAGAGGGAGCATAACTACCAACTTTAGAGAAATAAAAAGTGTTATAAGTGATAAATATGAACAAATGTATGCCAACAAATTAGATAACATAGATGAAATGGACACATTTCTAGAAAGACAACTATAAAAACTGACTCAGATGAAATAGAAATTCTAAATAGACCTATAACAATAAAGGAATTGAATTAGCAATTTTAAGACTTCCCACCAATAAAAGCCAAAGACCAAGTGGCTTCACTGGTGAATTTTTTCAAACATTTAAAGAAGAATTAACAAATTTTAAACTTTTCCAAGAAAGAGAAGAGGTATACCTTCCCAGTTCATTCTGTGAGGCCAGTTTGACCCTGATAATAAAGCAAAAAAACCCCAAAAAACAAAAAACAAAAACCCACAACCTAAAGACTATATTTCTTATCAACATACATGCAAATATCCTCAACAAAACACTAGTAAACCTAATCCAACAGCATATTGTAAGGATATGCACCATGACCCAGAAATGCAAGGTAGGCTTAACAAATGAAAATCAAATAATGGAATACACTAAGCCAATAAAATAAAAGACCAAAATCATATGATTGTCTCAATAGACACAGAAAAGGCATTTAATAATATAAATAATTTTTACAATAAAAATACTCAACAAACTAGGAATAGAAGAAACATTCTCAATGTGATAATGTGAATCTATGGAACATTCATAGCTAACATTATACTGAATAGTTAAAGACTAAATGCTCTTCCTCTAATATCAGGAACAAGACAAAGTTGCCTGCTTTTGCCACTTCTGTTTAACATTGTACTACAGATGCTAGCCAGGGTATTTAAGTAAAAAATAAAACACATGCATTCATATTGGAAAGGAAGAAATGACAGCAGATGACAGTCTCTTGTACATAGAAACTGCCAAGAAATACATTATAAAATTATTAACTAATAAATGAGTTCAGCAATGTTGTATGATATGAAGTCAATATATAAATTCAACTGTATTTGTATCCAGTAACAATAATGAAATTAAGAAAACAATTTCATTTATCATAACATCGGAAAGAATAAAACACTTAGGGACAAATATAACAAAAGATGTAAAAGAATATATATACTCTAAAACTATAAAACATGGTGAAAGAAATTAAAGAAGATCAAATAAATAGAAAGAGATCCCAAGTTCATGGATCAGGAGACATAATACAGTAAAAAGAACTTACTTCCCAAACTGATCTACAGATTCAATGTAATTCCCACGAAAAAATACAACTTCTTATTCTGCAGAAGTGAACAAGCTGGACTGAAAATGTATATAGTAATTCAAGAGACCCAAAATAGCCAAGACAATCTTGACAAAGAAGAACAAAGTTGTAAGGCTCTCACTTCCTGATTTTGTAACTTAATACAAAGCTATAATAATCGAAACAGTATGATACTGGCATAAGAATTGACATATAAATCAATGAAATAGAAATGACAGTCCAGGCATAAACACTTACATTTATAGTCAATTCGTTTTTGACAAGGGCAACAAGATAATTCAATTGGGAAAGAATAGGTTTTTCAACAAATAGTGCTGAGACCACTGAATGCCCGTATGCAAATAATGAAGTTGGACCCCTAACTCATACCATATAAAAATATAAACTCAAAATTAATCAAATACCTAAATGTAGGAGCTAAAATTATAACTCTTAGAAGAAAACATAGGTGCAAATCATCATGACTTTGAACTAGGCAATGCTTTTTTAGGATATAACACCAAAACACCAGCAACAATGCAAACAATAGATAAACTGAAAATAGTCAAAACTAAAAACAAGAAACTTGTACATAAATATGTATTAATCATAATAGCCAAAAAATTGAAACAACTTCAATGTCCATTAACTGATGAATGGATAAGTAAAATGTTGTATACTAATACAGTGGACTATAATTCAGGAATGAAAAGGAAAGGGGTATCGATACATGTAACAAGCTTGAAAATATGTTGCTAACCTAAAGATGCCAGTAACAAAAAGCCATATATTGTTTGACTCCATTTATACAAAATGTCCAGAATAGACAAATCTATAGAGACACAAAGTTGATTCCCTAAGACTGTGGGAATGGAGATTTGTTGGGGGATGACAGCTAAAGAATGCCAGATTTTGGGGGGGGCGCATATTGAAATGTTCTAAAAGTGATTATAGTGATGGATACATAACTCTGTGAATATAATAAAACTGTTAAATTGTATAATTTAAATGGGTGAATTGTATGATATGAGGGGCTCAAAATTGGCAATGAAAATATATGATTATTTCCTGTTGGCATAATTTTATTTGAAGAATGTCCAAATAATTTAAGAACAAACTGTTAGAATTTATAAGTGCATTTGTTACAGTCACCAGACATAAGGTCCATATACAACCAGTTATTGCGTTTTATATAAATTCAACAAAAATCTAAATAGATATTATTTGTAATAGTACCCCCAGATAACAAATACTTTAGGGATAAAATTAATGAAAAATTATGAAGACATTTATATAAAAACACAGATATGTTTATATATTTATGGATTCAAAGACAAAATATTGTAAAGATATGAACTATCATTTGATCCACAGATAAAATTCAATTCCAGTCAAAATAGTGCCAGGTATTTGACATGACAAGCTGATTCAAAAGTGTGTATGGAAATGGAAAGAGCAAGGATGAACCAAGGCAATTTTGATAACATATTTTTGAAGCTAAAGTACTGACAACTACCAGATATCAGCAGCTGTCATAAAATTTAACAAATATGAAGATGAATTTTGAAAAAATAGTAAAAATGCATTGTGGTATAGCTATAGAAGCAGAAAATTCGACCAATTAGAGGTCTGAAATACATATGTAAACACATAAAGAAATCTGATATAAAATAAAAATGAAGCCATCCATCACTTTATAGAGCTATGGAAAAGGTGGGTCACTATATTTTAAAAATAGTGGCACATCTTACTCCTGATAATGAATAATGGAATCTAAATGAATTTTAAAAATTAACATGAAAAATGAAAGCAAAATTCAAATAGAAGAAAGTGAAAACGACTCTGTATAAACTTGAGTCATGGATGGATTTCTTCAATAATAACAGGAAAAGTACAAATCATAAATTAAAAAAAGATCAAGATTATATATTTCTATTTACCAAAGGAACAATGGAATATCTGAAAAGATGGACACATCAGGATACAATATTTATAATAACAAGAAATTAATATCTATGTTAAATAAGTAATTCATGCAAACCAGGAAGAAATATGTAGGAAAACCAAAAGAAAAATTCTCAAATAATGAGTAATATGATCATATAATACAAATGGTCAGCACAAACATGGAGATAAGGTCAATAGGAATCAAAGAAATGTAAGGTCAAAGGTATGATTCCAACAAAGACTAGTGAAAATTAGAAACTGGTTAAATACTAAGAGAATAAATGTGGAAATAGGAATCTTCAGGTGGTGGTAGTTTAGTTTTAGATAGCCATATGAAGAGAACTCTTACTGTAGTTAATGAATTTTCTAATTGACGCACACTGACTCAGAATTTCTATTTCAGATCATATGTCTCAAATAAATTATCATAATGACATTAAATAGGATATTTAATCATAGTATTTTTGGGTGTCAAGGAGGGAGTTGATGGTGCTTAAGAGAAATAAAAACATAAATAAAAATATACATGTGATAGATATATATTTATTCTTTTAACTTATATATGCCACATATATATATATATATATATATATCACAGTTGATTATCTATCTATCTATCACTATATGTATATATAAAATTTCCTGGAGATAAATAAAGAAATAGGGTCTTTTGTTAATAGGCCAATAATTAATGTGTTCTTGAAATAAGTATGAATAAAATATGTGTTTACACATAAAATCCAAGAATAACATGAAACACATCTAGTTCTTATTTTTGTATGTAGGTGCCCATGAGAATGACCAGATAAAGTTGCTTTCATACCCTTTGGCAAAAAGAAATGTAATTTTCTCTGAAAGGAATATACACAATAGCAAAAATTTTTTGCTCCTATTTTATTCTCCCCCTCCCTAATGACTTTGAAAAAATAACTGATATCTTGAATCTTTAAAGCAGTAATTAAAATAGAATATCACTGTAATATTCTCATTCTAAAATACTAAACAAAAACCTCACTAAAAATATATCACATTGTACTTTACACAGATTTTAAAAAATTTAACAGCTCTACTTTTATGTTATTAGTACCCCTTCTAAATGTTACAAAACAGAAAACAAACCGAAAGAACCTGAAGAATTGAAATTGCCTGTAGTCACACAATCAGGAAATAAAGAAAAAGTATTTGAACCCAGGCCATTGCTATTCTGTAGTTCGGATCCTTAACACCTGTATCTGTGAGAGATCATGAAGAATAATCCAAGGGGGGCTTCCCTGGTGGCGCAGTGGTTGAGAATCTGCCTGCTAGTGCAGGGGACACGGGTTCGAGCCCTGGTCTGGGAGGATCCCACATGCCACGGAGCAGCTGGGCCCGTGAGCCACAATTGCTGAGCCTGCGCGTCTGGAGCCTGTGCCCCGCAGTGGGAGGGGCCGCGATAGAGAGAGGCCCGCGCACCGCGATGAAGAGTGGCCCCCGCTTGCCGCAACTGGAGAAAGCCCTCGCACGAACCGAGGACCCAGCACAGCCAAAAATAAATAAATAAAATAAATAAATAAATAAATAAACCCAATCCTTAAAAAAAAAAAAAAAAAAAAAAAGAATAATCCAAGGCCCTTATTTTACAAATGAAAGAGTTAAGGCTTAAACACACTAAGCATGTCACCTCGTATGAAGAAAGAATGGCTTTTCCACATTTATTGCTCTCTCTGTGCAGTTGGTGCCAGCATTATGATTGCTCAAAGAGCACTTGATGCAGAAGAGAGCAGTAGTTTCCTCACAATCAGGCATAAGCTGGCATTCTCTTCAGTGCCTAGTCCTGTTTAAGATTTGGATGTTTTGATTCTCTGAAATAAATCCTACCAATGTTTTCGTAGGTCAGTCTCCCAAGGCAACAGAAATGAAAGCAAAAATAAACAAATGAGACCTCATCAGACTTATAAGATTTTGTATAGCAAAAAAAACAAAACAAACCATAAACAAACAAAAAGACAACCTACAGACTAAGAGAAAGTATTTGCAAATGATGCACCAAACAAGAGCTTAATTTCCAAAATATATAAACAGCTCATACAGCTCAACAACAAAAAAACAAACAACCCAATCGAAAAATGGGCAGAGGACCTAAATAGACGTTTCTCCAAAGAAGACATACAGATGGCCAACAGGTACATGAAAAGATGCTCAACATTGCTAATTATTAGAGGAATGCAAATCAAAACTACAATGAGGTCCCACCTCACACAGGTCAGAATGGCCACCATTAAAAAGTCTACAAATAACAAATGCTGGAGAGGGTGTGAAAAGGGAACCCTCCTACACTGTTAGTGGGCATGTAAGTTTGTGCAACCACTGTGGAAAACAGTATGGAGTTTCCTCAAAAAACTAAAAATAGAGTTGCCATATGATCTAGCAATCCCATTCCTAGGTATATATCCAGACAAAACTATAATTTAAAAATGTACAGGCACCCCTATGTTCATAGCAGCACTCTTCACAATAGCCAAGACACAGACACAACCTAAATGTCCACTGACAGATGAATGGATAAAGAAGATGTGGTACATATATACAGTGGAACACTACTCAGTCATCAAAAAGAATGAAATAATGCCACTTGCAGCAACATGGATGGAAACAGAGATTATCATGCTAAGAATGAAGTCAGAAAGAGAAAGACAAATACCATACGATATCACTTATATGTGGAATCTAAAATATGACACAAATGAACCTATCTACAAAACAGAAACAGACTCACAGACAGAGGGAACAGATTTGTGGTTGCCAAGGGGAACAGGGGGTGGGGGAAGAATGGATTGGGAGTTTGGGATTAGCAGAGGCAATTATTATATATATGATGGGTAAACAACAAGGTCCTACTGTATAACACAGGGAAGTATATTCAATATCCTGTGATAAGCCATAATGGAAAAAATATAAAAAAGAATGTATATGTATGTATAACTGAATCACTTTGCTGTATAGCAGAAATTAACACAATACTGTAAATCAACTATGCTTCAATAAAAAAAGATTTGGATGTTTTGTGTATCCTTATAGGCAAATAAACTTTCAAACATTGCAAATGTATTACCCCAGAAACACATTAAAGATTTAATTTCAAAAGCCAAGTAAGTAAATGCAATATATACATATTACTATTATTACTAAACATATTGCTATATGTTTCCAAGTATATAATTTCATTGTAGGGGTGGATTACCATTGGTGGATCTAGTCAGAAGATCTAGGTGTGAAAAACGTATGAACACAGCAGTTTTAACTGGCTTGTATCTTTATTTGGTGTTGTGTTAGGAGAGAGAGTGAGGGTAATGCAGATAATGGTGTTACTGACTGCAAACAAAAAAGGGGGAAAATCTCAGGCTGAAAAACAGTATTAAAATTCGGAAAGATTTACAGCAAGATCCTATTTGACCCACCTCCTAGAGAAATGAAAATAAAAACAAAAATAAACAAATGGGACCTAAGGAAACTTAAAAGCTTTTGCACAGCAAAGGAAACCATAAACAAGACAAAAAGACAACCCTCAGAATTGGAGAAAATATTTGCAAATGAAGCAACTGACAGAGGATTAATCTCCAAAATATACAAGCAGCTCATGCAGCTCAATATCAAAAAAACAAACAACCCAATCCAAAAATGGGCAGAAGAACTAAACAGACATTTCTCCAAAGAATATATACAGGTTGCCAACAAACACATGAAAGGATGCTCAACATCACTAATCATTAGAGAAATGCAAATCAAAACTACAATGAGGTATCACCTCACACTGGTCAGAATGGCCATCATCAAAAAATCTACAAACAATAAATGCTGGAGAGGGTGTGAAGAAGAGGGAACCCTCTTGCACTGTTGGTGGGAATGTAAATTGATACAGCCACTATGGAGAACAGTATGGAGGTTTCTTAAAAAACTAAAAATAGAACTACCATATGATCCGGCAATCCCACTACTGGGCATATAACCGGAGAAAACCGTAATTCAAAAAGAATCATGTACTACAATGTTCACTGCAACACTATTTACAATAGCCAGGACATGGAAGCAACCTAAGTGTCCATCGACAGATGAATGGATAAAGAAGGTGTGGCACATTTATACAATGGAATATTACTCAGCCATAAAAAGAAACAAAATTGAGGTATTTGTAGTGAGGTGGATGGACCTAGAGACTGTCATACAGAGTGAAGTAATTCAGAAAGAGAAAAACAAATACCATATGCTAACACATATATATGGAATCTAAAAAAAAACAAAAAATGGGTCTGATGAACCTAGGGACAGGACAGGAATAAAGACACAGACATAGAGAATGGACTTGAGGACAAAGGGAGGGGGAAGGGTAAGCTGGGACAAAGTGAGAGAGTGGCATGGACATACACACACTACCAAACGTAAAACAGATAGCTAATGGGAAGCAGCCACATAGCACAGGGACATCAGCTCAGTGCTTTTTGACCACCTAGAGGGGTGGGATAGGGAGGGTGGGAGGGAGATGCAAGGGAGAGGGGATATGGGAATATATGTATATGTATAGCTGATTCACTTTGTTATACAGCAGAAACTAACAAACCATTGTAAAGCAATTATACTCCAATAAAGATGTTAAAAAAAAAGAAATATGCTCTTATTATATATCCTATATTGGATATATAACTATATAGCTATAGTGTAGTTACGTAAAATGCTACTTATATGTAATAAAATGTACTCACACACAAAAAAAAAGATGTTAAAAAAAATGGCTCAAAGATATTCTGCTTAAGTGTAAAAAACTTAAAGGAAAATTTTAGATAGATTAAAAGAGACCTTGTTTTGAAAGGGAAGAAAAGCCAGATGACAGCAAAGACAGAATTCTTCCTGCTATCTTTCTTTTAATTTACCGAGTACTGGCAGGCCTAAGTAACACAGCATGTTAACAATTCGGATAAGAAGGGACTGTAGCAGAAAACAAAAAACAAAAAACAAAAAAACAGAGTTCTTTATAGAAACTATTGTATATTTACATTAAAAATTTGCTAGAATTATCCCACAAATGTATATTTCAGTAGAGGCTTATTAAAAGAGAGGTTTTAATAAACCTTTAATAAGAGAGGTTTCATGTATGTTTAAACATACATGAAAAGCAAAAATTACAATTTAAAATAGGTGATTCATTAGCCTTCTTAAGCTTCTCAGTGTCAGAGGAATATCTTAGCAGAGATTGTCTATAAGTAACATAATCCACTGATTTGCTGCTACACCAAAAATGATTCTATTCTCTTTAACTTCATAAGCTAAAAAATAAGTAGGCAAATGTAGCTGTGGTCCTGATTCTTCTTGCAGCATGAAAAGGGGCCTATAAAATATGTCCCACCTCCTTTCATGTAAGATGAATCCTTCTGTTAAGGATTTTAACCCTCTATTTACTTTACCATGTTGCACCATGCAATGATTCTGCCCACCTTCACCATTTGACTGTTGGTAAAAAAGTATATTTTACTCTTTTCCTCGAAGTTGGAATCCTGTTTTATCTCTGATTATTATTAACACTTGTTTCTGCAAGATTAGCAAAATGATGACAATTGATGAAGTGCGGTAATGGGCACATGGATGTGTATTGCGTTATTGGACTTAGTGTTTGAAAATTCTCATAATAAAAAGTAAAAAATTGGGAAAGATTTTATCAGACATTTGAAAATTATTACATTTAAGAGGATATTTGATACTTTGAGGGAAAATCTTAGGTCATGATAGCAGATATAGAATATACTACTAAAACCATGTGTTTAGATGATTTGATAAATCTAAGATGAAAGAATCTTTCTAGAACAATGATATCATGTAGAATATATCTAAAATTTGCAAATAGTGGAATAAAAGAATATACACATTTTCTAAAAAGTTTAAAAACTCTTGATGTGGAATACTCACAGAAAGAAAATACATACAGTCTAAAAGAAAGATACATTATACATTTCCTCCTATTCTCAGGAAACCTCTGAAGCAAATATTCATAGCACATAAGCACTTTATATTTATTAAGCATTGAGGGCTTGACTGTATATAACATACTCTATGAGCCATGAAAAGAATTTAATCCAAAAGGGATAAGTTTAGAGTGTCTACCTTTCTTTCCCAGCAGGATCCTGGACCTAGGCAAATATATTAACCTCTTTATTCAGAGAAAAACCAGCAAAGAGAGTAAGGAGACATGAAGCAATAAATAGGAGTTGAATAAATACTAGCTTTGGCAAAACTACTCGTTTAGCCAGTTCATTGAATAGATTGAACTCAATGTAGATCATTCAGGAAACAACTTTTTTCTTACCACCTTTTTCAAAATCATTTTCTTATCTTATCTGTCCTGGACAATACATCTTGCAAATTCCATGCCTTCCTGTGTTACAGTCTGATGTTAGAAAAATCACATTTGCAGATGTTAAATACTATAGCAAAATCTACTATAAAAATTCAGATTCAGTTCATATTTTCTCACAATCAGTAGCCAATTCAGTTCTGACCCATTTTTCAAGAGACTGGCAGTGAGAAATGGATATATGTTGATATATATTCCAAAGTGCTCAACCACTGTGCCTAATACTCTTCTCCTGAGTCTCTCCTAATTTAGGAGAACAAGGACATTAGAGAGTTGAGAGGGAAATGGTAAAGTCTGTCTTGACTGGCGCTGGTGTAAATCTGGCTGTTGCTATCTGTAACAGAAGAGAAATCCTTGCCCTGACACCACAGAGTTTGTTGGATAGTAACACTCATGCTCTGGAACTTAAATTACCCCTCAGAATTGTTTCTACGTGGAGGCAAAATATCTGGAATCCCACCCCAACAAATTATTTATTGCTACTTAGTCACTTTAAGTATTGGGAGCATGACTGCATATATTCTATCAGCCATGGGAGAAGAAATCTAATCCAAAAAAAGACAAGAGTATGGTGTTAGGGTGAGGCTTAAAACTCCCAGTCACTTCTGACTCTCCGTACAATAGAGAGTCAAAAGGCAAGAAAATTCACAAGTAGAAGGCTATTGCTACGAAGGGTGTGGAAGCTGGAACATGGGTATGCAAAAACATAAAAGGCACTGAAGGGCCCTGGGCAGGACACCAATAATGTTCAGTAGGCTCTCATGTATGTAAACCAGACACTCTATCTGTCCCCATGTAGGATTTGTTACTTAAAGCAGTTGGACCAGGGGAGACAAAATTGTGCACCTGTCAATACTGGTCAGAAGAAACCCTACAGATTACCCATTTCTATTCTCAAATCCTCTTACATCTTACTTTAACTTTGTGCTGACACAGCTCCCTAAATTCTAATTTGCCACAATGTTGAAGAAAATATGTGAGTAGTTAGTGAAATAGGCTAGGGTCCCAACAGATGCAATTCATCTTCAGGATTTAATTGATACTTATTATCTCCATCCTCTACTACCTATTTGGGTGTCTCCTGACCCTAACTTCTGCTCATATTGGGGTCTTCACTGGAGGGTGATCCAGACCTTCCTATTAGAGAAGTCATAGTTCCCAGTTACCATGATTTTATCAACCTGGTTTTGCTGCAATTGCCCATTCACTGATAAAACTGGGCATTAGCATACTCAGAGATGCCCCAGTAAATAATCTGATTGCCAAAGATATTGTTCCTCCCCCAATTATATAGCAGCAACCCTATCTCTTCATGATGCCCAGTGTTAATTACCCAGACCAGTATAGTATAGTAAATATTTTTGTCTTTTTAAAAAAATTTTATTTATTTTTTTATACAGCAGGTTCTTATTAGTTATCCATTTAATACATATTAGTATATATATGTGTCAATCCCAATCTCCCAATTCATCACACCACCCACATTTTGTCTTTTTTTAACTGCTGGTCTACTTGCACAAAATGTTCAGAGTGATAAGGGGAAGGCATAGCTTTAAATTTAGTGGAAATTTTTTTAAATTGTTCACAGGTGGAAGTATTTTTCTCTAGAAACCAGGACCTCTAGACCCAAGACCTTAAACTTTCAAATATGGGAAGCATAAGTACTCAGTTTGGTCGCTAGGAATGTTAGTAAGCAGGGCCACCCCTACTTACATCTCAGAGTTCTAAGATCAATATTGTAGGAGAGGAAAAATGTTTTCCCTTCTTCCCATCTGAGTTCTTTGGCTGATTTAATAATTAAATTGACTTAAGGCAGATTAACAGGAGAAAAACATATTTAATTTCATACATACAGGAGCCCCAAAGATATGAGGCTCAAAGAAGTGACCAAAGCAAGCAGCTTTTGTATCTTTTAGACAAGAAAATAAACTTGTGAAGAAATGACAAGACAAGGGTTTGGGCTTAGGGGAGCAAATAGTGAAGAAGTAACGAGGGTTGTTTATACAATCTTCTCGGCCCTAAATTCTCTATCTCTGGTAATTAAGATGCCTTAATTACCCTCCTGGTATAGGGATGGTACCATTCACACAGGAGATTTATTTCCTGCTTTCTAGGGGATAAAGGAGGTTAGAGTGTTCTCCTTGCACTGGCTGTTTCTTAAGTAACATTAATTCCAAATAATCAACATGTCAAAGTGACATATTTTGGGGTGGCATATTCTGGTCCCCTTCAACTTGTTCTATCTGCTAAGGACACAGCAACATAAAATGACCTTTGAATTGAGATGTACACTGAATATTGAAGAACAACTCTTGGTGCACATAGGCTGCTCCTCTAAGCTGACAACTCAGATACACCTGTAAGAAGGCATTCTTACCCACTGTCTACGTAGTTGGAGCAGTGGATTCAATGGTCATGTATCCACTGTAACACTTCATTTGCCATAAAGTGGTCCCTTTGTCCAAGGCAGTTAATCAGATTCTATGTAAGTAAACCAGACACTCTGCTTTCAGATCTGTAACTCGAACACTTGGACAGGAGAGCCATGTTTGTACTCCTCTCAACACGAGTCAAAACAAAGTATTGTTTTCTCCAAAGTGGAATGGGTCCAATGTAATTGAGCTGTTGGGCTATTGGACAGAAAACCTCAGTCTCTTCCTGGCTGTGGCTGGAAGCTACACTCAGTCTTTACCATGTGACCTTTCCAACAGGGCAACTTGCTTCATCAAAACCAGCAAACTCATAGAACCATTATGGAGAACAGTAAGGAGGTGTCTTAAAAAACTAAATATAGAGCTACCATATGATCCAGCAATCCCACTCCTGGGCTTAGATTCAGAGAAAACCAACATTCAAAAAGATACATGCACCCCGATGCTCATCACAGCAGTATTTACAATAGCCAAGACATGGAAGCAACCTAAATGTCCATCAACAGAGGAGTGGATCAAGATGTAGTACACACATACAATGGAATACTACTCAGCCATAAAAGAGAACAAAATAATGCCATTTGTGGCAACATGAATGGACCTAGATATTGTCATACTGAGTAAAGTAAGTCAGACAGAGAAAGACAAATATGATAATGCTTATATGTAGAATCTAAAAATATGGTACAAATGAACTTATTTACAAAACAAATAGAGTCACAGATGTAGAAAACAAACTTGGTTACCAGAGGGGAAAGGGGGGGAAGGATAAACTGGGAGATTGGGATTGACATATACACTACTATATGTAAAATAGATAACAAATAAGGACCTGCTATATAGCACGGGGAACTCTACTCAATACTCTGTAATGACCTATATGGGAAAAGAATCTAAAAAGGAGTGGGTATATGTATATGTATAACTGACTTACTTTGCTGTATACTGGAAACTAACACAATATTGTACATCAACTATACTCCAATAAAAAATAAAAAACAAAAAAAAAGAGGCCAGCAAACCGAAAAAAAGGCAGTGGAGATTCTGTTAATAAGACTGAAGCACAATGCTTTAAAATCTAATCAAGAAATGACTTTTCATTAATACTGCAGCAAACTATTGGTTAGAAGCAAGTTTCTCAAGGGAAGGGAATTATATGAGTTAGTTGGTAGGATTTCTAACCTAACAAACTAAATTCGTTTTACTGTAACCCCCTTCTCTGATACTTTTGATTCCTTCTTCCACATTCTAACTAGGCTTATTTGGAAACTGTTTTATTATTTAATGTGGACCATTTTTTTTTTCTGAACTTCCAAGAACCATCCCAGTAATTTATTAATTCCTGAATCATGGCAGAATAGCTGCATGTCAAAAATTCTTCCTTAGCCAGACTGACATTCCTTTTTATTAAGATATAATTAACATATAACGTTATATTAGTTTCAGGTGCACAACATAATGATTTGATACACTGTATATATTGCAAAATGATCACCACAATAAGTCCAGCCAACATCTAGCACCACACAGAGCTACACATTTTTTTCTTGTGATGAGAATTTTCAAGATTTACTCTCTCAGCAACTTTCAAATATACAATGTGGTATTATTATCTATAGTCATCATGCATACGTTATATCCCAGGACTTGTTTAGCTGGGAATTTGTACCTTTAGACCACTTTTAGCCATTTGCCTACCCCTCACCCCCCCTCCTCCCTCCCGGCCACCACCAATCTGTTCTCTGTATTTATGAGGTTTTTTTTTTTTAGATTCCACATATAAGCGAGATCATACAGTGTTTGTCTTTCTCTCTGACTTATTTCACTTAGCATAATGCCAAGTTCCACCCATGCTGTCGCATTCAGACTGACATTCTACTCCCCTTGATTCTACATCTCAGAAAAAACTATGTTAAGGCATGCTTACCTTGTTCTTTCAGATATGTATTATCCAGGGCCTGTAGTTCCCTTAGTGAAAAGTTGCTTTCCTTCTTTAGCAGTTTCAACACTTGGTTAGGCTGAAGCTTTGCCCTTGTATTCGGTTTGGTGACCAGGAATCAAGTTAAGCAGATCATTAAAGGGAAAAAACCACATTACAATGTCTTTAGCATAATATTCAAGTAATGGTGTTGAGAGAGCTGCTATAATATAATAAAGGTAAGTGGTATAATAAAGTCTGGCTCCATTTTTTGATGTTTGCTACAGTTTTGGGCTCCACACTCTGCTCCCTTCTGCTCCAAATCTTAACCATCTGATACAAAAGCCCAAATGCTTCTTCATTTGGTTCCGGTGGGAAGTTCAAACCATTCTCAGGAAGCCTCACCCTAGCCCCACCCCATAACCTCTATAAAACTCCAAGCCAGTCTCTTTTCCCTTCTTTCCCAAGTTCTTTGGAACTGCCCTGCTCTCTCCTGAAAATCTCAATACATGAGTAATAAACCTTCTCATACCTTCCTGATGATGTCATTAGTACTGATATCCAAATTAAATTTTGGTTGGCGGTCCATCCTGACTCTGTGGTATGGCTACAACAGTGGGCTACTTTTGCAGGCCCAGAAGGTTGTGCTTCTGGGCATTCAGGTGAATTTATTTATATAATCACACTCCAATCTAATGATCCCAATTCTTTCTGAGGGCACTGATTATGATGTAGGAGACCTGGCCAAGTTTTCAAATCAGCTTTCTTTAAATGTTTGCAAATTTTGTCACTCTTACATTAAATTCTGCACCTAGTCTTCAACTATATTTGCCCTCATGCTGCAAATGATAAAGTCTCTTAAATACTGGATGGAAGTCGTCTGACTTTCACACTTTGTTAGTAATTGATCAACACGTGTTTATCATTTTCTCTCTTCAACACGTCAGAATCATCCAGTAACAATCACCTATTCCCATAGTCCTTACATGTACCATAGTTAAGTCAGAACATTTATTTCCATTGGTATCACAGAATAGAGAATCTCAACAATTTTAAGGCTGGAGCATGCTAAGGGCTATCGAGAGTCCGTCTCTCATGAAAATGGTTCCTTATTTCCAACTCACCAGCGAGTGATCCAACCACAGAATCCTATCATTAGGGTCCGCTTCTCTGACCTTTCTTGGTACCAAATGTTTTAGATTGGCTTCTCTAAGAGCACGGATTCAGGTAGAAGTGATTATTTATGAAAGTGCTCTTAGGAAAAACCAATAAGACATGGGGGAAGCATGATGGAGAAAGAAAAGAGTCAAGCAAGGGTTTAATTTCAGATGAAGTCTCAGACTCAGATCCGAATTGAGCTTTAGATCATACACTACACCTGAGAATTTTTCCTGCCTTGAAGCAATGTGCTGGGCTTTTGTTTTCCCACACCACTTACTCCTTAGCTTCAGGAAAATGTGTCTTGAGGGTGAGGTAAAATTTCCAGGCCCTTCTGGATTTCCAAGCCTGCAAGAAGGCAACTCAAATGCCCAAAGAAAATCCTCTGGAAGCCCCAATGAGAGAAAAACAGAACATGAGGGATTGGTGTATGTAGCTAATAAAGAATCTGAGGGAGTCAGAGTAGAACATCAACATTCTCTGTTACATTTGTTCTTACTGAAGTGTTCCCATATGATACATAATTTACCTAGAATATGATCCTCCTTATATACTTTATCATCAGCAGTTTAGCAAGAAACTCCCAAACTGAAGTGATGGCAATAAGACCGTATCAGTATCACCCTATCATCACAAACCTAATTTTGCTAAAAATCTGTGTGAATTTTCTGTTATAGATTTTACATTTACTTTCAGATTACTGTGTCCCTATTTGATGGTCCAAACTACCTCCCTAGCTTTTGGACATTTCTACTTCATGCAGTTGATTGTCGCTATTTTATTGATAAGTAGAACGATAAACTGACTAGTTTTGTCACTAGTCCACAATACTAGTCCAATCATCCCCAACTTAGGCAATCATGTTTTATACTATTAAGTCAGTCCTTCAAATGCTGTGGCAAGACCTTCATAACCACAGTGTGCTCTTTCTGTTTACCTCAGGCCTTTTGCTATCTGTGTCAGGATGCCTCCTATTCACATGAAAGTATTGAAGGTTACATTGGCCCATCTTTGGCTCAGCTACAATGTATATGGTGTATAGCAGGCCTATGAAGCATCAGGTGATAAGAATACAACAGTGAACAAAATAGTTAATGTGATAATAGTTAATTTTACATATCAACTTGATGGGGCTAAGGGATGCCTGCATAGCTGGCAAAACATTATTTCTGGTGTGTCTACGAGTGTGTCTCTGGAAGAGATTAGCATTTGAATCTGTAGACTGAGTAAAATAGATTTCCCTCACCAATGTGGGTGGGCATCATCCAACCTATTGAGGACCTGAATAAAACAGGTGGAGGAAAGGCACATTCATTCTCTCTGTTTGGGTTGAGACATCCATCCTCTCTTGCCCTTGGACCTTGGCACTCCTGATTCTTAGGATTTCAGACTCAGATCAGGACTTACACCATTGCACTCTCCTCATTCAAATGTTCATCAATTGATTAATGAATATACAAAATATGGGACAGCCTTACAATAGAACGTTATTGAGAAATATAATGGAAGGAAGCACTGATATATTGTACAACATGGGTAAACTTTGAAAATATTATGCTAAATGAAAGGAGCCTATCACAAAAAGCCACAAATTATATGACTCCCTTTATATGCAATATCCAAATTGAGAAATCCATATAGATAGAAAGCTAATCAGTGATTGTCAAATTTTCTGGGGAAAGGGGAGTGGAGAGTAATTGCTAATGGGTAAAGAATTTCTTTTGAGATGTGAAAATGTTTCAAAATTAGATAGTGATGATATTTATATAGCTCTGTAAATATAATGAATGAAATATAAAAATATATTTAGTGGCTTTATTAAGCCACTAAATAGTTCACATTAAAAAGATAAGTTTAATGATATGTGAATTATATCTCACTAAGCTGCTATAAAAACATAAGGATACAGATAAATTGAACATCAAATAGAGGAATATATAGTTACAGATTGTTACTAAAGGGAAGTAAGGTTAGTGTTGCCAATGCCAAACAAAACACACTAATAGTAAACTAATCGACTGGGATTGAGGAAGTCACTTAATAATGATTAAAACTTCAATTTACTGTAAATACATCAAATCCAATCTCAAATGCACTTAAGATAGCCTTAAAATATGTAAAGCAAAAATATAGAAGATTATAGTAAAATATATGTTTACATATATATGAAAAAAAGCTATTCTTACTGGATGATTTTAGCACATCTTTCTTAGTTATCAATACTCATGTAAACATAAAATAATATATAGACATATTGAAGATAAACTATAGCATATTAGACACTGTCAAAGCAAGAATAGTGAATTACAAGGCTTAACGGTATATCCAAAATAAAAAATAGATTAAAGAAAGGGAAAAAATGACAATGTAACCTGTGGAACAGTATAAAATTGTATAACAAACATGTAAGTGTAGTTTTGGCAAAAATGGGGGAGTGGCAGAAAAGTATTTGAAGATATAATAGCCAAATTTTTTTCCAAAATTGAGGAAAACAACACCATTTAAAATAATGCATGCTTCAAAGAATATATCAGAAAGAACTTAGAAATATTTTAACTGAATTATAAACAAGCACAAATATCAAATTTATAAAATGCAGTTACACAGTGTCTAGATGAAAATTTATAGTTTTAAATGCTCATATTTAGAAAAAAATATCTAAAACAACTAAAGTATCCACATAAAGAAGATAGGAAAAGAAGATGTGCTTGAGCTCACTGTACGTAGAAAGAAGGAAAGAGTCACGATATCATTTGGAATTTGAGTGTGTGCATTTTTATTCCATATTCCAATTTTATCACATGCTCTATGTGAGAGAGATCTTCAGAATGTCCCTCATATTCCTGATGTAATAGTGTGCAATGTCATCACTTGAGTTTACGGATCTGTATTGTTTCTATTGCTGCTGAACAAATAACACACACTTTCTAGTTTAAAACACCAGGTATTTATTATCTCACATTTTCCATGAGACAGGAGTACTGGCATAACTTTGTTGAATCCTCCTCTCAGGGGCTCACAAAGCTGTAATCGAAGTGTCACCTAAGGCTGCAGTTTCATCTGAGGCTTGGAATCCTTGTCCAAATGAACATGGTTGCTGGCAGAATTCATTTCCTTGCAGCTGTATAGCTCATAGCTACTTGCTTCTTCAAGCAAGAGGGGGGTCTGTGCATCAGGAGGGTCTGTGGTGCTTTAAGTCTCCAAACTCTTGACCCTTTTTTAAAGGACTCATCTCACAAGATGATTAGACTACCTAGGAAATATCTCTTTTGATTAACTCAAAGTCAAGTAATCAAGGACCTTAAATATCCCTTCACTTTTGCTAATAGCATCATCTCATCCAGGAATACCCTCTCTCATCTTCGAAAGACCCATTTATACTCAAGGGGAAGGTATTATACAGGGATGTACACCAGAGGTTGGGAATCCTCTGGGCCATCTAAGAATTCCTCTTACTGCAGGTTCTTTATTTTCAAGGTTGTATAAATTCTTAGGTAATGCACATATTTAACACAGAAGTACATGGGAAGTTTCAAGAGCTATGTAAAATATTGTAAATAGAGATGCCATTTCATTGTTTCTTAAAACTCCCAATTTCAGAAATTTCACATAGAAGATTAACTACTTTTGACAGTCTGGTTGGAAATAGTGTTTTTGGAAAGTTATTGCACATCTTAAAATTATGTTTCCATAGCCAGCATGCCTATATTTACATAGAGTATATGATTATGAGATGTGGCTTTGGGGAGACATGTGTCATTGATGCTGGAGTTGAATGGAGAGATAAAAAAGGAATATTCAATGATGAAAGATAGCCCCTCTGACATTAGAATTTTATTTTTGAAAGTAAAGATATTTAATAATTTAAAGGAATTTAAAATAAAGATATTTGGTACTCCTGAGTGAAGAATATTTTGTTTTGGAAAATATCACGTAGCTTGACTGATCAATATATGTCATTACTAAGACTCAATTTATTTGAGAGAACAGGTGATATTTAAATGCTTAAAAGTTTCAAACTCCCAATGAGTTTTCTAAAGAACATGTTTGAAATTCCAGAGAAGAGGAAACAAAATGGTACTTTTTCTAAAAATAATATTGATAGCTGAAGAAAAAAATTACCTAAGGGAAATAATACACTTTAATAGTTTTTATATATTCATGTCATTCATAGAGTATATTTTCAGGAGCTCTTGGACACAATTACTAGTAGCACTCCTTCAATTTATGATTCTCAAATATTTGTTGTCTGTGTGAGAATAAACAAATGAAAATCAAAATCATATGGGTTACTTATTTATGCTTTTTCTCCCATCAGACAACAAATATAAACTTATGGTTTGCTCTTCTGTGTCACAGACCAGCCAACAAGGAGGAGAGGAAGGCATGGGGTAATGAATAAGAGTGTAATAGTAATGGCTGCTAAGAAGAGAAAAAAACAATGTGGTCCCTCAGGTATAGGGACCCCATCAATGTTGATAAACAAGATCCTGAAAGTGAACAACACACGTTTTATCATGTTCTGAATCTAAAGGAAATGGTGTCCTTCCTGGTATGAGAAAATCTTAGACTCCTGGCTATGAGAAGTGATATTCCAGCCTCATTTGGTGAAAGATGTGCTGCTTCCCTGTGTCAATTATTTCTCCTGCAGATTTAGCCCTTGGCAATACTGCTTGTAAAACCAGTTTGTTAAACAGGTTCAACTTCATGTGGAATAATCAGAAAAGCTTCATTTATTTATTTATTTTTTTACCATATTAAAGAAAACCCTCAGTCCGACCTTACTTCTTTGTCGCTGGCAGATCCCATAGATTCCCTTCTCCCTCTGATTTTAGATCCAAGACATTTTCAGAAATTAAGTAAGATCTAATAATAAATTTTCAAATTTTCATTCAATTTGAACATCTCTTATTCCTTTAACTATCTTATTATCTATTTTATTAATGTCTCTTATTCCATTAACTGTAAAAATCTTTCACATTGTTCCATTATTATTCCAAATGTTCCAAATGTTAAGATCATTAACATTTTCCTTTTCCTGTCTAAAGTTCACATTCTTACCCCACTTGCTCTACTGATTCTGGTTGCTTTAAAGGTGATACAGGTGATTAGAGATAAATGAAAAAAAAATAAAGATCTGACCTATTACTTTTCTAACTTGGGCTCATGTTTCTGCTTGGCCTTATATTTAATGTGACACCTGTGTGTGTTCCTTTGTTATCACGGACAATTACCCCATGTTGATCCACCCCTCAATGCAATTATAGACTCTTTATTGATGTCTTAAAACAAATTTTTAAGCCCCATTCTTGTCAAAAAGGTGGCAATACTTTAAAAGCACTGAAACCTACAGAATTTGTATGAACATAATGGAATTAAATTTGTGTCATCGCTCTTCTTCTTCCCTGATCAATTTGACTAGAGGCTTATCAATTTTTTTAATCTTTGAAAGCAAAAGCAAGAACAAAAACATATCTTTTGCCTTAAATTATTTTCTCTATTGTTTTTCCTGCTTTTTATATTATTGAATTCCACTATGATCACTATTATTTCTTTTTTTTCTGCTTACTATATTTTAGTTTGGTCTTAATTTCCTAGTTTCTTAGGCGGAAACTGATGTCACTGATTTGAGACTTACCTTTTTTTCTGATATTGTTTTAGTACTATACATTTTCTTTCAAGTGTTATTTTAGCTGCATTCCCAAATTTTGCTATGTCGTATTTTTATTTTAATCTTCTTTAATCTCTTTTTCATTTTCTGAACATTTTTCTAGCATTGATTTCTAATTTAATTCGACTGTGCTCCATTTCTCACACTAGATACGAAAATTAATGCAAAATGGATCATAGACCTAAATGGAAAACCCAGGACTGTAAAGGTTTCGAAGAAAAAAGCGGAAATTTCAAAATCATTGCGACTTTGGGTTATGTGGTGATTTCTTAGATATGACACCAAAAGTATTATCCAAAAGAAGAAAAATGTTAAATTGGACTTGATCAAAATTTAAAAGTTCTCACTGTATATTTTTATTTATTTCTTCAAAAGTCAGAGTCCCTGATGAATAAAGTAGATCTCTGGCTTCGAAATATCTCTGTCCTTCATATGACTTTTGCTCTTCTGCTTCTGTGAGGGACATATTTCTGCTGCTGGTCTCCAGGGAGTATGATCCAGTATTTGTTTATTCAGTGTTCATGGTGACTTTATTGACCATGATTTTCATGAATAATGAGAATTGACTCTGTGTTTGTGTGTTTTACTCTAAAAAATTGGCCATTTAAGTAAGTAAATATTTTTTTTCAAAGCTTCAAAGAAGAAAAATAATTGCCTCCAGTCCAGAATTGGAATTTTTCCTTCTTTTTTCTTTCTTTATGGAGTCTTTCCTCACCTCATAGCCAAATGTTATTTTTTCTGATCTCCATTGACTGTTTTCTTTCTATACTTCCTACCTGCAAAGGTCCAAAGTACAATATTGAGTTACCAATATACAAATGTTTGCTTTAGTTTACTTCCTGACTTAAAATCTTTGATGCTTTATTTTTTCATTAAAATAAAATTTATGGATCTTAGCTCGATCAATAATGCTCTGCATAACCTAAACCTTCTTTAAAGTCATCTCCCCCATGATACCATTTGACCACTGCTTCTTTAGCAACACTGGTCTTTTAACAATGAATGTGAGAGCAGGAGGGTCTCTCTTGAATATGATGTGGTTATCTTGAGAAAGTATTACTAGTTATTTCTGGGAGGCAGAGTAAGAGTCTTAAAACAATGAGGACTATGGTTTTTGAGGAGTAAACACTTTTCAGATGAAGGTAGAAAATACAGGTGGATTTTTAATGATTATTGTGCATATTTGAATTATTTTTTTCATTAATTTAACAAATATCCATTGATATTAATTGATTGACATCTATGCATCAGACGTTTTTAGTTTTGCAAAAAGGAAAGGGCAAACAACAACAGAAAAAGAATAGGTTACTTATGGGAGGTGGGTGGGAAAGTGGTATAAAGGATAAGGATGACATTAAGTTTCTTTGAATACATCTTTTTACATATTTTTTGCTTTTGAATAATTTAAAAAGTTTTACTTATTCACTAAATAATATTAAATCTCAAAGTCTGGAAAACAAAACTTCAAATTAAATATGAAGAAAAACAAATATGTAACTATAATCAAATATAAATTTAACCACAGCAAAAAAAGAAGAGAGGATTTAACCCAAATAACACTTAATGAAAATACACTGTGTATTCTCAGTGGACTATATACTAAAGACGTATATACTAAAGTTTGTTATTGTTAATGGTACTTTAGTAGTAATTTAGAAATTACTGTGATATAATAGACTTGAGCAAACACATGTATATACTGATATTCTTCAGGATGAGTGTTATCATTATCAGAGAAGGCAGATTTTGAATTATTTAATAGGAGAAGAATAATTATGAGGGGCTCATATATATTCATTTATATTCCCTAGCTGTGTCCATTTTAATGACCTAGAATTATTAACAGCCCAGGAGCAAAAAGAACAATGAATCCATAGTTCTTGGTTTCTAAATACCAGTCCCCATTATAAAGAAGAGGAGCTCCATGAAGAAATGGATGGTTTCAGGAATAGAAAAGGAAAAGTATGAGGTGAGATTGGGACATCTCTTTTGACAGGAAGTAAGAGAATGCTCAAAAAATAATGGGAAAATGTCAGAAGGACAAAGAAACCAACTTAAAAGCATTTCCACAAACTGAATTTGGGTATCACATATCTAATAGGTCAGCTGTTATTTAAACTCAGATATATCTGACTCTAATGCATATAGTCTTATCCTTCACAATAGTTTATTTCAAATTGTGAGTGGCAACACATTAGTGAGTTATATAACCACTTACTGTGCCATAACCACAATGTTAAAAAATGCAATGAAATGATACACACACATATATATTTGAATGCATTGGTAAACTTCAAAAAGTATCTTTAATAAGACGCATATGATACATAGTAGAATAGTCACATATTCAAAAATACATAGTCTTAATAACACAAACATCAGTAAATAGAACTTGGGTGAAAAAATATGAACACAATGTACACACATTTTTACATGGTATTTTATTTACTCAGGTAGCTTCAGGGTTTCATTATCATGAAATAACTAAGTACAACTAATGACTAGATTTAAAAAATCATGTTTTATATTGTCAATGCCTCCTTCTGTCACATGGCATTTATTATTTAAAAATTACTGAAATATAGAAAACATAGGTCTCAATATTTTTCTTTCAAGCAGGCCCACTAACTCTTAAGACACTCAAGAGAAGTGTATCTGTGGGTAAAATATTAAAAATTTTCTGGTACATTCTAAAACATAGGAAATCTAAATAAACAGTTTTCTATGGCCAATTGTAGAATGCTTCCAATGTTAATAAACCACAGGCAAGATTAGATCTTGGCTTTTACCTGCCATACTAGTTTCCCAGGGTGTGTACATTTTTGGAGAAATAAGGAAGCCTGATTAGGACATGTCTTAAAGCAAGGATAGGTAAAATGACATTTTTCTATACTTAACCTGAAGAATGGGAAAAAATAGAGGTTGTTATGGAAAATCCATAATTTAAATTTTTTTATTTTAATTTTTAATTTTTTTAAAAACTTTCATTGGGGTATAGTTGATTTACAATGTTGTGCTAGTTTCAGGTGTACAGCAAAGTGAATCAGTTATACATATACGTATATCCACTCTTTTTTAGATTCTTTTCCCATGTAGGTCATTACAGAGTATTGTGTAGAGTTCCCTGTGCTATACACACTACTATATATAAAATAGATAACTAATTTTTTTTTTAATTATAGGAAAATCTCAACCACACACATAAGCAGAGAGTGCTTCTATTTCTCACCGAAGGTCTTTTGACTCTGTGGTATCAGAGAAGCTATTCCTTTGTTGCTGTTTGATATGAGGACTCCTATAGAATTTGCTTCTGAAATGGGAGAAAAGAAAGGTTAGAGATGAGTGCTTATTGTAGATGATATCTTAAGAACAACACATTTAATTCATCCTCCATGTAAGATTTGGCCAATGATCTTTCTCCCCTCAATGATGGTTAAAATAGTTTGCATAGGTGATCTCCAGGTTGTAGATCGGGCCACAGAGGCTCATGACGTTGAAATGATCCATTTCCCAGGGTCACAGGCTTTTTTATCAGTTGGAAATTTGCTTTCATCTATATTTACTGAGAAACTTATTTTTGTTTTATAATTTTGACATTCTCTTTTACAAGGTCAATGGGATAGAAGGGAGGCAAAAGAACAGTGAGAACTGGGGAATTCACGTTCCTAGCAATAAGAAGATCTTAAATTTGAAAGAAATCTGAATACTTGTCTAGTTAACCTGTAATTGTATAGAGGCTAATTTGGGGTCTCAGAAGAAACAAACAAAGCAAAACAAAACCAAGACCAAGATTCTCCAGAAGGTAGAAAGTTGAGTGAAAAACGTTTACAGACCTTGAAGAGTGGATGAAATGGATACTCTGTGCCTTTGGTGGAAGATAATAAACAAAATAAATAAATAAAAAAATAATGTGAAACTTCAAGAAACCTCATGTTCTTGAAATTTCAGAGAGGTGATTGACAGAAACAACAACAACAACAAACCCTCCACCCCCCACAAAAGCACACTTATTTTAAAACCTTTCAAAGGGCCTTTACTCACCCTTAATTCCTTTCCAAGTAAGAGCTGAAGAAGAAACAAATCTTCACACACATTTATACATCAAATATCAAGTCATAACAGAAGAAAAGTGCCAAACATCTGTAATAAGCAGATGAGTAGCTACTTAGTAGAATATTAATTGTTGTTGATTTCATATCAATACTCAAATGAGTTCCTCATGTTTGAGAGGAGGTTCTTCAAAAGAAAGGGAAAGTTAAATGCCTCTTTTTGAGGGATTGTATCAAGCTATAGCATTTAGAATCTCTGTGCCCTGTCAAGTTAAAACTAAAAGTACCCAATTTCTGAGTTATAGGATTTACTAGATAGATGGCTGGACTTAACCTTTCTCACTTGTAAAATGGGAAGAATCACCTTTACGTTCTTATAAGAATAAGTTAAAACAAAAAACACAGCAGATCAGAATCTGCCATAATTTAGGCATTTGGTCAATATTAGATATTTTCATTTCATTCTAATTCTTTTCTAGAAAATATAAATGTGGTTTTGAAAAACAACATAAGTCAATTTGGCCAAACACAGCTACCAAAGTTCTTTTGGTATAAAAATGTAAAAATGTGAAGTTTGGCAAGGTAAAGGTTTGCTGCTCCACAACCTCATGTCCAATTTGTAATGGGAAAAAAAAGAAAAAAAAGCAGACCAAATTTTTTAATTTTTTTACATTCGACATAAATATTCAAGCATATATAATAGAAATGATTTTTACAACCAGTTCTCTAGGCTCAGGGAAGTCCCAGCCCTTTTAGGTACTCTGACTACTACCTTGCATGTAAACTTTAGAGGAAGATGTCAAGATTGAGGATACAGGGCTTAACCACACTTTAGCAGATCATAACCAGAATTTATAGTTGGCCACCAGACAGTTAAGGACTTAAAGAATCTTCCCTAAGGATGAAGAATGAAGGCCTCTCCAGATTCTTATAACCTATTCATGCAAGGACGAGAAATGTCACAAAACTACTACAGTCAATTCTTACTTATTTCACTAATATCCATCCTTTGAAATCATTCCATAAATCACCATTTATTCCACAAAAATTCCTTCTTACATGGTGAATGCTAATTATTAAATGAAGATTATCGATAGAGATGTTACAAATAGAAATAGTTCTGGTTGCCTTCCCTTGAATGTGGTCCTTTAATGCCTTTCTTCCTAAATATCTCTCCTGGTTAATTTATTAGGTAATTACATTTTTCCTGTGATTTTTTTTTTTTTTTGGCAAGTCTATATGAGTTCCCCTAAACTATGTAACATTGTAATGAACTATAATACTAAATAGTGTAGTTATATTTTAAGTATATTACAGTTATCGTTAATGTCTGGGCTCTCTATCTTTGATGAGTTTTGAATATATTTTTTCATTTTAGAAATCATTTACATGCACGTGGAAAAATCTCTGAGTGATCTAAAAGACTACAGAGTGAAATGCTAGTCTTCTTCTCATAGTGTCTCTAAATTGTCTTCTGAATTTTAGTTGTATGTTGGTAGTTTGCAGAAGTGATCAGAGGAATTTTATATATATACCTAATGTATAATACGATGTATAATATATATAATTTTATATGTAGTGAATGTACACAAATATTAGCACAATATAATGCTTCTACACTGTGCCTACTTAATATGAAACAGAAATTGAAAGCTTCCAGTGTTTTTTGATGTGTATTATTCTTTTGTAATTTTGTAAGTAAACAGTTGGAAATATTATACTGTCTAAATTTATAGCTTTCTATGCTCTACTTACTTTTTCTAAGTCAGTATCTATCCACTTCCTACTTTGGGTGATACAAGCATGGAAAGACTTATATCCTCCTTGCACATTTCCTTGTATGCTACCAAAAAGTTAGATTTCTTATGTAGTATTATCAGTTTCCTACTGATTATATTACATTGTTACATTTATATATTTTAATAAAATAGACAATTATCAAATAGTGGCACGATCACAGGAGGGAAATGAAGAGTTATACTGCAAATTCTACCCAAACTACCCACACTTCTGACTGAGTTCTAAATCACATATGTATAGAAATGAACAAAGGTAGCTCAGCTAAACAAAAAGTTTTGAACTGATACCAGAGCTGAATCCCAGTAAAAAGAAAATAGTCACAGTGTTATAATAATACTTTTTGGCTAAAACAAACAAAAATACTCACTAGAAAAAAAAAGAAAATTTGAATCTCCACAACTTAATATCCCTACTATCAAGGATACAATCCAATGTCACCTCAAATGTAAAGAATCAAAACAAAAACAAAAAAAAGGAAAACGTTCACAAAGGAAAAGAAAATGTACTGAGACTGATCCTGCTATGACATAGATTTTGGAATTATTATACAAGAATTTTGAAAGAGCTATTATGACTATTTTCAATGAAGTAAAATAAATAGCTATATGCTCCAATGAATGAAACATCTGGAAAATTAGGTAGAAAAGTAGTCATAATTTTAGAAAGTCAAAATGGATATTTTTAAATTGAAAAATATAATATCTGATATAAATAATTTGTTGGATAGAATTAAGGAAAGAGTAAGTGAATTTGAAGATAAATTGATGGAAATAGTCCGGTGTGAAGAACAGAGTTAAAACGATTGGTGAAAAAAGTGAAACTTGCACCTCTTAGATAAATTTAACGAGTCCAACATACATGTAATTAGAAGCACTAAAGAAGAGTAGGGAATAGAGCGGGAAAAATATCTACATAAACAATGGCTAAATATCCCGAATGGATGAAAAGGCAGACTTTTTTTTTTTTAATGGTTACAAGAATGACTCACTATTCTTTTTCTTTTTTTTTTGAAAGCTTGATGGTATTCACATTGCTTAATTTGTGTCATGCTTTTATTTATTTATCTATTTATTTATGGCTGTGTTGGGTCTTCGTTTCTGTGCGAGGGCTTTCTCCAGCTGCGGCGAGCGGGGGCCACTCCTCATCGTGGTGCGCGGGCCTCTCACTATCGCGGCCTCTCTTGTTGCGGAGCACAGGCTCCAGACGCGCAGGCTCAGCAATCGTGGCTCACGGGCCCAGACACTCCGCGGCATGCGAGATCCTTCCAGACCAGGGCTCGAACCCGTGTTCCCTGCATTGGCAGGCAGATTCTCAACCACTGCGCCACCAGGGAAGCCCAAGGCAGACATTTTTGCAAATATAATCTACTCATCCAAAACTGAGCAGAATAAACATGAAGAAGCCCAAAGTAAAACACCTCACTACCAAACTCTTGAAAATCAATGACAGTAAATGTTGAAAACAGCAAGACTAAAATGACACAATAACAAATTTATTACAATTGGTTTGTCATCAGACACGAGGGAAGACAAAAGAGGGTTAAAAGAGCATTTTTTGAATTTGAGAGAGAGAAAAAGACAACCCAGAATTCTGTGCCAGTGATCATGTTATTGCTTCTCAGCTACAAATGTACCCCTCATTGTACAGTGGATAGGATGCCTGGAGCATTTCTTCCTTTTCAGCCTACGTGATGTGAAGTTTTGTTAGTAAAGTGTGTGGAAGGGACACAGGAGGAGGAAGGGGCTTCTGTCTCTGGTTCTGGTGTGCTCTCCTTTCTTCATAAACCTCTGACAGTGGATGGTTTCTGTGACACCCAGTGAAGTTCACCCTCAGTGAGTTTTAGCAGCAATCACCCAGGAAGCTTGGCAGGAAGTTCCATAGTTTCTGCAGCTGGCTTTTCTCTTGAGTTAGTTGCATCTCCTGTGGGTGGTTATGCTGGGAAGTCACTGCCAACCCAGTGAGATTCTTGAAGGTATATTCAGTGACACACTCCATGAGCAGATTTCCAGTAAGTTCCATGGTCAACACTGCTAGTTTCTTGGGGAATTCAGCAGCAGCCTGCCAGGCAAATTTTTGATGAGCTCTACATGTTCTCTAATGGGTTTCCTGGTAAGTTGAACTTGACTTGATTGTTATGGCAATGATGAAGACTACAAAGATTTTGGTATGAAGTGAAATCTGGAGAATGAACTATAGTATTTATGTTGAAAATGAAAGCTCAGGTCCATTAACTCTCAGCACAAGTCAGTTTTTGAATGAGAAATCCTCAGTGATACCCCTTAAAGAATCTATTATTGTCTATAGACACAGAATTGATACTGTGTAAAAAGAAACACAAAATTTAATTGTGTAAGTAGTTGAATTACATCTTAGTTGAATTGATAGTCTTATCAAGATTCCCATGAAAAATAAGGACATTGGGACAGAATGGGATCCTGACACTTGGAATGGGGACATCTGGTGGATCCACATGAAACTGATAATCTCCAACCTTTAAGTCAGTACTAGCATCTTTTGCCAGTGGAAGCTTGTACTTGGCATCTGAGGAAACTAGCCTTCAATTGTCTCAAAACTCTGTGAAAACATTACTAAGGTATATGCCATAGGAAGGTGAATGCACATTTTCCTCAAGACAGACCAGAACTATCACTTTTTCCACTACACCCATAAGTAGAATCAAAACTCAGTATGCTTCAAGAGTATGGGTACCTACTACAACCCAGTAGAAGATAACTTACTCACCAAAAGTAGTTGCAATACTTTGCTAATATATATCTGCAGGAGAATATATGTGGGGTGGATTCCAAGGCTGAAAGACAAATGAAGGTGAAATATAACACACAATTGGACCAAATTCAACCATGTGCATATACTTAATAGAGAGTCCATATTTTATGATTTGGCTCTTCAGCTGGCGGTAGCTCTAAATTTTAATTGTTTGATTAACTGATAGTTAGATAAAATTTAACTTGTTGAGGTTGAGATGCCAGAGCTTCCCTGGCATGATGTAAAGAAGGGGATCCAGAGGATATGGGATTAGAATGCATGCCTGGATTTATTATCTATGTATTGCACACTTACCTACCACAATTACATTTCATAAGAAGATTTGTAAGATATTACCTTTACTAACACACTGAAAAATACACTTGTGATGGAGCAACATACATCCTTTAAATTTTTGGCTGTTCTCCTTTTCAGGGCAGTTATGACTATAGGGGGTGTGGCTGTTGTGTTGGAGTCCCTGACTTTAATAGGACAATAGGATCCTAGAAGAGCAGAAGCCAAGTGTCAGCAGTTAATCACCAATCACTAGCTTGGCAAATTTACCGTGAAAGGAAGCAGGGACACATTGAGAATGTCTTGGCCCATGTAAGACCTTTGGCAGTGCTGAATTGAATATTTTGTCCCTATGGATGAAATATATGAGTGGTCTATTAGACTATTTCTTAATCTAGGTGAGAAGAAAAGCTTCAGAATGGTTGGGACTTGGAGGTGATGTTTGATTGGAAGAGGAATGAAGGTATTTTCTGCAGTCAGAAAAGTGTTCAATATGTTGGTTAGTATGTTGGTCACATGTTGTATATATTTATCAAAACTTGTCAAGGTGTTCACTTAGTACACATACATTTTACTGTATGCTAGTTTTATCTCAATAAAATAAATAATAAAGTGTTACATCTCTAATAAAATTACATAATAACTCTCCATCATTCCTATTGCAAAATATATTATATTATATTATAATATTCTATAATATTTTTCCAAGACATACCCCCACTTAACCCAAGCTTGCTTTTTTTTTTTAAATAAATTTATTTATTTTATTTATTTTTTAATTTTTTTGGCTGCGTTGGGTCTTCATTGCTGTGCGCAGGCTTTCTCTAGTTGCGGCAAGCGGGGGCTACTCTTCGTTGGGGTGCGTGGGCTTCTCATTGCGGTGGCTTCTCTTGGTGTGGAGCACGGGCTCTAGGCGCGCGGGCTTCAGTAGGTATGGCGTGTGGGCTCAGTAGTTGTGGCTCGTGGGCTCTGGAGCGCAGGCTTAGTAGCTGTGGCACACGGGCTTAGTTGCTCCGCGGCATGTGGGATCTTCCCGGACCAGGGCTCAAACCCGTGTCCCCTGCATTGGCAGGTGGGTTCTTAACCACTGCGCCACCAGGGAAGCCCCCCAAGCTTGCTTTTTGTTCTCATCTCATACCACTTCCCACTGGAAAACTGCAGTTTACTCCAATCACACTTGCTTATATTCCAATTCTTTCAACATGTCAAGAAACTCCCAAATCAAGCTTTTTTCATTTAATCCTCATTCTGTCTGCAATATTCTTCCCCTAATGTTGATAACATTAAAGATAATAATAATATTTAACATTACAAGTTAATGTCATAAGTTTCATGCTTTAGTAGGTGTGTACTATT
Source organism: Balaenoptera acutorostrata (assembly GCF_949987535.1). Lineage (NCBI taxonomy): Eukaryota > Metazoa > Chordata > Mammalia > Artiodactyla > Balaenopteridae > Balaenoptera > Balaenoptera acutorostrata. The sequence continues at coordinate 17,618,890 of NC_080080.1, read as the reverse complement.
ATCATTACCTTTTTATAGATATGGAAGATGTAGCATGAGCTATTAGTTAAACTTTCCAAAGTTGTCCAACTAGTAAGTGACAGAGCCAGGATTCAAAGGCATGAAGTTTGGCTCCAGAAAAAATTATCTAACCAGATATAGATGTTACTACCTTCTCCCATTCATTCAGGTCTCTGTTCAAATGTTACTTTGTCAAGAGGCATTCTAAATCTGAGTCCCATTGTCCCTTAATGCTCTCTATCTTCTTATTACAACTTATATTTATCAAAACTGTATTAACACAACACATTATGTTTATGTATCTGCTTATCTACCACTTCTACTAGAATTTGAGCTATATAAGAGCTAGGACCTCAACTATTTTATTATCATCTAGACCCACAATGCCTAGAATAGTGCCTGGCTAATTGTAGGCATTATTTGTGAACATTGAATTAATATTGTGGAACAGCACTATATAGTCAGTACTATTACATCAATTTTAAAGAAAAATAAATTTTAAAATAACAGAGCTCTGCTTAATGTCACACAATGATAAGTTAATGATTATCTTGGGAGTAATATGAAAATGGTTTTATGTAATATAAAAAAACTGTACTCTTAACCTTTTCCAAATATCATTTGTTAATATAATTGTATCTGTCTTCTTAATTGGTCTAAGCCTATCAAATTATTCCATGATGGTCTCTGACCTATGGAAATTCAGATGACATTAATTTTCTCATAGTTCAATAAAGCAATTTCTCCTATCCTTTAGCTCTTGATTTTTTCAGCTTTATTTTGTGTTCTGATATTTCCAGAGACACCTGTTTTGTCACCCTGATAAAATGAGAAGTCTAGTGAAACTAGCACAAGGCATAGTGCTGGCATAATACAAGAATATTCTGTAAAGTTTAGATACTTTACATAGAAGACAAACTGTAGAAAGCTGATGTAACCAACCATCCCGAGCATAGTGGGATTTGCAATGACCTCCAATACTTTGGAACCACATCTGCACATGGCAAGTTCTTCTTTCCTTGTGAAAGTCAAAACCTCTGAAGAGAAAGAAGCAGAAGTACATTTATGCATAAATACATGAGATAATGATTAAAAGCAAAGACTATTGCCAGTGATTATTACCATTCTTTTCTGTGGAGTCGTTTTAATCCTTCCCCTCGTGCTATAGCCTCCAAGTTTTCTCAGTCTTCCTAAACTACCAAAAATTTCTCTGAAGGCAGTAAATCAATTTCAGTTGTGAAAGAACATAAAGCATATCATGCAGAGGTATCGTAGTTTAACACTCTCAAGTGAGAATGTATTACTAGCACATATTATTAAAACCAAGGTGCGAACTGTGAGAGGAGGTTTGAAAAACAGTTTGTTAGGTTTTTAAATTGCAGTTTTCCATGAATCACTCCATGGTTCATAAGGACAATTTGAATTTTGTGTTAGAGACTCTGGGTCTTATTTAAATAGTCTATCACATTTTAGCAGGCTGTCACCCTGTTTAAGCTTACACCCCAGGCCCTATTCTATTTCTGTGGCCTGAGGTTCCAAAAATTATTTGCTTTCGAGCTCTTGCAGTGCTATGTTGGCCAGCCTGGTTTGTCTTACTACTGTCACTCCTGCTAATCCATGCTGCTGCCGCCTAAGGGGGATGAAGGTACATCTCCAGTAATGCCACCTCATGCTTCTAGTGAGGGAAGAAAGTCTTCAGCTCTCGAGGCTACATGTTGTTTGTGGTAGGATCCCTTTGCCAGAAGGGTTAGGCTTTTAAACCAAACACTTTGAACAGAAAATTACAAGTGAAAAATGTACATTTTTAGAAAATGTCTTGTATGTCTGCAGTTTGACTATTTCCATTTCTCTCCAGATTACAGTGGAAGATTAATGTTATTTTAAATAGAGTGAATCAATTACCTGATTTTTAAAATAAAGTATTCAGTAACACTGAAGAGATTTCTCTTTGAATTTTGTTTTGTTTTGTTTTTTCATATTAGGGTATATAAAAGAAGATGAAAGATAAAATTTACAAGGTAGATATCTTTTTATGTCCAGGTCCCAAAAGGGAAATTAAATTAAAGAGTAAAATATCACTTACCATTATAAAAGAAAATAGACAAAATACGACATAGAGATAACAAATGTAACATGTGCCTGTCTCGGAGAACATGCTGTGTAGTCAGTAACACCTGGCTGTCACCACAGTTAATGACAATGCCATCATGATTGGCATTGCCATCAAGGATTGTTTGGAGTCCATTCTAGAACATAAATGGAAGTGAAGAGTTTCAATAACTGATCACATAGAAGGATGGAAACATGGACCCACATCTAATTGTGGAATTGTGTTGTACATAAATAAGCAAAATTTACAGATTCTAATTGAATTCTTGGAAACAGTTATCAAAGACATTGGCATAAGAAATCTTAATAAGCAGTGAGCTGGGAATGATTGGGGCACTGTAGCTCCCCGACATTTCAAAGAGCAAAGTACAACATTGGATCAGAGCCTTCTGGTCAAATCTAGGAGGAGACACAATGGAGTTAATAAAGTGAATTCAAAAGAGACACGGCTACAATAATAATTTCTGTTGTTGTTCAACTTGGAAGACTTCTCAGAATGTGCAGCTTGTGGAGCACCTCTTCACCATGTGCTTCCCTAGTACCTGTGGTCTTTGTCCTTCAGGCTTCTAAAACAAACTACCACACACTGGGCAGCTTATAAACAACAGAAATTTATTTATCACGGTCCAGGAAACTGGAAGTCTATCTGTTGCTTCTTCCTATGAAAAAAAATTATCTTTGTCTATGCCTCCATTAATGGCTTGATGTATTTTTACCTATTAGCAGATATAAAAATATTCTAGTTTCTCAGTAAGTTTCCTTTGTGCTTTCTTATATTCAGATGGCTCCTAACATAGGTATTTTTTATTTAGAAAATATCAATTTTTCCCTATTTTTTATATTCTGAAGTGAGACTCATCTGCCAGGAAAATAGTCCATTATGAGTGACCAAACATAACTGCTGGCATGAAAATGATCTGAGACAATAATTTAAACAACTGAGAATCACATACTAAGTCACACTGCAAATAAATAATAGGAAAAACAAGGGTTAAAAGAACACCTAAAATGTCAAAAATAGATTTTAAAAAACCTGGTCAATTAAGGAAGGGAGGGGCAAAATATATTTGGATAAGAATTGGTTTCATTATTTTAAACATTATAATGTATTTTTCAATTTTGATTACCCTCCACATAACCAGATTCTCTGTTAAGAATTTGAGATTTTGCAGTATTAAAGATAGACACCATCTCTGCCCTCATTCTGCTTAGAATCTAGCATGGATGACAGTGACGCGCAAATACTTACCAGTATGAAGAAGGTTCTGAATGATTATATAGTATTCAGGTAACATAGTACCAGGGAAAATGAACAGGATTTCTTTCTCTCTCTCTCTGTCTCCCTTTTTTTTTTTCTTTTTGGTGGAGCATGATATTTAGTCTGAGAAGAAAAAGATAACTAGGGGAAGGCTGGAGAAAATATCAATTATTGGCTGGGAGAAAGCATATTGCCAGAAAGAGCAGCTTTCATGTAGATCCTCAGGTGGGGAGGATAATATCATTTTCAAAAAAAAAAAAAAAAAAGAGTGTCAGTGCTTGTGAAGAATAAGTGTGGAATATAAAAACCAGATCATTTAGGGAATTTTAGAACTAGTTCAAGACTTTGGACTTTATTCTAATTATTATGAAAAATTTTGGAGAGGTCGAAGTTCACATTTCCTTTATAGAATTATCAGGTAGAATACAATGAAATAAATTGGTTG